>NC_022015.1:31722066-31737762 GCF_000317375.1 Microtus ochrogaster
GACAGTTGAAAGGAGTATGAAAATATGGTATCTCATATCACTCGTATAAGACAGTTGAAAGGAGTATGAAAATATGGTACTCATATCACTCGTATTCGACTACTTTCCTTTGGGTTACCTGCTTCCTTGTGTCATAAGCACATTAAATCACGATAAGTCATTGTCTTTATCCTTGGATTTCAGGAACAGCAGAGCTAACAGGACTACACCCTGACATGAGCAATTATCCACAGGGCAAGGCTGCACTGCAGAGCAGAAGCTAACATCTCCCGAGAGCTAGTACAAATAATTGGAACCAGAGTGGACACTAGATAAAATCACCCTGGCCAAGACTGCCAGGCTACACATACCTCTTGTGTTTTGATACTAGGTTGTTTTTTTTTTCTTTTCTCTATTTAAATTTAAAGCTCATCAGTGCCCTATAAATGAGCCATTAGCCCCATTAGACCTTTCTGCTTTCCCTGATGTGGCCAATTTAAATCTTCGTGTTTCTTGTCTAACTTTATTTTGTACTGGCATACTGGAACTGGTAGCCAAAGCTAGCTGGCAGGGGCTGCCAGAGGTAGAACTTGGGCCCTGAAACTTTGCTTACACTGTAAACTTACAAGACTTGGGGTCAGTTTAACAATTACAAACAAAGGTGGAGGAGGGGAGCAGGTCTACAAACAAGCCTAATCATGTCCACACAAAGCTACTTGCCCACTGCAGAGAACACCTAGATGTGCAGTGAACGGCTACAGTGCTCTTTATTTCTTCCAAGTGCATTAAAGTAAACTTCAGCGGGTTTTGAACGAGACCTTTTTTATCTTAAAAATATGTATGATCATTTAATGCTCATGTTGATAGTAGCAAAAATGTGTCCTCATTGTGCTTTGTTCATTAAAGAAGCTATCATGTTTCCTTGCAGAATAAAGGCCGCGCTCACTCTAGGGGAGAGTACAATGTTTACAGTACCTTTCAGAGTCATGAGCCAGAGTTTGACTATTTGAAAAGTCTAGAAATTGAAGAAAAAATTAATAAAATCAGGTGGTTACCGCAACAGAATGCTGCTCATTTTCTACTCTCTACAAATGGTGAGAATTGTAAAAGGCTATTTGATTTAATCTTTAAGTCTAGTGTGGATGGATTCTTATTTCAAATAATTCTAAGGGTTGTTTCTGCTTTAAACTTTGGAGAGGATGAATTGTCAGCTAAGGTGAAAACAATAGCTAGGAAGTTCAAATTCTGCAAAAAAAAAAAGTGTTGCTTTGTATATTTGTCTGCATCTTTAGTTTTTGTATGTGTATGATGTTTGTGCATATATGTGGTAAATGCTTATATGCTTCTGAAGACCATTGGGTGTCCTGCACTGTTACTCTCCCATTATTCTATTGAGTAACCCCAAACAGTGCTGGGGTTATGGGGACATGGTGGGGGATTTGAACCTGGGGTCTCATGCTTGCTATGCAACCATTCTTAACCAGTGAACCACCTCCCCAGCCTACCAAGCTTAGACACCAACTTAGGCAGGCAGAAGTTTCCTAGAACAGTCAAATAATAGTGATACATGTTATTTGTGGTTTTTCTTTTAATATGAAGAATAAGGTTTTTATTTTCAGATAAAACTATTAAATTATGGAAAATAAGTGAACGGGATAAAAGAGCAGAAGGTTATAACTTGAAAGATGAAGATGGACGACTTCGAGACCCATTTAGAATTACGGCACTACGGGTATATGCTGCATTTTCTTTAACCTTTCCAGCACTTTTCAAAAATTAATCCAAAACAGTTATATCAGTTGTTGAGACTACTGTTTAGTGAAGTATGACAAGGTCTGCCTTGCTGGATCATCTGTAATAATAGCAGTGTCCCTCCTTGTTGTGTACTTGTTGAAAATGGCACTCATCCGTGTCACCAAGGTCACAGTCTTCAGAAATACGATGGTGCTGAGGGGAAAAACTCATGTTTGGTTTCCTGGCAGAGCTTGTGTTAAGAAGGACCCAGGCCAGCTGGGCTTCTGTAGTGGATGCCTTCTTCCATACTGTTGGTCGGTTTTGGCATAGTGTGTTGTGTTTGCATCTCTGACTTAGTGTGGTCACATTTTGTTTTAAATCTCCCATGGTGTAAGGTGCTAGTGCCAAGTTCTCGGGAACCTCCTGCTCTGGTCTTACCTCCCCTGCCACCAGCTCCACACCTTTTGCACACACAGCCCTTCCCAAACTCTGAGATCCTCTCATTCAGACCCCTGCATATCCTATAAGCTCATGCATGTGCTTATTGGGAAAACTCAGGACCTACAAGGCCCAGTATTGGTTTTATTCTAAGCCTCTTTGACAGAGTTAACCTGAAGAAAACCTGTCTGATTGGTGGAAGTAAACCATATGAGAGAGGTGATATTGCACTGGCATGGTGTGAGGACAGAATCATTGGCCAGCGACTGTGATATTCTTAGGTCTGTATTGGAGTTTCTATTTCTCAGAGCTCAGAAAAAAAACATCTGGCTTTCCCTGAGTGAGAGCTGAGGTCTTTTAAGGATTTTATTTTTTTTCTACTATTATAGTTCTGTGAAAAAGGACTGTAGTTAAAAGGGCTCTTTCATTTAGGATTGCAGTTGCTGCTTTGATTAGCTGGAAACAGTAGAAAACCATGACAGTGTGTCTTAGACCTGCATACTGTGAAACTGTCGTTTTTGTTCTAGGGAACCCCAGGGTATGGTCAGCACTGACCTAGGTTAAAATGAGAACAGCATCACTACACATTTGTCCAGGCAGGCTCACTTTTATAGAATTTAGGAGAGAAGACTCAATTGAGAGATTCTTCTAAGCCTTCAATCAAGTTTTTTTGGTGTCTAGTTATATCAATAGAAATTACTCTAGTATTTGGCTTTCACTGGAACCTTAGGCTTCCCTTCCCTGAATGATGGAGAGAGAAACCTTTTCCTCTTCTCTCTTGTGGTGCTGGTTCTTTAGACTGACTCTTATGCCTGTATCAGGCACAAGTGCTCTGGCCAGGCCATCCTTCCCCCAGTATCATCTGGGACTGTGACACCAAGACCTATACATGAAGGATTCAGACTGTGGCTAGGCCTACATCAGGAGGTAGAGCCTTCTCAGCCCAGAGGGCCTCCTGCATGCTATTTTTTTTTTTTTTTTTTTTTGCATGCTGTCTATTGATCCCTACATAGACATACACCCCACCACTATGGCCCAGAAGTTGACACTATAAAGCAGACCATCAGTGCTGTGAGAGCAGAGATTTGTCTGTTTCCAACAAGACCCTATTGCCGCTGTAATGCAAACAAAGAGGAATATAGCTGGGAACAGACAGCTTTCCACTCTGTGCTCTGTAGCAGCTCTCCTGGTTTGAGGTGTTACACAGTTATAGAAAACCTCTGTCCCTTTTCTTGTCTAAATACCGTATGCTATGCTGCTATGACCTTTGTTTTGAATTCCTTTCTCCATTCCATTTTAGGTTCCAATATTGAAGCCCATGGACCTTATGGTAGAAGCAAGTCCACGACGAATTTTTGCAAATGCTCATACATATCACATTAATTCCATTTCAGTAAATAGTGATCATGAAACATATCTCTCTGCAGATGATCTGAGAATTAACCTATGGCATTTAGAAATCACAAATAGAAGCTTCAGTATCCTTTATTTACCAGGATTGTTCTGACAACCCCAAGTAAGCTCTTAAAGTCAAATAATAAGGAAAACAAAATCATTTGTGATTTGATAATGTTTGCATGTTTTTAATTAGTTATAGATAGAAATATTTGTAGATAGCACTGCTTGCCTTTGTAGTTATCATTCAGTGTGCTCTGTCATAGTCAGTCACTGTCCTGCATCCACCTGAAGCCCCTTGCTGTGGGCTCACTCCTCTGTGGCAGTATATATGGTCAGTCTCCCGCAGCTCCTCCCTCACTGCATAGCTGTCTATCAAATTTCCCTTGGATGGCCAAGTATTGTGCCTTAACTTCGCACTCCAGACATTGTGGACATCAAGCCAGCTAACATGGAGGAGCTGACAGAAGTCATCACTGCCGCTGAGTTCCACCCACACCAGTGCAATGTGTTCGTCTATAGCAGTAGCAAGGGGACCATCAGGCTGTGTGACATGCGCTCCTCTGCCCTGTGTGACAGGCATGCCAAGTGTAAGTCTCCTAGGAATACCCTTGCTTTCCAGAAACTAGCTGTCTGCACTGATAGACATCATCCATGTCCTTTGCAGGCCTGGAGTATGGGGAGGCTCCACGTGGACCATGCTAATAAAGAGATGCTCCATCAGCTTTCCTCTGCTCTGATTCAGCTCAGCATCTGCCCTAGCTCCCCCTTACCTAGGTCCATCCAGTGGAGCACCATCATCATGGCCTCTTTTGTGTGGCAGGACCTGGACCGTAGCCATCAAGAGTGCATTCTACCTGTGTTTTCTGTAGCCATAAAGAACTGACCCAGGAGATAAAAGGCTGTGTGACTGGGGTCCCAGCTACTCAGGAAACTGAGGCAGAATCACTTGAGGACCAGGAAAAGACTTAAGACTCTTAGGAGACTGGGGATGAAAAGATGGCTCACCTGTTAAGTATGTACTGTTCTTGCAGAGGAGCTGACTGGTTTCTACTACCCAGTTCAAGTGGCTCACAATTGCCTCTAACTCCAGCTTCATCGCAAAAACAAAGCCATGCCCTTAATCCTGGCTCTCTGGAGGCAGAGGCAGGCAGATTTCCAGGCAAACTCTGTGTCTGTGGGTGGGTGGGTTAGTGGAGTTCAGCCAGGGCTACGTAGTAAAACCCTGTCTTAACAACAAAAACTCTCCATTTCCAAGGGGATTCCCCACACTTTCTGTACACACAAACACACACATAACTAAAATTTTAAAAATAAAACTTTAGGGCCAATGAGATGGCTCAGCAAATGAACTTACATGGAAGAAGAAGAAAACTGACTCCTGAAACTTGTCCTCTCTCTTACATATGCAAGCCCTCTCCATAAACTAAATAAAATGTATTTTTTTAAAAGGTCCTACTTTAAAGCATACCATGGTCGGTGTTGTCCTGGTATACCATCTTAGAAATCCACCATGTGCAACTGAGCAGTAGAGCTCCCCACTCGCAGACTGAGGCACTTTAGCGTACAGGGAAGCAACTGTCGCTCAGCCACTCAGGAGGGTGGCACCATGAAATGTGTGCAGCACCGGTGGTGCTTGATTACCGCATTAGTCATGTGATTAACACAGTAGCTGAAAGTGCCCACTTTGTTTTTCAGTTTTTGAAGAGCCAGAAGACCCCAGCAGTAGATCCTTTTTCTCAGAAATAATCTCATCTATATCTGACGTCAAGTTCAGCCACAGTGGTCGGTACATGATGACCAGAGACTATCTGTCGGTGAAGGTATGGGACCTCAACATGGAGGGCAGGCCTGTCGAGACCCACCAGGTACATGAGTACCTACGAAGCAAGCTCTGCTCCTTGTATGAGAATGACTGCATCTTTGACAAGTTCGAGTGCTGCTGGAACGGGTCAGACAGGTAAGGCTGCCAGCGTCGTAGGCTGGCATCCAGAAGTGCTGGTTCCTTCAGGATCTCTAGCAAATCCCTCAGACTGAGTGCTACCAGAAAGAGCGTCTCAGTCAATTATAGAATACGGATAGGATTGTATTCTCCTTCTATTTATTCATGATGTATGTCAGAGAAAACCAGTCATTTGAGCACAGACCTTTCCTCGCTGCCAGTGCACCGTGGTTCATAATAGTTGTAGAGTGTTCGGTGAATGATGACATAGATAAGTGAAAGGAAGGAAGCAGGAAGTCATTTATTAGTCCACAAGGCCTCTCCTCAGAGAGGTTTAAGAAACAGCCTACAGCACTCCTGTACACTTCTCTGGAATATGCTGCCTCATTGCAGTCTGAGGCTGCTTCGCTCATCTCCTGCACATTGTATAGAGATTACACTGTTTAGTGCTACTGAGAGGTCTTTGAAATCATCCCAAAAGAAGTCATGTTTCAGATTCTGTAATCAGATTCTCGTAGGTTACCATTTTCTAGAGTTTCTGTTGAGAATTTAAGTGAATAAACAACTGAAAACCCCTTCAACATAAATGACTGGGAATATAGTGGCACACAGTCTTAATTACAGCATTTAGGTCCTAAGGCAGGAGCATCACCAGTTCAAGGCTAGCTTGGGCTATATAGTAAGATGCAGTCTAAAAAGTATAACTACCTAGAAACATCAGCTATGATACAAATACTTCTTTAAGTAATAGTTGAGCTCACATACTAAATTGCTGTCTGAGCCCCGAATGTTCATCCCTACAGAGTCTCTCTATTTCCACCCATGTAGAAGTTTGAGGTCTGTCCTAGCTGCATGATGTGGAAGACCTCACACCAAAGAACTAAATGCTTACCCGGGGGCAGAGCTGAGCATCCTTGAACATACCTTTTCTTGGACTGCTCACAGATTAACTAGCATGCCAGTTTAAATGTTCAGAGGCCATGCATGCGGTTATTGGACTACAGCAAGCAGCGTGAACTTGTGTAGAGGCCCCACCTCAGTGCAGGCACTGTCTGTCCTAATTGAGCACCAGAGTTCGCACCCATGCTGATGATAAGATACTTAGTCCTGAAGAACACCTGGTTGCTCTCTGCTTTCTGTCCTTGTGGCAGTTGCTGTTGACTCCACTCCTGCCCTTTCATAAGCATTGGCTCCATGCAGAAATGGAGAGGACTGTAGCAGCGGGTCCTCTTCTACACACTCAGTCCTGCACACTCACTTCAGGTGCTCTCTCGAGAGTGTATCAAACCATAATTCCCAGCCCCAGCCCCTCTGTTACCACTTATTCCTGTGTTTACACGGTAGTTTTGTATGAACAAGAATAGCTGTGTAGGGTTTTTCTGAGTTTGTTTGGTGTGGAATTTGGGGCAGAATTAGCCAGACTGTAAAAGTATTTACAGCCAGCTGAGAAGAGCCCTGAGCAATATAATAACTTGAAGAACTTAGACGTTCGTTGTAAAGACCACTAGGCATGTAGTAATAAGAGAGCAAGACATGGCGGTCCTGATGGGAGTAGGAGAACTTGAGGTTTTCCAAGGAGAAGACAGACGAGATTGACTGGTCTTCACTTGCCAGGGAAGTCAGAGGGCAGTGTGAAATGTATTTTGTTTTTGTTTTGTTTTGTTTTATCTGAAACAGTATTCTGTATTGTGTAGCCCAAGCTGGCCTCTAACTCACTATATAAGTAGGTGCGTTGGCACATAGCCGTATTCCCTTCATTTACAGGAAAATCGGGAATTTGTGGTCATCCTCTACTACATAGCAAGTTTGAGAACAGCATGATGCTATGTGAGATCTTATCTTTAAAACAGGGAGGAAAAGGCCTCGCTGTATGGCTGCTGCTCGTCATCCCAACAGTGGAACATAATTCCCACAGGGACAGCAGACACAGGATCTCAGGGGCAAGATTGGCAGCTAGACTAGTCAGAATCAGAGCAGTCTGATTCAGCAAGAAACCCTGCCTCCTCAGTAAGTAAAGTGGAGAGCAGTTAAGGAAGAAACTCTGTCAGCCTTGGGCCTACTTGCACACATGGACATACCTGTGTTTAAACAACTTGCAAACCAAATACACATTCCAAAATATAAAATGTAAAAATGGCCCCTTCCAAAGTCATGGATCAGATTGTTCCTTTGACTCCTGTCTCAACTGTCTGGGTGCAGATGTGCACCATCCACTGTACCTGGCTGTGAAAGAAACTTAGAAATTAAATTAGCCACACTGTTTGATAACTGAGTTAATCTCCATTGGGAAACGTGATCAGCATATGACTAGTTTTGACTTAAATTTGTTGATGAGATGCTCCAGGCTCATAGTTAACTATCATATCAGTTCATGAGAGTCTTTATGGGGGGCGGGGATAATTGGATTTTTTGAGACAGGGTCTCTTACATAGATCTTGGTGTTCTGGGACTCACTGTGTAAACAGACTGGCCTCAAACTGACAGAAATATGCCTACCTCTGCCTCCCCAGTGCTAAGACTAAAAGTGACTTGGACAAAGTTTTCTTCCCCTACCCTGATCTTCCTATGTTCTACTCTTCCCCTCCCCTTCAGTACATTAGTTTAATTAAGAGAGATGAAGGAATTCTGTTCCCAGCCCCCGTGTCAGACAGATCACTACCTCCTGTAAGACCCACTGCGGGGATCTTACACTCTTTTCTGGCCATTGTAAGCTTGTATTTAAAATGACGGATCCATGACTTTACTTGGACATGAAAATATGTGAAGTTCACTGCAGAATCTGCAGTGCATTTCTTTCCTGACAATGGAGAGATTGGGGCTCATGGAGGGAGGGTCTGTGCTTCATGCCTTGCTCCACTGCTACTCAGTGTTCCCCTTTTCTCTCTTGAACAGTGCCATTATGACGGGGTCCTACAACAACTTCTTCAGAATGTTTGATAGAAACACGCGGAGGGATGTTACACTGGAAGCCTCGAGAGAAAACAGCAAGCCCCGAGCCAGCCTGAAACCCCGGAAAGTATGTACAGGGGGTAAGAGAAAGAAAGACGAGATTAGCGTGGACAGTTTGGACTTCAATAAGAAGATCCTTCACACAGCCTGGCACCCCATGGAGAGCATTATTGCTGTAGCTGCCACCAATAACTTGTATATATTCCAGGACAAAATAAACTAAGGAAGCTGACTGGAGGACCAAGTGTTGTCTTGCATAGTTAAGCCAGTCGTTTTCCTGTCACAGAAAAGGCGTTGTCCTCTCCATTGAGAATAGTGATGCACTTCCACTTCCTCATAGACACAGGAGAAGAAGGGGTCTCAGCTGGAGTCTTGGGAGAGATGAGTGCCGCTGCTGAAAGGAAAACCTACTCGAAGCTGAATTGGTGGACTTTGTTCAATAAAGGCCGTTCCTCAATTGTATTTATTTAAGTCTGAGCCTTTCCAACTTACTCTTATAGACCAAAAAACTAACATCTGAGAGGATAAAAAGCTCATCCCATCTCTGTCCAGCTCTTCCCTCTGTCTCTGCCATCCATCCCTGGAGCCCCAGTGGACTGCATCACCACTGGTGCGTGGATCCGCCCGAGCAGGCTCAGGCAGCTTTACTCACCCACTGTATCTGCCATCACACCTCTGTGGAGCTACTTAATAAACACAACACACTGTGAAGTGTTTTTAAACCCAAACGCCATTGCAGTCTTTTTATTTGTTTCAGTTGCACATAATGAAATTATTCAAAATATTGTACTTTGGAACGAATTGAGAACTTTTTGACTTTGGTAGAATGATTGAGTTTGTACAGAACTTCAGATTCTAAATGTAACTATCCTAAATTGCCACTTGGTTTCTGTAGAAACCTCATCTTGGAAAGCCATAGTTGGGTCTACCTGAGAGAGAATTAGATGAGAGAGCAACAGAGTTGCTGCCAGATTAACACCTGGTTTAAAGTAGACCCCAGAGCCACTACAGTTAGTGTGTATGGACTTCTTTTAAGTACTTTGAAGAAAGCATACTTTTAAAATATTGCTAAGATTATGTGCTTGCTGGATTTCATACTATGTCAGTAGAACTCAACAGCTGTAGTTGGGAAATGATATCACCTATACCTATGATCATTTTAAAACATGTTAGAAAACAGGATCAAGATTTCCTGATAAGAAATGTAAAAGTTAAAAAAAATGTAAACGTTGCAAAAGTTTAAAAAAATAATGTAACAGTTAAGTACAAACTCTTAACTGGGCAGTGGTGACACAGGCCTTTAATCCCAGCACTCAGGAGGCAGAGGCAGGTGAATCTGAGTTCAAGGGCAACCTGGTCTACAGAGTGAGTTCTAGGACAGCCGGAGCTACACAGAGAAACTTTCAGAAAAACAAGAAGTATCAGCATGTAGTGTTTCTGTAAGAGTCGATCAGTGAGCTACTGCATGTCTGGCAGCAGGGCCGGCTGAAGTAGGTAAGGTGTACTGATGACTGCTGATTTGTACAAGGCCAGCACGCCTCACCATGGGAATAATGTTAATGCTGCTCCCGTTTGCATTGCACTAGAGACTGAACCTCCAAGGGACTTTATCTTAGAAGTAATCACATTTTGACAGGCACATGTCTCTAATCCCAGCAAGCAGGAGACAGGAGTAGACATTTCTGGTTTCCAGGTCAGCCTGGTCTACATATCTAGTACCAGGCCAACCAAAGATACATAATGAGACCCAGCCTCAAAGGATAAAAGCTATGTGTTTAATGCCTTTAATCCCAGAACTAGAGAGGCAGAGGCAGGCCTGGACTATGTGTAGTTCCAGGACAGTCATGACTACATAGACAATCTCACACACACACAAAATAACTGTCCTGAATCTTGACTGGCAACTTAGAGTGTCTGAGATAAATGCCAGCATCAGTCCTAATACAGCACGACTGTTCATACGCCATCTGTTCTACCAAAAAGTTTAATACATTTAAATGTTAACCCAAATTTACGCTGGGTATTTAGAAAACTTTCCGTGTCATCCTCTTGTAGAGGCAGAAGAACGGTGAGCATGCAGCTTTTGGGAGCTTAGCTGCCCCCCTGGGTTAGAGGCCTGAGCCTGCAAGCTCTTTCTCAAGGAGTCCAGGCTGTTCCCATCTCTGGACACCCTGCATTGCTGTAGTGTAAGATATCAGGTGCTTTTGATGCAGTTACTGGTGTTGGCTAAAAGGACTCACTTCTGACATACAGGCCCTCTCTGAAGTCTGGTTCTGTTTCCATACAAGATTCTTGACTAGCCTCAAACTTGAGATCCCTCTGCGTCAGTCTCCCAGGCACATGTCACCATGCCCAGGTAAGAATCCTACAGTTCTCAAATTTAAATTGGTCTTCTTTATTATATTCAAACTTGCAATGGCTAGCATTTTTCTAGAATATTCCCTTTAAGAAAGCAGTTTCTGTCAAATGTTTTATTGCTATGCTTCTGGGCTGAGGATCTAAACAAGAGAAAGCAGGTGGATTTGTTTTGGAAGTGAAGACAGGTCTTACTGTATGGCACTGGCCTGGAACTCATCACTGTGTGGAGCAGGCAGACATCAAACTACAGCAGTCTTAAGTGCCTCTGCCTTCCAAGTGCACCACTGTATTTGGCATACATGTGGGATTGTTTTATTTTGAGACAGGGTCTCACTGCCTAGCCCTTGCTAGCCTAGAACTCTGTTTAGTCCAAGTTGACCTTAAACTCAGAGATCCTCCTACCTCTGCCTCCATAGTGCTGGGATCAAAAGTGCACCACCACAACCACCCTGTACACTAAAGGAATGCAATCCACATACATGGAGGAGGAACAGGAGTATAAAGTCATCCACTGATAATGAGTTCAGTTAAGTCAACCTGGGCTACAAGAGACACTGGGTGGGGTGGGGATACCTAAGCATGGTGGCACATAACCACAGCACACAGGAGGCAGACTGGTGGATCTCTGAGTTCCAACCAGCCAGGATTACATAGTGAGACCCTATTTCAATTTTTTTAGTTAATTAAAAGAGGCTAAAGAGATGACTCCGCAGTTAAGAGCACCTGGTACTCTTGCACAGGACCCTGAGTCAGTTCCCAGCACCCATGTGTGGCTCACAACCTGCTGTGTCTCCCAGTTCCAGGGGATTGATTCAGCAGTTCAGTGCCCTGGAAGTACCAGGCCTGCATATACATGTGCATAAACTCAGGCTCACCCCTCCTACAAAGAAAAGAGCTCACTTTAAAAATTGTAAATTTTTTTCTCTGCCAAGCAGTGGTAGTTCACACGTTTAATCCCAGCACTTGGATTTGGGAGGCAGAGACAGGTGCATCTCTGATTTCGAGGCCAATCTGGTCTACAAAGCAAATTCCAGGCCAGCCAAGCCAGGGCTACACAGAAACTCTGTCTTGAAAAAGAGTGAAATTTTTCTAAAGCTGTGCTTCTATGGCACAGTTATGTATCAGTCATGTCAGTTGACAGGACAGTGATGGTTGCATTCAAAAGACGCAGTAAAACATGCCAAGTGGAAACCATCCCAGTGGTCCTGGGGCAGTCCTCAGCTACTGAATGTGGAGGAAAGGGGGTGCCTGACACTGTTGCCTGCCCTTACTCTTGGGCCCTGTCCCACCTGCCATACCTGGAAAGTCTTGTGCAGAGCTAAGTGTGGCAACTGGCTTCTAGTCAGATGTCACACACTGCTCTCCTCAGCTAAGGGTCTGCAGTAGGAGCCCAGCGCATAGTGAGACCCAGTGGAGGAATGGTGGGTCCGGCTGTGTGCCTGCCAGCATTCTTCTGTGCCGGTGCTGTTATGCCCTGTCCCAGCTGCCATGCCTTTGAAGTCTAAAGAGCCGAGGTTCTTGTGTGGGCTAATGTAACTGCTAGCTGCTAGTCCTTGGGCATTACAGATAGAGGAGATACCCAATGGTGTTGCCTACCAGTCATTCTCTGCATGCAGCATAGCTGGGTGCTGGCTAGAGAAGTGGAAGGGCAAAAGCTCCATTCTGGGGAGCTGTCTGCCAAGTGACAGTGGGACACGGATGGTGTAGTCACAGGCACTTCTAGGGACTCGGCAGCACTTGTAAGAACTTGCTACCTAGGCCAGGTAGTGGTGGTGGTGCAGGCCTTTAATCCCAGCACAGGGGCGGATCTCTGTGAGTTCAAGGTCAGCCTGGTCTACAAAGCAAGTGCCAAGACAGGCTCCAAAGCTACAGAGAAACCTTGCCTCAAAAAACAAAACATTTTAAAAATGGAGACTAGTACCTAAATTTACCCATAGCAGACAGGACCCTGCGCTATCAAAGTGATGGGGTCAGAGCTTTTTGACTCCAGTTTTGTGGCTCTTTTGAGATGGCGATTAAGTAAAATGAGTGGGACTTTGGTGGCAGTTTGAAAATACTTTTGAAAGTTTTTGATTTTTGCAAAGCCTGTGTTCTGGCACAAAACTGCATCCCGCGACGTGAGCAGCATGACTCCTGGCTCTTGTGGCTGGAGGGCACTGTTCAGTGGCCCCTGTACCAAACGCTACCTTGGGAAGAGCACAGCCAAGAGTGACAGGTTGTAGCATTGTCATAGAGCAGAGGTTCAGTGGCCTGTCCAAATCCCACCATCACAATGATACTTTCAGATTATTAGGTGAATTGGGTGTTGTAAAGCATGCCTGTGCTTGAGAGCGGGAGGCAAAAGGCTCACAGTGAGTTTGATGCCAGCATGATATACAATGAAATCATGCCTCAAAAAGTCTGTGGAGGAGGGATAGAAAGGTTGGACATTGTGGCACAAACCTTTAATTCCAGCGCTCTGGGAGGCAAAGGCAGGCAGAAATCTATGAGGTTGAGGCCAGCCTGGGCTATATAGAGAGACCCAGTCTCAAAACCCTTTTATAGTTGTCTGTGTATCTCAGGCCAGCCTCAAACTCACTGTGTAAACCAAGAATGTCTGAACCCCCAGAGTGTCACCTCAGCTGGTCTATGTGGTGCTAGAGATCAAACCCAGGGCTTTGTGAATGCCAGGTGAGTACTCTGCCAGCTGAGTGAGCTTCATGCCCCCAGAGTTTCTGTTTGATCTTGCTGTTTCCTAAACTGGCTTGAACTTGTGATCCTTCCATCTCCAGGAAATGTTTTAAATATTTGGTTATTTTAGTGTGTGTGACTATATAGCATATACATGCCCAGTGCATGAGGAGATCAGAAGAGAAAATCCAGTCCCTAGAACTAGAGTTAAATAAGGTTATGAACTACCACATGAATACTGGGAACCAAATCTAGGTCCTCTGCAAAAGTAGCAAGTTCTTTTAGAACTGCCGAGCCAATTCTCCAGCCTCATTATTTTTCTCTCCCAAGTAGGATTACAGACAGGCGCCACCACCACTGCCCAGTTTTAGAAATGCATTTTTTTTTTTTTTGGTATTGTGTTTTGTTTGGAGACAGTGTCTCTCTACAGTCCCGACTTGTTTTTTGTTTACTTTTTTTTGTTTTTGATTTTGGTTTGTTTTTGAGACAGGATCTTTCTACATAATCCTGGCTGTCCTGAAATTTGCTCTGTAGACCAGGCTGACCTCAAACTTAGAGATCTGCCTGCCCCTGTCTAGATCGCTGGATTAAAGGTGTGCGCAACCACGCCCAGCAAAGATTCTGGTGGGTTTTTTTCTTCCTTTTTCCTTCTCCCCCCCCCCACTCTTCCTCCTCTTTCTTTTGTTTTTGTTTGTTTGTTTGTTTTTTAAAGCAGGATTTCTGTGTAGCCCTGGCTGTCCTAGAACTCCCTCTGTAGACCAGGCTGGCCTCAAACTCTGAGACCAGTCTGCCTCTTCCCCACCCCTCATGCAGGGCTTAAAAGCATGTACCACCACCAGCTGGCTGATGGGCCTTTTTCTTAATTAAGTTTTATACAATACTGTATAGACTTTGGAGGCCCTCAGAGGAGTATGTTAAGGTTTTACCCTATTCCTGACCCTTGTAATTTCTCGAATGTGCCTTTGGTTTTTCAGACAAGCCAGTTTTATATGCGAGTAGCTCCACCTGTCACTTCACAGAACCTCTCCTTTCTCTCCACAGGAGCTCAAGCACAGCTCTGACTGGAGGGCATGGACCCCGGAATCCACATTTCCATAAATGTTCTGACGCTGCTGGCCCAGGACCACCGTAAGTAAAAGGCACTGCTTACTTTGTTTTGCTGTGGAAGAATTAAACAGGTGTCAGCGCAGGCAGCACTGTCTCACCCAACCACACAGCTTTGGCTTGACTGGGCCTTAATGTTTGTCTAGGCGCATTCTCTTTTTGTCTTCCAGTCTCTGTCTCTCAGTCTTGAGAGTTTTGAAGTGTACAGACAACTGTTTCATAGAACGCCCCTTAATTTAGACCTATTTTTATCTAATGATTAACTTGTAATTATGTATTTTAAGCAAAAGTCATAAAAACAAAAAACTTGATGTGGCCTCAGCATCAAACCACCAAGTTTCTTTACATAAAGCTACAATTCTGAGTAACTTATGGGAAAAAGACAACTTTTTAAAAAAAACCTACGGGTGCTGGGTACATGGAGGTCAGAGACCAACTTGTAGGTGTCTGTTCTCCTGGCCCAGGAATAGAACTCATCAGGCTTAAAACCAAGGCCCTTTATCCACTAAACCATCCTGTCAGCCCCAGAATGTCTCTTCTTATCCCAGGGTAACATTGTTTGCCATTGGAAAGTCAGCAGTTCTGCCGTTTACCTAGTAATTTTCCATTCCCATCATCCTCTCCTTTCGAATTAACTTGGAATTCTGTTAGGAAGAATGATCCCATCTGACCAAACATGCATGAATTGAAAGGGTACCTGCTTTATGCTGTGGGCAAGAAAGCATTGTTGTCATGATCTCACAACTCACGTGGCCCACAGGGTCCCAGTTTGGCAGCTGCAAGCCCTTCATGATGGGCACACAGGTGTCTCGGACTTCAGTGGTTACTATCTGAGCTCTTCCTTTCTGGCAAGTTCCCCTAATTATTAACTTCCCTAGTGAGCCAGGCTTTTCTCTTTAGATTGACACTAAATGTACGATCTACTGTTTAGTGTCACTGTGTCTGTGTGCCCTAAGCAGAGTTGGCTGGACTCATTTCATCTTTCAGACATCCAGTTAGATCCCACCATAGGCTTGAAACAGCCTACTCAAGCCTGATTTCTTTGTAAAACAAGTAAAAGACTGGGCTTTTATTACCCTTAACTTTGTGTGTGTGTGTGTGTGTGTGTGTGTGTGTGTGTGTGTGTG
>NC_022015.1:31737862-31752253 GCF_000317375.1 Microtus ochrogaster
TCATGGAACAAGTAAGTGTTAGATAGTTGTGAGCCATGGATGCTGGGAACTGAACCTAGATTGTGTAGAAGATCAGACAAATGTTCTTAACTGCTGAGCCATCTCTCAAGCCCCATACCCTTAACTCATTTACTCAGTATTTATATACAACCTAATTTCACAATGCATTCCCTTATAAGAAACAAACTTTGCTGAAGCAAGAAAACACCTATTTTACTATTATGTCCTTGTAGAATCTAGTCCAGATACTACTTGCCTGCTACTGAACTCCTGCTTTTGTCTTTCAGCCCCCACAGCATGCATTTGTTACTCTCTTACATTCATTCAGTGACGTTCCCTTGCCTGCTTATGTCTGCCTTCCTGACCTCCTACTCCTTCCTATCAGCCTACTCCACCTGCCACTCACTTCCTCCTATACCATCACATCTCATTCACTTCTGGCTTGTTCACCTCAGATTTGGACACAAATGAGCAAATGTGCTAAACTGTCTTTGGCTCTTTCCACCTAAGGATGGTTTGAGCAGTAATGTGGGCTCAACTGCAGGTGGCATCATCAGAGCTAGAAGACCATCAGGATGTCAGCAGGGTGAGCTGGCCAGCATGCTTCCCAGCCATTGGCTTGCAGGTAAGGCTCTCCACTGGGCAGTTTTATTTCTTCCCAGCAGAGTCTGGGGTCCCCAACAGAAAGCAGCTGCCCACATTAAAACTTGATGGACCAAGGAATTAGGCTACATCACTTCTTCCTTGTCCTATCCATCAACTTGTTCAGAGGCCCAGGAGAGGGAACATACACACCCATCAGAAGCTAGAGTAAACCTGCTTTAGAACTATCAGACTTCCTATATCACTCAGCTTCAGCACCTTTTTTTTTTTTTTTTTTTTTTTGTGGTTTTTCGAGACAGGGTTTCTCTGTGGTTTTGGAGCCTGTCCTGGAACTAGCTCTTGTAGGCCAGGCTGGTCTCGAACTCACAGAGATCCTCCTGCCTCTGCCTCCCGAGTGCTGGGATTAAAGGCGTGCGCCACCACTGCCCTGCACTTCAGCACCCTTTTAACAGTCGTGTTTTGCTTGCATTTTTCATGCTTTATTTGCTATGTCCCAGGAATAATAAATCAGTTCCTTCTATTTTAGCACCATGTTCCTTTGTGCTAGGGCTTCATGAACCAGCCTCTTTGTCCTACACAGGAACCTCTGAGGGTTAAATAGTTTCATATTCTTGTGCTTGTTTATTTTGAGTCTGTGTTAAGATAGCACTTTCCTATGCAGACCAGACTGTTGTGGAATATTACTGTAACTATGTGAAGATGTGTTCCATTTGTAATGCTGCATTTGTTTAACTATGTGAAGATGTCCTGGTTTTGTTTATGCTACATTTAATTTGTAAAGATGTATTTGTAAATGTTTGTTTGTAAAGATGTTGTGTTTATGCTGCACTTGTAAAGATGTGTTGCTATTTTACCTCGTCAACCTCAGGCACATGACTGGTCTAATAAAAAGCTGAGCAGTCGATAGCTAAACATTAGAGGGCTAGGTGGAGCTGGCAGAGATAATAAATAGGAGGCATCTCAAGGAGAGAGGGAGACGCCAGGAGCCAGACAGACAGGCACAGAGGATGCAGGAAAATAGGATAGTAATAAGTCTCCATGTCATAATTTGGGGTCGAGGTCCAAGACTGCCTTCTACGCAAGAAACAAAAGTGCTTATGTTGGGTTCTTGTTGTTTTCAGATCTTTGAAATATGCCATATGCATGAAGATCAGAAAAAGATTAGGTGTGAGATCTCCTAGAACTGAAGTTATATGCCAATGCTTACTTATAATAACCACCGAGCATCCCTCCAGCCTGCCCTGTTTTAAGGTACTGCCCTCTAGGTCTTCTCCACAGCTGAAACCATAAGCACGTCTGCCATGTCACATTCTACAGTATGTTAGCTCAAACCTTAAGGCCCTTGCAGTTCTACGTCATGAACTGCATTAATTTGTGGCCAAAATCAGTTTTTCAAAACTACTGGACTTTACTACATTTTAAATTTGTTATTCAATAGCTGAGCAATAGTAGTTATTTTCATGCATATCTGTACCACTTCTGTGTCTCGTGCATGAAGGGACTAGAAGGGGGAGTTACACATGGCTGTGAACCACCCATGTGGGTACTGGAAATGAAACCCAGGTTCTCAGGAAGAGCAGCCAGTGCTCTCAAACACAGAGCCATCTGTCCATCACCCAGGCAGTCATTTTTTTATATGTTAGGCTTGGTGTGGTGGGACAGGCCAGATCCCAGAGGCAGAATGTTTCTAGAGCCCCAGGCCAACCTAGACTACATAGTAACTGTCTTACAAAACAAACATGCATGCCCAGACTAGAAGCATAAGGGCTTGTGGGGCAAGGTATCTCACACCTTTAATCACAGCACTCAGGAAGCAGATCTCAAATTCAAAGCCAGGTAGATTGGTCCACATAAAGAGTTCTAGAATACACAGAGACATCCTATCTAAAAGAAAAAAGAAAGTTTTCACTACAGCCATTTGGAAATATATTTTGTCATTCTGCCTGAAGGCTGAAGCATATGAAAGCTGGCCTTTTACAACTGTGGGTTTAAAAAAAAAAAAAAAAAAAGAACAGTGGGAAGATGCTGCAGGAGAGATGGTCCAGTTTCCAGAATCCCTGTAGGGTGACTCACAACTGATTAATGCCAGCACCAGGGAAATCCAATGCCCTCTTCTGGCCTCAAAGGACACTGCACTCATGCTAGTATACTATTTAAAATAAAAATAAAATATTCCAGAGCCAGGCATGACGCTGCATGCCTTCAATCCCAGCATTTAGGAGGCAGAGGCAGGCAGATCTCTGAGTTGCAGGTCAGCCAGAGATACACAGTAAGACTGTTTTTTTTTTTTTTTTTTTCTTTTTTTTTTTGGTTTTTCGAGACAGGGTTTCTCTGTGGCTTTGGAGCCTGTCCTGGCACTAGCTCTGTAAGACCAGGCTGGTCTCGAACTCACAGAGATCCGCCTGCCTCTGCCTCCCAAGTGCTGGGATTAAAGGCGTGCGCCACCACTGCCCGGCAGTAAGACTGTTTCTAAAACGAAAGACAATAGGATGCCATCCCACCATCTTTCTCCAGATGACAGGGACATGAACTATCCTGAATAATCATTTAAATATAAACAAAAGACCGTTAAAATGTTTCTTTTATTTTAACTCACCTGAGTCAAGTGTGGGACAATGAAACAAACACAACAGGATATATACAGCATGTCGAGGAGGCAGCCTTTAAAAACATGCTATAGAAAAGAGGAAGACTGGGAAGATATCTGGATTAACAGAAGCACTGGCTACTGATTAACCCATATGCAAATCCAGTAATCTCCAAAGGATTTGGTAAAGATTTATTTTCATTTCCAGTCTTTTAAAGTAGACAGATTTGCTTACAATACAGCTGATTTTAAAAGCACACAAATTTTTAGTACAAACAATGGGATTTAAAATCAGCAGAATGACGAAGGTGCCTGCAACAAAACTGACCACCCAAGGCAGTGATGGCCAACAAGGAGGCTGGAATCATCCTACAAAGCAAGAAAGCAGGGAGGGAACAACTACCCAGTGGGGTTTGTGGGTAACCTTAGCTTCTACTTGCTACTTAATTCACATAGTAAGAGGTCTTTACAGATAGCCCACACCCGTTTAATTAACCATGTAGCATTTTCTACTACGTAATAGGATTATAAGGCCACAATATTCCTTTGGGACAAACCCTTTAATGATTTTAATTTCACTTACTCATTCTTTTGAAGTGTAAAGTGTCTTAACTGGATTACAATTACAGATCATTTTTAAATACACCATTGCTACTATATTAAAATTATTCATACTATTTATATCTAATATTCAAAAAAAATTACTAATAAATGCTACAATAGGCATCAGTCTTACATGCTTATTAATTGATCCCGTAGGTTTAATTATAGGTCATGATATTAGAGTTTATTCTGTCTCACTAAATCAGGAACACTGCATTTACAGAACAAATAAACACACGTAGTGCAGACACCCAAGGATCATGCTAGCTCTTCAGTTATCTGTCACAGCTCTGACATGAATCCTCACTGTGTGAATGAAAGTCAGATCCAATTCTTCCATCAAAAGGTGCTAGTGGAAGTTGTCAGACGCCTTCCAATGTAGATCCTAGACAGAAAAAAAACAGCCATCAGGTCTCACACAATTCTCAGGTGACTCTGCACAGTTCAAACAGAGCAGACCACTATGGTTACAGCCTGTGGAAGGGAATTAGCCACCTTAAACTTAATAAAGTATGACTGTCTGTAATCTTTACCAAGTGTTTTAGTCATCAGATATGTATTTCAAATTGGTCTAATTTTTCTTAATTGCCATTAAAATTATATTTCTGTTTCTTCAAATATATTCTAAGGGCACAAAAGACTAAAAAGTACAAAAAAAAAAAAGAAGAAACTAATAGCAGTAATTGAAACTCAATGACAGAGCATCAATCTACCATACACAAGTTCCCAGGTTTAAACCCCATAACCACCCCCAAAAGTACAAAACCCCAAATGCTATCACTATAGAGCTTCGTATTCCCTTCAATGTGCAAAATGAGCTACACACTTGCACTCCAGGACAAGAGGCTTCTTCACCTCCAGTTAGTTCATTACTAACATCAAAGCCCAACCAAGGAATAAGTAATGAAGCCTCCCTTCTCCCTAGTCAAGTAGAGGGGGACTGAAAGTCTCTAAGAAAAGAGACAGAGGGCCGGGCGGTGGTGGCGCACGCTTTAATCCCAGCTCTCGGGAGGCAGAGGCAGGAGGAGCTCTGTGAGTTCGAGGCCAGCCTGGTCTACAAAGGGAGTTCCAGGACAAGGACAAGCTCCAAGCTACAGAGAAACCCTGTCTCGAAAAACCAAAAAGAGAGACAGGAAAGAATTCCAGCTGGCCAGGTCTATGTGAAGTAGTGAGAAAAAAGACTGTGGGCAGTGAGCTATCTGGAACTAAGGAGGGTAGCTTTCATCTCAAAAGACTGACAGTTGCCAAGAGCGGTGGTACCAATAGTGGACGATTGCCAGGAGTGGGTAGGGTGGCACCATCAAGCTCTGAAACTGGGAAGGATGATGGACAAACAGTAGGTAGGAGCTGAATGCAGAAATAATTTCCTGAAGAGAAACTCAGCTTAGGTTCTGAACTTGCAGATTACTAGGCCCTATCCACAGATCCTCCCTTTGGTGTTTCTGTTCTGTTTTTTTGAGATCAGGCCTCAGTAAGTAACCCTAGCTGACCTGGAATTCAGAAATCTCCTGCCTCTGCCTCTGCCTTAAGTACTGCTTGCTAGTTCCAAAAAGAAAGTCCCAGGTGATGGGATGCACCTGACCATGAGACCAGGCGCTAGGACAGAACCACACATGGAGAAGGAAGGGATGAAGACAGGTAGGGTTCACCTCAGCAAACTCAAGAGAAACAGGTCTGTAGTACAGTAGTTAAGGGTAGTGAAAACTGGGATTGATGTACCTATGAGACCCACAAACTCCCAAGGTCTCAAACATGAAACAGACCAGGTGCATTGAAACACATGAACACCTTTTTTTGGGTGGCGGGGAGGTGGGGTGGGATAAGCAGACAACAATGCCTAGAAGCCCACAGTAGCAGCCAGGCCATTCCAACAAATTGAAGCCATAAAACACACAATATAACTTCTTGTGAGATCACCCCCATGTGGGCAGGAGAGGGTAGGGGTAGGCCTAAAGAAAGACTAAGGGCTAGTGATGTAACTCATTTGGTAGAGTGTTTGACCTCCGTGTATGAAACCCTAGGTTCAACTCCAGGGCCATATAAACTGGGTGTAGTGGCACACACCATTATCCCAGCACTCAGAAGGCAGACACAGGAAGAGCAAAGCCCAGTTTCATCCTTGTGAGGCCAACTGAAAATACATGAGTCCCAGTTCCTAGTGTCCACTTCATATATTGCTGGGACCTAGAATCACCAAGGCCCACCCTGCTAGTACTCACAAAAAAAATCACTTACCCCAATCCAATGGCCAGCAGATGAGACAGCAACAGAGATGGAAGAAAAACCTTCAGAAAGTCTGCTGAGAAAATGCCCCCTTTCTTCATAACACTTGTATTTCTCATGCTGAGAGTAGTTGTTCGCTTTGGATGTTTAAAAAGGAACTCCCTGGAGTAGAAAGAAGCTACCAATCAGTGTGTCCTCTTGTCAAAGGAAGAGCTCATGATACTGAAAACACTTACTTGGGGGGGATATTTTCTGGCCGACTTGACCAATCCCATATCCAATCCGAGTTTTTCTTCAAGATGCTTTCAACCTCTCTTCTTCTCTCAATATAGTCTTCCTCAGACTAAGAAAAAGTAAATGATAAAGCAAGTGAGTGTTCTACATCCACATCAGAAATAAAGTAAGATCAACACAGTTCCCCGTAGACTTTGACCTTGTTGAGGCCTTTATATAGGTTGTCAGTAGAAGGTATGGCCCAGATTAAAGGTGGATCTTCCCACCTCCAAAGATCCAGATTAAAAGCTTATCTTCCAGCCTCAAAGTGGGTTTTATAACCTCAAGTGTTTTATTAAGAAAAAAAAATCCCTCCAAGCTATGCCTACTCATTTGGGTTTTGGTTAATTGCAGATTTGTTAAGTTGACAACCAAGAACAGCTATCACAAGCCCATTCCTTTTGCTGAACATACAATCATATCTCCTTATGTCATGCTTAACTTCCAAATGAACAGTAACTAGACCATAATTATACCCAACATGGTATTAACTGCAAATGCATTGCAAATTTAAATATTTAAGTAGTAATGTCCTTGAGGGACATTCTTAGTATCTCAAACTAAAACAATAATCATTGACATACTCTTAACCGTTACATTACATGATAAATAAATCAAGTAATGGAAGCAAATACCTGTAAACACATTTTTAACAAAATAACAGAAACACTCGTATCAATTATAATCTTCATTTCTAGAACTGGTCACATGGCCTTAGTAGCTGATATTTAAGAACTACCTTCCTCTACTACCCATTCTGTATTTCCTCCATCTTCATTGATGTGGGATGTCTCTCTGTATGCTGTGAATGTTTTAGTATCGGTGGTTAATAAAGAAGCTGAATTGGCCAATAGCCAGGCAGACTAGAGCCAGGAGGGAAATCCAATAGAGATACAGGGAGAAAAGGGGCAGAGTCAGAGAGATGTCGGAAAAGCAAGATATGAGTTAATAAGCCACAATCCTTGTGGTAAAATACAGAATGAAAATGTATTAATTTAAAATGTAAAGACTGGTTAGTAATAAACCTGAGCCATCGGCCAAGCAGTTTGTAATTAATTTAAGCCTCTGAGTGGTTATTTGGGAATTGGCCGGCAGGAGAGGAACCTCCATTTACACCTCTCAGCAAGCACTTCAGTGAGTCTTGACTCTTTTCTTGGGGAAGTGACCCATAACTTCATTCCTGAAGAGTTTGTGCCCTCTGTCATCCTGCATGGATTAGGTTGTTGTTGTTTCCCACCGACTTTAATCACAAGACATAGAAGCATCAAGAGATGTCCTGTACTCCATACATGTCTCTTACCACTATCATGGAGAAGCAATTCAGTATTCCCCCGGTAATCTGGATTAGTCACCCCTCCCAATACTTTCTTAGCCTTGGAATTTTGCCTTTCTTGGCTTAATGGGATCATAAAATTAGCTTCCTTGGAATATTTGCTGTGTCTCCTGGCAGAACTGCCCATCACCAACAACCACAAAAAAAAAAAAAAAAAAAAAGTCACGGGACAGGAACAAGAAACAAAAAATTCACTAGCAGTAATCATGAGTGGAACTATTCCCTTTTCCACATCTTGATTCTTGGATCCATGGATCCTGGTTTGGAAGAAAATGTACCATAGTAAATTGGGCACTGATTTGAGGTATATACCTCCTTCTAGAGAGGCTGCTGCCACCTAACTGGCCTTGTGTCGACAATAGCTTAGTCCATCTTTCTATCAGGCCAGCTGCTTCAGATGGTGGGGGACATGGTAATACCAGTGATTCCATGATCATGGGCCGACTCTCTGGTGATAGAGTTTTTTGGTCAGAAGCAATGCTGTGTGGAATACAGTGGATAAGGCATTCTATAAATCCACTGATGATGGTTTTGGCAGAAGCATTACATACAAGAAAGGCAAAGCCACAACCAGAATAAATACCTACTCCAGTAAGGACAAAGCACTTATCTCTCCAAAAGTGGTTCTATGTAGTCAACGTGCCGCTAGAGCGCTGACTAGCCCCCCCGGGTCACAGTGCCATCCATTATCTGGGGCTCAGTGTTAGTGTCTGCTGTTGGCAGAACTGGCACTCAGCAGGAGCTGTAACCGGATCATCCTTGGAAAGTGGCAGTCCATGTTGTCAAGTCCACACATAACCCTCATCTCTGCCACCTTGGCCTTTTTGTTCATAGGTCCATTGGGTAATGAGACATTGGTAGGCGAACTCTCCATAGAATGGGTTATCCTATCTACTTGATTACTGAACTCTTTTTCAGTTGAAGTCCCTTTTCAATAAGAATTTACTTGTATTTTCACCTCGTTTTCCCATTTGGAGAGATCATACATTGCATACTCCTTCCTGAGATATCCTTTTCACCAATTTTCAAGTAATGCTTTGATCCAGTCAATCCAATGGCCACAGTCTATGAATTCAGTGAACAATAGCACATCTGGCCATTTCTCTTTCTAAACAAAATGCATGACCATGTATGCTCCCCAAAGTTCTGCCCACGATGAAGACTGCCCTTCTCAGGTGTGTCTTTCAGGGCTGTCTCAGAAGGTGGTTGTAATGTTGCAGCTGTCTACTAAGTCACTATTTTCCCTGACAGAGGTAAGGCAAAAGGCTTTCATTTAGCTTTCCAACCATAATAGCCCTCATATCACAAGTCAGGAAACCAGTGTAAGAATTCTGCCAACAGTTTACAACTGTAACTCCAGTTCCAGGGGATTTGATATCCACATAAAGACATATATTTTAAAAAAGGCATACATGCACGCAAAACCCCAATGTGCACTAAGTAAATAAAACTTAAAAAAAAAATAATTCTACCAATTTCTAAGTATTTCCATCTCAGTTAAACATTCTTGGACTAGGTAAATAACCACAGGATGAGTTCAGGGATCAGAGAACCTACCCTAAGTCAGACTTCAGCCAAAAATTAATTGCCTCCATAAACCCCTACTTTAACTGGCATGGTTTTTTTTTTTTTGGCTTTTTGTTTGTTTGTTTGTTTTTTTAGGTCCCCTGGAATCAACGTCAATTTGATCCTGCATCCAACAGATCCTAGAATGTCTGATTGTTTCCTTACCCCAGTGTACAGTTTCCTAGTTTTGTTTCACTCAAGCCAAGGAATGCATTCCTCCTTTACAGATACATCCATTTTGTCCAAGTCCCACTCAACTCTGTTAATGTAGCAGGTTTAGAAACTGGAGACATAGCTGAGTTAGCAAAGCACCTCCCTAGCATAGCGCAAAGAATCCTGGGTGTTCCATTCCCAACAGCACATTAACAAGGTTCAGTGGCCTAGTCTAGAGAATGAGCTCCAGGATAGCCAGGACCGTTTTACAGAGAAACCCTATTTCAAAAAAACAAAACACTGTTCTGATGCCATGAGGACCTAGATAACAGCAGCAGAACCTATCCTAACAGAAGAAAATGAGAACAGGTATGGCTAAGTAAGGGGAATATTATATATAAGAAGCTAGTTTAAAGGTGCTTTTGAGAAAAAGCAGACCACAAACAATTTCAGCTACACTTCTAAAATTAACAGCACAGGGCTGGAGAGATGGCTCAGAGGTTAAGAGCATTGCCTGCTCTTCCAAAGGTCCTGAGTTCAGTTCCCAGAAACCACATGGTGGCTCACAACCATCTGTAGAGGAGTCTGGTGCCCTCTTCTGGCCTGCAGGCATACACACAGACAGAATATTGTATACATAATAAATAAATAAATATAAAAAAATTAACAGCACAAAATGCTAATTAAGATGGTCTCCAAAATAGGAGATAGGAAATTTTCTCTTGCATTCTTAAAATTCTAGAACTGCATACTTAGGTGGGGATGGGGAGATATTTCAAATAATAAAAAATTAAAAAATATGACTGCTCCAAAAGTGGACATGCACTCAAGTGTATAGAAGGCTGGATGAATTCCAAGTCTTTGATGCCCAAAATAGGGTCAGACAGAGTTCTCTGGAGAAAGCCAAGGCTAGAGGTAAAGACAGTTTCTGGGAGTGGGACACTGATAAAAACTGGCACAGGTGGAAACAACGCTTTTTAGTAGAGACCTTGCTTCCTAAGACAGCTGCTAAACTATTACAGAAAAAATTATTTATCTTTACCATATTAAATACCATGCACAAGGTATAGCACTACTAGATAAAATTGCACAAGATTCTACTGCCTTAAACTACTATACAGAAATGGTATGGATAAGAACAGTCAACTTAAGCAATAATCCATCTACATGTCTCACCGCAGTTCTGTGGTAGTTTGATTAAAAATGGCCCCCAGGATGTAAGGGCGATCTGGCTGTGATATCTGTCACCCCACTGATCACCAGCTTTGATTTGGCTGATCTGGCTGGCTAGGCAGGTGTTTCAGTGTATGCATGTCCCTCCTGAAGCTGTGTGCTTGGTTGGAGAAAAACCTTCCCCAAATACAGGAGAACCAGTCTTCAGGTAAGGTATATGAGTAGCTGCACTCCCCTGCCTAAACCTCCAAACAAGCTCTCAAGAATGGTTAATCTGATCTTCCAAAGGACCCAAATTCAGTTCCAGCACTCAGACCAGGTGACTGACTGCTGCCCATAATTCCAGTTCGGGGGGGGGGGGGTCCAATACCCATTGCTTCTGGACACCTGCAGTCATGTGCACATACCATACAGACACAGATACACACAATTTTAAATAATTAAAAAAAAAATTATTAAAGCTGGATAGTGGTGGCACACACTCCAAGCACTCAGGAGGCAGTGGCAGGGGGAATCTCTTAGTTTAAGGCCAACCTGATATACAGAGTGAGTTCTAGGACAGCCAGGGCTACACAGAGAAACCCTGCCTGGAGACAAAATAACTCCATTGAAGGGCGGGGGAATAAAATGCTTACTGTACATGCATCAGGCCCTCAATTCAGATCGCCAACACCCATGGTACACACCTTTAATCACAGCACTCAAAAGGCAGAGGCAGGTGGATTTGTGAGTTTAAGATCAGGCTGATCTATATAGCAAGTTCCAGGATAGCCAGGATGAATAGGGAGTCTCTATTTTAAATAACCCAAAAAAATGGGGTTAAAAATGCTGTTGTTCATGCAGAGGTCCTGAGTCTGGTTCCCACCACCCACACCAGGCAGCTTATAACTGCCAGTAACTTCAGCTCAAGAGGATCTAATGTCCTCTTCTGAACTCCTTCAAATATGTGGCATTCTCATAGACGCACATATATGCATAAATAAAAACTTAAAAGAACACAGGTCCCCATCACTAATGTAAAACGAGAGGCATGCTGGAACACTTCTGTGATCTCAACCCTGGTAGGCAGAGGTAGGAGGATCACTAGGGCTCACTTGCCAGCTAGTCTAGTTAATCGGTGAGCTCCATGTTCAATGAGAGACCCTCAAAACTAAGGGGGAGCAAAGGTAGGTGTGCGTGTGCATGCGTGAGATAAGTGTGTGTGTGTGTAAATGATATGAAAAAGTCACCAGGCTGATGATGTGCTGTACCGTATAGCATGCCCCTACTGCCTATGGCTTACCAGAGTGCTGTTTTTCTCTCCAAAGCTGTGAGTGTCTATTTCAGATCTGTTGGTATCTTGTGGTGTCTGGGAGCGAGGTGGGCTTGATTAGGAAATGGACAAAACAGAGCAGCATGTTAATTCTGACATAAGAAGCATAAATCCCAAGCAAGACTACTGCCTCAGTAAGGGGGAGGGCTCTCCGCATGCCTCTTCACACTAATATCAGACCAGGGCCAAACTACTCCTCAGTCTTTTCAAGTGAGTATTCAGGAACCAGCTAGACAGTTCTGAGGGAAGCTCCACCCTCCCACATAATCTGTTGCATAGCCCTCAGAAGCCTCTGACCTTCGATCACTGACTCTCAACCACGCACCTTGGATTCGTTCCCTAGTAGTGCTACCTAGGAACATAAGTCGGCTGGGGGACATGAACTTGATTCAGACTTGGCATTCAAAGTGAACAGTTTCAAAAAAGGGGGCATATATTAAGGGACTTTGTTTTTTTGTGCCTAGGTTTAATTTGGTCCCGCCAGACTGAGCCCCAGATCACTCCCTCCCAGCAGATTCCAGGGTTCCTTCTTTCAGGACTGCTTCCGAGTTACTCCCAAATGTGGCCTTAGACCTAGAGCCCCACCTCTAAAAGCATGCACAACTGTGATTATCCATCCACTAAGAACATCAACACTGCAAGAGACATCCTGCAAACCTACCTGTCACAGTGAGAACTCTTGGAGCTACTTCGTCCAGATTCATGCTGAGCATCCAGCAGTATTTTTTCCATGTCCCCATTATAAATAGAGACAGAGGCTGGAACACTGCTCCCGTTCCCATTGCTGAAGTGCAGTTCTACCCAGGAGCCTGAGACACAAAAAAGGGGGCAGTTAGAAAACTTCCCATTTAAAGGGCTTGATGCACGCCTTTAGGCCCAGTACTGTGAGTTCAAGGCCAACCAGGTTTACAAAGACCTAATTTCCAAAACTAGATAGATAGATAGATAGATAGATAGATAGATAGATAGATAGATAGATAGATAGACAGACAGACAGACAGACAGACAGACAGACAGACAGACAGACAGACAGACAGACAGACAGAAAGACTTGCCCACTCTCGTTCCCAGGAAACACCAAGGGCAGCACATGATTAGAAACCACTAGCCGGGCGAGGGTGGCGCACGCCTTTAATCCCAGCACTCGGGAGGCAGAGGCAGCCGGATCTCTGTGAGCTCGAGACCAACCTGGTCTACAAGAGCTAGTTCCAGGACAGGCTCCAAAGCCACAGAGAAACCCTGTCTCGAAAAACAAAAAAAACAAAACAAAAAAAAAAAAAAATCACTCTAGTCCTACTTTGATGCCACATTAGACATTTGCATTTCTAGTCTGCTGGCCTGTCTTTAGGACAGTGGGGAAAGTTCCTGAGGCTGAGACACTGCTCTGTATCTTTTGCCCTTCCTTTATTCCGTGCAGGTGTTCTACAAACCTGTTGCTTTACCAGAGGCCAAGATGGGAGTCTTGTTTAGGTTGACAAAGCAAACTAGGCTTATAGTCATGAGTCAGCATGTCTTACTAAAGACTTGTTGTGGGATGTCCTGTATGTGCTGCCTTTATTGGTTGATGAATAAAGCTATTTTGGCCAATGGCTTAGCAGAGTAAAGCCAGGCATAAAATCCAAACAGATGTATAGAAAGAGCAGGCAGAGTCAAAGAGACACCATGTAGCTGCCAAAGGAGAAAGATACCAGAACATTACCAGTAAGCCACAGCCTCATAGTGATACATAAATGAATATTAATGGGTTAAGATATAAGAAAGAGCTAGCTAAGAATACTCCTGAGCCATTGGACAGTGTTATATTAAATATAGTTTCTGTGTGATTATTCAGGTCTGGGCCCCCGAGAAACCAAAGTACAGTTTCGGTCTATACAAAAGACTATTTCCACATTCCAGAAACATATGGCCCCGAGGCTTTGTGAATTTCAGATTGTCAGGCTTGATAGCAAGCACCCTTCCATCTCATTGGCCCCTGGTGCTTTCTGTAGTAGAAACTGACTGTATGTTTAATTATATGCCTCATTCTAGACATAGGAAGATTTCTATATTTTCATTCATAGGTTCATTTGTTTACAGAAAATCCTTTGTTGAGCCATTAGAATGTCTCAGTGGGTAAAGGTGCCTACTGCATGAACACATGCATGTACACACGCAAAGGCAATAACAAAAAGAAAATCCTTTAATAGATAAGAGGTAGGGTGGGCATGGTGGTCCACGACCTTAATCCTACCA
Source organism: Microtus ochrogaster (assembly GCF_000317375.1). NCBI lineage: Eukaryota > Metazoa > Chordata > Mammalia > Rodentia > Cricetidae > Microtus > Microtus ochrogaster. The sequence continues at coordinate 31,751,921 of NC_022015.1, forward strand.
TTCAGGAAGGCAGAGGTAAGAGGATCTCTGTGAGTTTAAGGCCAGCCTGGACTGAGAAATCTTATCTCAAAAAACACACACGTGGGCATACAGACACACACACACACACACACACACACACACACACACGGAAAGAAGGCAGGAGGGAGGGAAAGAAATGGAACCACTTGTTAGGAGCCATTTTTCTCCTAAAATCATTGCAGAAACCATCACCCTAGGGGAGTCTGCAGAGAACCTCACACCCCTAATTGTGTTAGGAATCGTTCTATTGACAGAGCCTACCCCACACCCAGATTGGCTGTTAATGGAGAGCTATCTGTTAGCAGAACCCAC
>NC_022015.1:31758543-31777677 GCF_000317375.1 Microtus ochrogaster
AAAAAAAAAAAAAAAAAAAGCTAGGCATGATGGGGTATACCTGCAATCCCAGAATTCAGGAGAAAGAAACAGAACTGTTGCAAGTTTGAGGACGGCCTGTTACTCTGGCCTGTGTACTTGTTGCAGAATGTGCCACATTAATCAGGGAAGAAAAAAAAACTGAAATAAACTGTGGGTTTACAGTTTATATCATCAACAGCCTCTCAGTAAGTTAACAAGTGATCATACAACAGAAACTGGAGAATAAACACAACTTTCCTCATTAGCCTCTCAGGTTGCCGTGGAGAAGCAGACCTATCCCACATGAAGCACAATACCAGCTCAGAAGGGCAGTGTCCAGAGCCCCTCTGCGGCTGTACACAGGCAAGTCCCCACACTCCAGCTCCAGATACTCTAATGTCTTCTGCTGGCCTTCCTCCCTTTACTGGTTAATGACACTCAGAAGCCAGGGATGGTGGCTCATACATACGTAGAATCCCTGAAGTTATGAGTCACTAAGGCACAAATGTTGCTCTGAGTTCAAAGCCAGCCTGGGTTACAGGGTAAGCTCCTAAACCTATCTACTGTGTACACTTGCTGTGGTATAATGCTTATACACTATAAAAATTTGTCACTCGTATTGGTTTAATAAAACACTGATTGGCCAGTAGCCAGACAGGAAGTATAAGCAGGGCAAACAGACTACAAGAATTCTGAGAAAAGGTACCAAGCCACATGGCTAAACCTAGATAAAATAAGAATTATAGGTTAAGTTGTAAAAGCTAGTTAGTAATAAGCCTGAGCAATCAGCCAGTTTATAATTAATATAAGCCCGTGTGGTTATTTGTGACTGAACAGTTGTGGGACTGTGTGGGACAGAAACTTCTGTCTATAGAACATAGCAGCTTCAGGTATGGGTAGTGTAGGCCAATCTACTATTCAGAATCTGAGCCTATCCCAATTCATCTGATCACATTTATCCAGATCTTTTCTGGTATCTACTATAAACAGAAGGTTGGGGTTGTGTTATCTTCTACCCAGCACCGTTCTGAATGGTAAATGTAGACTTTTTTTTCCCTGCACCAACTTTCCAATTTTCCAAAATCAATCAGGAATGCTAGGATTCAATACTATTCTGACAGTATCTCCTAAAATTAGTAGCCAAAGTGGGAACCCACAAGGATGACACATATAAGACACTAGCCACAAGCAGAGTACAAGCTATCCATACTGCTGCTCAATCAATTGCAAATTTAAAAAACAAAAACCAAAAGACAAACTCAGGGTTATCCACATCCCCCTCAGATCTGATATTTTGCTAGAGCTCACAACTCAAGAAAACACGTTGCTCAGTTTGTGATACAATTCACAAAGAGCCAGATGAAGCTCACACACAGGACAAGGAACACCACCTTCCTGCTGCCCATTCCAAAGCTCCATTTGTTCTGGTTCAAAGTTGGGCTATGTGGCAGTTTCTTATATTTTTAACAGCCCAACCTCCAACTCCTTCCCCTCCCTGGTGGCCCTAACTTTTCACCCGCTGATAACTTCTAAGTGACCAAATTCTAGCCTAAGGCTAGTTATTCTGGGTCCCCAGTAAGTCATCTCATTAGCATAATCTTATGGGGGCTTCTTACAAAACGGACCTGAGTAACAGGATCAAACTCCTAGCTAACATTAATTTCTTGTCCTGTCAGTCCCAGCACTTGGGAGTACTAGGAGTTCCGGCCAAGCTGGTGTATAAAGTAAGACCTAGTTCAAAAAAAAAAATAAAAACAAAAACCAGACACTTAGGAAATTCCACCAAGTTTAGGAGCTTGTGTCAGGAACTGAGTCAACAGCCAGATGTGTATGTATTTACTACACAGGAGGCAACTGAAAATGCTGTCCTGAACTATACGACTACAACAGTACACCATGGGCTTGGTGATTTATAAAGAAGTTATTTTTCACAGGAGTGAAAGCTAGCAAGCCCAAGCTCCACTCTATTGCTGTCCGTGAGTAAACCAGTTCCCCTCACAAGACCCTTCACCTGGGCTCATCACAGTGCAGCAGGGTCCTGGTCCTGCTGTCCTCATACTGGTAGCACTGGATTGTCGAAGAGACAGATTCACGTCATAGAGGGCTTTCAAAAATCATTAAGAGGCCCAGCACTTTTGAGGGGAAAAAAAATTCCGTTCAGAATGATCTGCTGCGAAAACCTTGGGTCCAAAAGCTCCGTCTCCAGGAATGATTTACTAAGGAACGAGTTTTATCATTAACCTGTGGCTGGATAGGTAGTGTTAAGCCCTGGAAACAGCAAAGACGCTATTCATTTACACACATCCTGCAGTTGTTTATCGGGGTGTTCCATCATTTTAACAAGAAAGGTGGGGGTATGCACCCTATAATCCTAATAGAACACTTGGAAGTTTAAGGCCAGCCTGGACTTCATGAGCGAGAAAAATAAAAAAATTTAAAGCAAAAGGTTTTGTAAAGGGAAAGAGCACAGGATTGCTTCTTAACAAAAAATTTCCTCAGTTAACATACAACTTATTCCATCAGAAAGACAGAAGCGCTGCTGGCCCCAAAACCCTCATTTCTGTTTTCCACCCCTCTCTCCCACTTCTGAGCTATACCAATAAGACACAGGCCAAGTACAACTTACATCTCCCTGAGTGTCTAGAACCGCTGGGAAGTGAACTCAAGTGCCCTAAGAAGCAGAATGTGCTTTTTTTTTTTTTTTTTTTTTTTGAGACAGGGTTTCTCTGCAGCTTTGGAGCCTGTCCTGGAACTAGCTCTGTAGACCAGGCTAGCCTCAAACTCACAGAGATCTGCCTGCCTCTGCCTCACAAATGCTGAAATTAAAGGTGTGCGTCACCACCACCACCGGCTTATTTCCCCTTTCTTTATGTGGCAATGAGTTCTGGCTCAAATAGTCTTTCTCTTTGAAGTTTTTTATTTATGTATGTATTTTTTTTTTTTTTGTTTTTCGAGACAGGGCTGTAGCTATCGAGCCTGTCCTGTAATTTGCTCTTGTAGACCAGGCTGTCCTCAAACTCAGAGATCCGCCTGCCTCTCTCTGCCTCCCAAGTGCAGAGATTAAAGGCTTGGGCCACCACTGCCCAGCAAAGCAAATAACAACACCAAAAAAAAAAAAAAGCATTTTGCCTGCTTTTTTTGTACTATTTTTGCTGCTATTTGTGTACCATATAAGTGACTGGTGCTCAGGGAAGCCTGAAGAGTGTATCAAATCCCTTGGAACTGAAGTTACAGGTGGCTGTGAATCAGTAAATGCTCTTAACTACTGAGTCATCTTGTTAATCCCTCATTTGGTTCTGGGCACAGAATCTCACTATATAAGCTAGGCTGACCATTGTGCTAGTTGGTTTTAATTTGTCAACTTAACACAACTTAGAAACAACTGAGAAAAGAGGGCTCTCTGAAGTATTTTATCTGAACTTGCAGAAACTGGTTCTTTCCTTCTATCATGTGAGTTTCTAGGGACCAAACTCACACAGATCAACAGGTTTGGCAGCAAGCTCCTTTACCTGCTGAGCTATCTTGCCAACCCCATAGGAAGTAGACCTTACTGAGCAATTAGATCAGGTTGGCCTATCTATGGGTTTATCCACGGAGCACCCTCTTGATTGTTAATCAATATAGGGAGATCCAGCCCCTAGTCAAGGGGTTCTGAACAGTTCAAAAGTCAGAAGACTAAATAGAAAGATAGCATGCAGGCAACATGGGCGCACTCAATCCTTGCCACTCTTGAGTTGGTCCCTCAACTTCCTCAATAATGGCGTATAAGCCAAATTAACCCTTCCTCTCCTAAAGTGTTTTTGGTCAGAAGTAAAACTAGCCAGTCATCCAAGTTAGGATCCTCCTTGAGTGTAGTCCAGCTGATCTGAATACTCGAGAGTGCTTATTTAGACCGGGTGCTTTATGGCACCACACAAACGGTGTGTAGGCACATGCCTGCAATCCTAGTGCTCTAGATGCTGAGGGAAGAATAAAATTTAAAGTCATCCTTGGCTACATACTAAGGTTCAATCAAGCCCAGCCTGGGATACATACCCATCTCAAAAACATTTTTAATAAAGAGGATCTCTCCCTTAGATTAGAGGGTTGCTCTACCAACCTGTCTTCCAAGCTGCTTATACAACAATCCAGGGAGTCCCTACTATATCCCCAGGCAAACTTGTAGACTGTCAGTGCCTAAGGATACCTACAGCCAACAGAACCCTGTGTGAAGGAAATACAGGGTCCCTATTCTCAAGGCCACCCTACTTCCTGGGAGTGGCAGGAAGTGCTTTTTTTCCATGAATTTCCAGAAGCTGAACCCAACTTGAAAACAGAGTTAGAGGTTCAAGCAAATATGCTGACAAGCTCGAGCAGGGACAACATCCAGCCAGATCTAGTAGTCCTCAGAGGAGCAGGCAGGCACACAGCTTCCAAACAGAAACATAATGCCAAAGGAGAATTATGCGACTGATACAGCATTCCAAGAGAGCCGAGCAAGGGAGCACCAAGTCTGGGGGACGCAGCGCTCCCAAATCACACAGGGCTTCTCCAGACGTGGCTTCTGCTGTCAAGACTTAAGAATAATTCTGAACAGAATCTGCCCAGTAGACAATCCAGGCTACTGGATTCCTTTTCTGTCAAACACACACACGCTTTATTGACAGTGTCTTATGTAGCCAGGCTCGCTTTAAACTCCTGATCTTCCTGCCTCCATCTCCCAAATGCTGGGATTACATACAGGCTGGCATCAGTGAACTTGTCTCTCTGCCTATTGCCAGGCTGTGCCTAAGGCATCCTGAGTCAGTCAGGTGCCTCCAGGTATCCCCCAGGTACTGAGCAGTCTGTGGCACGTCCTTAACTCAAGTAGTCACCCTTATTCCCATTTAACCTCTGGCTCTCCCTGTGACAGATGTTCAGATAGAGCTAAGAGAAGCCCATTCAGTCTAGCCATGTTTTCCTCTTTGTACAAGCCTGCCCGAGTTTGCCTGCAACCACAGAATCACCTATCAGACTCAGCTGCAGACAGGGCATCTGAGTGAGGAGCTACAGGACTCTTTATAGTGGGACTTTCAAGCAAGGGTAGCAAATAGGGCACAGAAGTATCACAAAGCTTATCTCCCCTCCTGAAGGCCAGAAGTCATAAAAAGAAAAACAACAACAAAAAAGCCAGTCCTGTCTCTAAACACCTTTTGATAAGATTGACCAGAGGTTAAAAGGGAACAGAACCAATCAGGGCTGTGGGTAACACCTTCAAGAAAACTGGTCCCAGAGGTTGCTAAGGGGAATATTTGCTGTCCCACCTACCAACAAGGCTTGCACAGCTCTCAGCCTCAGAAGTAAACAAGAAGCGAGCAGAACACGCAGGCAGAGGAGCTCTGACTCCAAGCTGGGATTCACATTTCATAGGGCAGCTGAAATGCGCCATGTGACTCAAGTGACCCCTCCTACCCTGAACCAGACGGTGAGCCAGTGCTGAGCTGCACGTACACCCCAAACAATGGCCCAAATCCTTAGCGTGAGTTTCCACACGGTAACCATCTTTTTATAGAATAAGCAAAGCAGAAAAACAAAAATCGTCTTAACCCTCGAAATGACAAATGACAACCTCACGTTGCCAACGAATGACTCAGCAGTCGGAATAAAGTGTATGTCAAGGTGGTAACTGAGACCTCAGAGTACCCAGAAACTTCCAGAGATGGAATCTAAGTAACAGTGTTAGAAATAAAATCTCAATAACTATAAAAACAACTTTACAGCAAACATTATAAAACATCCCTTGATTTCATTTTACGAGAAAGGACAAAAAAGCTTTTTAAGTCTGTCAAAGGAGAAACTGCAACTGTTTGACGTTAAGGAGTAGAACCTGAATTACAAGGTTTTTTCTAATGGGGCTGTAATTTTAAAATACAGACTCTGTAATGTATTAGTCTGGTTAAATTCTGCTTGTTCAGAATAATAAATAAATGCAGCTCACTAAATCTTAATACAAGCTTTTAAAAAATTTTTAACATAGCCCACCACAGTGCTGTACCATTTTGATTTCAGCACTCCAGGAAACAGAGAGTAAATCTAGGAGTTCAAGGGCAGCTTTGCCTACAAAAGTTCTAGGACAGCCAGAGCTACACAGAGAAAACATGTCTCGAAAATCCAAAAGCAAGACAAATCTTCACACTACATTGGGCATATGCCTTTAACAGCAGCACTGGTGCGGCAGAGGCAGGCAGAGTTCCGGGAGTTCGGGACTAGTGAGACCCTGTGTCAGAAAGAGCACCCCCTTTAAAGGCTGAGAGGTGGCCCTCTGTTTATTTACAAGCTCATTTTACTCAGTGAACTCTTGCTTCAGAGAATACAAAGGTCAACAGGATCCTCCTCCAGTTCTTGGGTCCTTAGAAGAAAAGGCTGAGCACTTAACTTAGCCCCACCAGGTGGCTCTCAGAAAGGTATGATGGCACACTACCACTCAGGATGGCCTCACAAAACTAGTACCTGTCTTTTTGGTGCTAATAGCCTGTAAAGGCTGCATGCAAAAAAAAAAAAAAAAAGCCTTTTATTGTTTGTGAGACAGGGTCTGGCCACACACCCCTAACTAGCCCAGCATTGCTAACCTTGAACTTGTCAAGGCTCAGCTTCCCCTGCTCCCCCCGCCCCCAGGGTTCCAACACCCTCTTCTGGACCCTGTACCTAGACACCATGTCCCCTCCCCCCCCCCCCACACACAAGATTTTAGGTGTGTCACCACACCCAGCCTAGCTTCCATCTTAACCAACAAATCACTTCATTGCTCACAGTGAGCCTACTGAGCTGAATAAGCACTTTACCCCACTTTTGTGCTGTTTGTAGCTCTCTTCCACACTGAGCTGCACAGCTCCTCTCCCTTCTGGGTTTCTCTGTATAGCCCTGGCTGTCCTGGAACTCTGTAAACCAGGCTGGTCTCAAACTCAGAGATCCTCCTGCCTCTACCTCCTGAGTTGAGGTTAAAGGCAAGGGCCACTTCTGTCCTGCCATTGTAACATTTCTTAAAGATAACAATCTTTTTGTTTTTTTGAGACAGGGTTTCTCTGTAGCTTTAGAGCCTGTCCTGGAACTAGCTCTTGTAGACCAGGCTGGTCTCGAGCTCACAGAGATCCGCCTGTCTCGGCCTCCCTAGCAGGGATTAAAGGCGTGTGCCACCACCACCCAGCTATTCCAACATTTCTTAAAGATAAGAATCTTTTGACTCTAAGAGATGACAGTGGTCCAAAGCCTTACATCCTCCCTCCTCTTCCATTAGAAAGAGCTGACAAAACAAGCCAGAGGTAAAGAGGGGCTGTAAATTCCAGCTACTCCAGAGGCCGAGGCAGAAGGATTCCAAGTTCAAAGCGACTATGTCTTCAAGCATAAAATGATAGCAAGTAGTGTTCCTCGGTGGCTGAGCCCTTACCTCGCACCAGGGTCATAAATACTAATGAGTTCAATCAAAGCACTGAAAAGTCAACCTGCAACCTCTGGCTCACTTCAACAGTGTTGAGCCAGGCGTGGGGGAAGTGCAAGCAAGGCCCGTACTGAGCTATTCAGGATCGCGGGGAGTTCGAGGCTGACCTAAAGAGAGGGTGAAGCCACAGAACTCTAACAGCGTGAACAGACCACGAAAGGTTCAGCCCGGCCTGACTATAAAAGGGACTGTCTGTAAGATGCATCGCGGCCTCCACGCACGACACCACGGCCCACGACCCGGCCACCCCCGCGACACCCCCCTCGGTCCACAGCCTCACCCTGCAGGTTCTCCTCCCCGCTCTGCGACATGGTGGTTCGGTAGAAGAACCCAAGAGCAACTGCGGCAGGCCTCAGTGGCGGTCACCGAGAGCTACGAGAGCCGCCCGCCGCCTGCACAGCTCTGAGGCCAGGCGACAGGGGGCTGAGGGACAAGGGGCGGGGCGGGGCGCGACGCACGCGGCGGCGGCACCCATTGGCTAGGGGGCGGGGCCTGCAGGTGGAGGAGGAACGCGGGGCGCGTGCGGCACGTGCGGCGCGTGCGCGGGGCGGAGCCTGGACGTGGGCGGGGCCCGGGGTAGTAGTGCGCTGAAGGGCGGTCTCCTTTAAGCTTTCCGACAGAGGGGGCTGGGGGTGGGGCCTGAGGAACCGGGATTTGCGCCGGTCTAGGTGAGGCTAGGGGCGAGACTGAGGCCCGAGCTTTGGGACTCCGAGGTGCAAGCATTGCAGGGGCGCTAAGGGAGGGGCCTGAAGCCAGGCTAATGTAGGCATGGCAGGGCGGACCCTGAGGAAGGCGTGGCATGGAGGACCTGCTACCAGGCTCTGGAGCTGCTGGCATGGGCTTGTGGAGCCTGCCCCTCCTGTCCGCGGTTGGTACAGCCAGCTAGGTTGTACCCCTAGCTCCAGAAATGCGGGTGCCAGCCGCGGGAGCACGCGATGGTTTCACTGTCTCTGTGCCCGTTTACAGATAGGGTTTTTGGTTGAATTAAAAAAGAAAAGTCTGGAGTGGTTGTGCATGCCTGTAGTTCTGGGTCAGGCTGGGCTATCTAAAATAAAGCAAAACAAAACTTGCCAGCATTCTGCTGCAGCAACAATGGCGAGTTGGGGAAGAACAGGGCATTTTTGGATGGAAATGGAATTGGAAGGACAGTGCTTAGACTCTGCCTTGTCCCTGTACCCTACTCAGTAACGCTGTTCTTGGAGGTTGGAATTCCCTCTTGATACAGTTCTGAGATAGAGAAGGGGAATGCGAACCTTAGGAGAAGCTGTCTTAGCAGCAATGGGTCAGTTCACAAGAAGCAACTGTGTTTGGTGGTTTTCATTTACAAACCGCTGGTCTTGAACTGTCTGTGTAGGTGGCACATGCCTTTAATCCCAACACTCAGGAGGCAGAGGTGGATCTATGTGAGTTCAAGGCTAGCCTGGCCTACAAGAGCTAGTTCCGGGACAGGTTCCAAAGTTACAGAGAAATCCTATCTTCAAAAAAAAAAAAAAAAAAGAGAGGGGAATAAGACTATAGATGATTGCCTAGCATGCATGAAGCCCTGCATCACAGAAAACCAAGTGTGGTGGCACCCACATTCAACTGAAGCAGGAAAATCTGCTGTTCAAGTGTTAAGGTCAAGTCTGAGTTACATGAAACTGTTTGAACAAAAAGACTGCGGGTATAGTTCAGTGTAGATTTCTTCCTTAGCATTTGTGAGGTCCTGGGCTCAATATATAACATTGAAAAAAAGAAAAATATCTAAGTGACAACATATTAGAAACCAGGATCAAGTTATCCTAAGTGACTTTCTACTACAAAAAAAATTATTATTACTTTCTTACTTACTATGCTTTTTTGTTTGTTTGTTTTGTTTTTTGTTTTTCGAGACAGGGTTTCTCTGTAGCTTTGGAGCCTGTCCTGGAACTAGCTCTGTAGACCAGGCTGGTCTCGAACTCACAGAGATCCACCTGCCTCTGCCTCCCAAGTGCTGGGATTAAAGGCGTGCGCTACCATCGCCCAGCACTTACTATGTTTTTGAGACAAGGTCTCTTTATGAAGTCAAGGCTAGATTCCAACTCATGGATGGCAATATTACTGTCTCAGCCTCCATGACACCAGGATTACAACATGGCTCTTCCACACCCATTTAAAGTTACAGAAACTGACAGTCACCAAAAAGAAAACCAAAAATCAACGTGTTTACAAAATGCAAGGTGAAGAACAGGAGGTGGGGGGGGCAGGTAGATAAGAGGATGGTGGGAATATAAGGGATTAGAAGCAGCCCTTATCATATTCTGAGCCTGAGGTCAGGGAGGCTAAGCAGTCAAACTGAGCTAAACAGTCCAAGAATGTTATCTTTAGTTAAGAGGATGTTAGGGCAGATCCTGGGGTGGATAGCGAATTCCTTCTACGTGGAGCTAAAGATAGCCCAAGATCATTTTGGTTCTTGACTTACAGCTTTCCTACTCCCAAGTCAATATTTTCATAGTCAAGGTCAGTCACTGCCAGAATCTTTAATGTAGGTTCTGCTTCTCCAGGATTTCAGCTCACAAAGCATTATCTTAAAGGAACATACATGTAAAAATAACAGTTAAAGGGCTGGAGAGATGGCTCAGAGGTTAAGAGCACTGGCTGCTCTTGAGGAGGACTCAGATTCAATTCCCAGAACCACGAAGGGCAGTGGTTCTCAACTTTCCTAGTGCTGTGACCCTTTAATACAGTTTATCATGTTGTGGTGACCCCCAAACCATAAAATTATTTTCATTGCTACTTCATAACTGTGATTTTGCTACTGTTTTGAATTGCCATGTAAATATCTGATATGTAGGATATCTGATATTTGAGCCCTGTGAAAGGGTCTTTCAAACCCCAAAGGGGTTGAGAACACACAGGCTTGAATGACTGGCATAGAGGCTCATCACAGTAACTTCAGTTTCAGGGGATCTAATACCCTCTTCTTGCCTCCCTGAGCACTGGGCAAACGCATGGTGTCCAGTCATACATGAAGGCAGGACTGAACTCAGTAAGTTAAAAACAAGGGGCCTATGTTGTTTGGTATGGCTTTATTATCAGTATTATTGTGTGGGGGGAGGGATGGAGTTGTCATGCTAGGGATGGGATAAAGAGGTCAGAAGACAACTCGGTGAAGTCTCTCCTTCTCCTGTGTGTAGGTTCTAGGGAATCAAGATTAGACCAGGCATATCTTTTTTTGTTTGATTTTTGAGACTGTTTCATTTTGCTTTGAGATATGAGATATGGTCATAGTCCAGATTGACTTCCCATGGTTGCTGGGAATTGAACTCAGGACCTCTAGAAGAGCAGCCAGTGCTCTTAACCTCTGAGCCATCTCTCCAGCTCTCAAATTCACTAGGATTTTGAACTGCCGACCAGATTACAGTCCTGCATCACAACACCTGGCCTTGAGGTGAGCTTTTTTTCCTTACAGGGAGTGTCTACAGTCTGAACCCAAGCAAGCAACTGAGCTGTAGACTGCATCACCATGAAAGCTGAGTGGTGACTGTCCCCAGAAGCACCACCCATATTTGGGGTATGACGGTGGAGTCCCCTTCCCGAGTCCCTTCTCCTCACTCTCCCTTAATGCTCACACTTAGATTTATATCAAAGTCTGCTCTGGACACCGGAAGTAGAAAAGGGAGTGCTGCTTTCGTTTTGTTTCTGTTGCTGGTCTGATAAAAACCTGCTTTGAAGAAACGGTTTGTTTTAGCTTACAGTTCCAGGTTATGGTTTATCGTTGCCAGCAAGTCAAAGCAGGAGCCATGGCATCTGGTCACACCATAGCCTCTGTCACAAGCAGAGAACAATGAACGCGGGCACCTAACAGTCCACCTGATTTCTCTAATCTTAGAAGGTCTAAGGCTCCCAACCTAGAAATCGTGCCTTGCATCTTTAGGCCTGGTCTTCCCAGAACAACTAAGGCAGTCAAGGAAATTCCCTGCAGGTATTCCCACAGGCCAAGCCCATTTAGAAAATTCCTCACTGAGACTCTGGTCTTGGGTGATTCTAGGTTGTGTCAAGTTGACAATTAAAATTAACCACTGGGGCTGGAGGAATGACTCAGGAGTTAAGAACACTGGGTACTCTTCCAGGACCAGGGTTTAATCCCCAGTACCCACATGATAGCTCACAACCATCTAAAACTCCACTTCCAGATCTGATGCCCTCTTCTGGCCTCCACCAGCAATACACACATGTCGTGTGCACTCATAAGCACAGGCAAAACACCCATGCACACATAAAATAAAAATAATTCTTTTTAGCTGGGCGGTGGTGCACACCTTTAATCCCAGCACTTGGGAGGCAGAGGCAAGTGGATCTTTGTGAGTTCGAGGCCAGCCTGCTCTACAAGAGCTAGTTCCAGGACAGGCACCAAAGCTACAGAGAAACCCTATCTCAAATTACCAAAACTAAATAAATAAATAATAAAAATAAATCTTTAAGTGGCTCAGAAGTTTGGAGCAGTTGCTGTTTTCCCAGAGAACCCCAGTTTGTTCTCAGCACCCACATCAGACTAATCACAACTTTGTGAAACTCTAATCCAAGCGGATCCCACATTCTCTTCTGGCTTTCAAAGGTACCTGCTCTTACCTGGAAGACTCTTGCATGCACATACACAAAAATAAATAATTTAAAAATAAAAAATAGAACTAGCCATCACAGTAGACCTCCCTAGTAAACAGTGCAGTTCTCCTGAGCACAGGGCCAGAATAAAACTGAGGGTTAAGAGGGCCACACTGGCCACAACATAATAATTACCATAGTGAGAGCCCAAAGGGAAAAGAAGACACAGTGCATGAGCCAACGGTGACAGAGGTGAAGTCACAGGGCACTGGGAGAAAGGAATAATAAGGAGGATTTGTTTCTCTACAGCTTAAAATCAGAAGCGGTACCGATCTGAACGCAGCCCTGCTGGCTGTCAACAGGAGGCGGCGTGCCTCTGACGTGGGTGATTGGAAGGGCAGTTTAGTTCCAAGGAGCCCTCTGGGTGCCTTCCACCTTTCTGGTTGGGTTCTCCTGCCTCGGGCCTACTGACCACTTTGTTCTGGCTCCTTCCCTCCTCCAGGACAACAGCCACTTTTCCAGGAATTTACCGTGACGCCTGTGCCACACAAAGTTATTTTTAGAAACTGGCATGATGAAATATTCAGAATTGTAAACAACATGCACACACGTTAGGTCCCACGTTCGCACTTGTGCCGCGTCCCTGTTGGCTCCACAGGGAGCTCCCGGGGGAAGGGGAGGGTGTTCTTTGATAAAAGCCTGGACTGTACTTGCCAGGGAATGCTCAGAACAGGAAGCGCTCTGGCTCTGAAAGTCAGACATAGCCGTGCTGAGACTGGACAGTGTCCCCAGGGACCTATCAGGGAGTGCTAGGCTGGGGCCCTGCTGTTTATTTGTCCTTGCTTGCTTGGTGAGGCAATAACTTCAGGCCTGCTGCACCGGAGATTGCAGCAGTAGAGTAACTCATCAGATGGCTTGAGACCAACCTGCCAACAACTGTCTCAGGACAAAACGTGCCCAGCAGCAGATCTGTCATGAAGACTCTCAAGGTACATATCCATCTCGCCTGAAATGAGGAAATGGGAGGCTGCTATCTTAAGGAAGAAGGAGCGTTTTTTAGGGAGGGAAGGTAGGTGTCAGGGGACTGTCAGCAGGAAGATGGCACTAGGCAGCCTCCAGACCCCAGTGTGTCTCTTTTTTCCTCTCTTCCTGAAACATTTCAATTGACCTTGATCTCTTGGGACAAATTCCTGTCATTCTTTTTTTATACTTGTTTATTTGCTTGGTTGGATTTTTGTTTGTTTGTGACAGTATTAATATGTAACCCACTTGGCCTTGAACTTGCAGTAAATCTTCTTGCTTCTTCTTCCAGAGTGCCAGGATCACAGATGTGTCCCACCACACCTGACTCAGTAAATTTGTTTTTAATGAGGCAGGGTCTCTTGTGTCCCAAGCTGGTCTGAAGCTCACAGTATGGCTGAGGGTGATCATGAACTGATCCTCTTGCCTCTACCCCTCTACTCCCGAGTCCTGGGATGAGAGAGGAACGACCACTCCCAGTGTTTGTGGTGCTCAGGATCAAATCGAGGGCTTTGCTCATGCTTGGTCACCTGCACTCTGTGACATTCCTAGTCCAATCTTCTGCTTATTTTTCAAAAACAAGGCTTTCACTTTCACAGAAAAGCTGAGCATCAAGTACAGAGATTTCCCAGATGCCCTTGACAACCCTACCCCTACCTGCATAGGCTCCCTCCATCAGGATCCTCACCAGGAGGATGTCTTTGTTTAGCGGAAACCCACAGAATCGCCATTGGCACCAATTGCCCACAGCTAATCCTGCTTTTGGTGCATGTTCTCTGGATCTGACAAGTGCAGAATGGGATAGGCTACCAACTAAGTCCCCACCCTGTGCCTCAGCATCCCATTCCCTGGCATTCCCCAGATTTTTTCCTGTCTTCCCAGACTTGTCTTTTCCTAAATACCATGGGTTAGAGCCTTCAACAAAACATTTTCAAACTGGCTTATCGCTGTGGTGTATTTTGTTTGTTTGTTTTACAAAAGATTCTCACTATATAGTCCTGCCTGGCTTGGAGCTCCCTATGTAGGCCAGGTTGGCCATGAACTCACACAAGTTGGACTGCTTCTGCTACCTCAGTGCTGGGATTAAAGGTGTATGCTGCCATGCCAAACCCAGAAATATGTACTTTTCTTAAGATTGTTTTATGTGTATAGGTGTTTTGACTGTATGTATGTTTATCTGTGTCCATATGCATCCAGTAACTGAGGAAGCCAGAAGAAGGCACCAAATCTGGAACTGAAGTTATAGACAATTATGAGTCACCATGTGTACTGGGAATTGAACTCCGGTCCTCTCCCAGCCCTACTGAAAGTATTTTGTTTTGGTTTTTGTAGGTTTGTTTTGTTTTTTGAGACAGTGTTTCTCCGTAGCTTTGGAGCCTGTCCTGGAACTCGCCCTGTAGCCTAGGCTGGCCTTGAACTCACAGAGATCTACTTGTCTCTGCCTCCCAAGTGCTGGGGTATTAAAGGCACACACCACCCCTGACCACAAGTTGTTCTTAAGGGTCCTGGCTCAGTAGTTCATTGTTGAAAAACCTTCCACTGTCTGTCTGGAACACAGTGCACACTCTTTCACCTATTGAAAGGTATCTCCACGCTCCTAGGCTTTGGCTGTTACCACCACAGCCTCCATGCACACCAGTGTGGAGGTGTCTGTGAGGATGCAACCCTCCTCTAAGCTCTCTCACACTGGTCCTGTTATCCCCCAGTCTTGCCCCCAATCTCCTGACAGGACTCTCCTTGCCCTGGCTGGTCCTTTACTCCAGACACTACAATACGCATTTTCTCCTGACTCTTTGCCACCATGTCCTCGTTAACTCCATTTCTGGGCTGTCCAAAATATGGCATTTAAAATGTTTTAATCATGAGAATGAGATACATCTGCTCCTGGCACCACAAGCTACTTCAAAAGGAAGATGGGCATTGAAGAGGCTCCTTATGGAGTTGGTTAGCCATTTGGGCAAGAAACTGCTCTTGCCTGGACTGCTTCACTGGACATGCAGGACCCACAGAGAAATGCCTGCTGAGTTTGCTGAAAGGTGAGATGGTTCTTCGGGGTTCCCGCTTCGTGAAAGAGTCTGTGAGACATTCTGCAGGACACAGAAGAAACTGCCAATATAGGCAGACCTGTCTTTGAAATTTCCTGCTTCATGAAAAAGTCTGCTGGATACTATGGGCCTGTAGGCTGAAGATGGATGCCGCAAGAGAACAGAAAAACTTTGGGTGACTGTCCAGGCAGCGAGATGTCTCTGTCAATTCTAAAGTTTTAGAAGTTGCTTACAATGTACTTCCTGTTTACTTAAGTAATATTATATCCTTCTGGAGTCTTTGGTGGAGTTGAAGAATTTATAGTTATAGTTTTTCTTGGTAATGATAAAAATAAAATAGATATAAATATTGTAACTGTAATTCTTGCTTGATAACTGTTTTGTTATATGTAATTTTACTATGTTAAAGATAAAGCCTTCTGTCTTGTTTAACCAGAAAAAGGGAAATGGTGTGAGAGGTCCTTTTGTTTATGTGTTGCTTTCATTGGTTAGTGAATAAAGAAACTGCCTTGGCCTGATGATAGGGCAGAACTTAGGTAGGCAGGGAAAACTAAACAGAATGCTGGGAAGAAGAGGCAGAGGGAGAAACCTTGGATCCTCCACCTGAGACAGACACTGGTTAGAATCTTTGCCGGTAAGCCACTGCCACATGGCAATATACAAATTAATAGAAATGGGTTAAATTAATATAAGAGTTATCCAATAAGAAGATAGAACTAATGGGCCAAGCAGTGATTTAATTAATGTGGTTTCTGTGTGATTATTTCCATCCTGGATGGCTGGGACGAAAAAGCAGGTCCTTCTACTCTGGGCATGTGCTATCTTAAGGGATGCAGTCTCCACAGGACAGATTTCTTCAAATCTAAGGCCAGAAAACTTAAAAACATAGAGAATGGCCAGGTGGTAGTGGCACATGCCTTTAATCCCAGCACTTGGGAGGCAGACACAGGTGGATCTCTGTGAGTTTGAGGCCAGCCTAGTCTACTGAGTGAGTGTCAGGACAGGCTCCAAAAGCTACAGAGAAACCCTGTTTCTAAAAATCAAGCCAAAACAAAACAAAAGAAAAACACAATGAATGGTTTCTGATGGTTATGTATTGCAGTAGGTTTTTGTTGTTGTTGTTTCTCTGTTGTTGTAGTCTTGCTGTCCAGGAACTTGATCTGTAGACCAAGCTGGCCTCCAACAGGCGACAGACCTGCCTCTGCCTCCCAAGCGCTAGGATTGAAGGTTACACCACCAGCTCTCACTTTGTTTTTATTTTCGTGTTTTTTTAAACAGCAACTGCTGTGACTGATGATGAAAATATATAAAGATACTACATGGTTCCCCCAACTCATACCATTACACATTCTCTCACCTTGGGCATTGGGGATACTCTTCAGCTGTGAGGAAGTAACTGCCAGTGTTGGTGTTTCAGCTAGATTTGGAGTAGGGAGGGAGCCTGCACTGCAGAGTTTTGCCAGATCTCAAATGAGGACCATACATAGCCTCATGGGTAGAGAGAGCAAAGTAGGAAGATGTCACCATGTTGTTCTGATGTTCACTCCTGTGTGAGCACAGTAGGTGAGTGCAGGCAGAGCGTTTTTTTTCTGCTCCCAAATATTCACTGAGAAACTTAATATTAGTTGTAAATGCTTGACCAATGACTCAGACTTATTACTAGCTAGCTCTTATATTTTGAATTTAATCCACATTTCTTTTTATTCTTTCTTTTTCCTTTCCTTTTCTTTCTTTTTTTCTTTTTGCTTTTTTGAGATGGGGTTTCTCTGTGCAGCTTTAGAGCCTGTCCTGGGAACTCACTCTGTACACCAGCCTGGCCTTACACTCACAGAGATCTGCCTGACTATGCTTCCTGAGTAGTAGGATTAAAGGCATGCACTACCACCACCTGGAAACCCATATTTCTTATCAACACTTTGCCACATGGCTCTGATGTAGGATGCCCTTCCGTATGCTGTGAATATGTTTTACTTCCATTGTTTTTTTTTTTTTTTTGGAACCAGCTCTTGTAGACCATGCTGGCCTTGAACTCACAGAGATCCACCTGCCTCTGCCTCCCAAGTGCTGGGATTAAAGATGTGCACCACCACCATCTGGTTTACCATTGGTTAATAAAGAAGTTTCTTTGGTATATGGAAGGGCAGAATATAGGTAGGCAGGAAAGCCAAACTGAATACAGGTAGAAAGAAGGCAGGGTCCTCGAAAAATCAAAGAAGAAGGAGAAAGAGAAGGAGGCAGGGTCAAGAGACGCCAGCAGCTACTGGAGAAGCAAGATGTGAGGTAAAAAGCCACGAGCCTCAGGGTAAAACATAGACTACTAGAAATGGGTTAATTTAAGTTATAAGAGCTAGTTAATAATAAGCCTGAGTTAATAGCTCAAACAGTTTGTAATTACTATTAAGTCTCAGAATGGTTATTTGGGAATGGGTGGGTGGGAGAGAAACCTCCAGTTACATGGCTTTGAATTTTTTCTTGATATGGCATGCCCATCTTGCTTCTCTCTGTCTCTGCTTGCAACTCTCCTGACTCTGCCCTTCTTCTTCCCATCATTCTCAGATTGGCTCTCTGGTCTAACTTTATCCTGTTCAACTCTTGGCCAGTCAGCTTCTTTATGAAACCAATCACAGCAACATATATTCACATAATGTAAAGGAATATTCCACAGGGGATAGAAGGAACACGGTGGATGTCAGAACAAGAGGCAGCTGTCTCACCAACTCTGACATTCATCCTTTGCTCCCTTCATGCCTCAGACCCCAGACCACTTCTTGGCTTAGATGTAGCTCCCCAGAAAATGCCAGACAGGACTCTCCTAACTACTTCTCTGGGAACTGCCTGAACCCTGAACCTTAATGACCCCTTTAGTGAAGCCCCCCAACACATGGACGAAGCACACAGAACTATATCCAGAGGGTTTTTAAAACTTCCAGCTCCCAAATAATGACATGGAGACTTTTTTCTTGAAGATTTATTTACTTATTGTGTATACAGTGTTCTGCCTGCATGTAACCTGCAGGCCAGAAGAGAGCACCCAACCTCATTACGGATGGTTGTGAGCCACAATGTGGTTGCTGGGAATTGAACTCAGGACCTTTGGAAAAGCAGTTAGTGTTCTTAATCAATGAACCATCTCTCCAGCTCTGACACGGAGACTTCTTATTAACTGGCCTTAGCTTAGGTTTGTTAAAAACTAGCTCTTATAACTTAAATCAACATGTTTATATTAATCTATGTTCTTCCATATGGTTTGCTACCTCTCCTCCATGCTGTATGTCCCCTGTCTGTGTCTTCCCCCTTCTAAATTTTACCTCAGACTCTTCCTGCCTACTTCTTGGCCATTCAGGTTTTTATTAAACTAACCAGAAGGTATCTTGGCAGAGATACATCTTCACAGTGTATAAAAAAGATTATCCCACAACATTCCCCCCCCCTTTGTCTAAGTAAAAAGGAAAGGGTTTAACTCTAACACAATAAAACTATATGGAATAAGAGCAATTATCAGCTAAGAATTGCATTCACAATGTTTGGCAAATTCAGAGAAAATACTCTATTATTTGTCCTGTCTTGGTAAGTCCAAAGTTTTATACCTAAACCACTTTCTTTTTTTAAAATTTATTTATTATATATACAGTGTTCTGTCTGCATATATGTCTGTAGGCCAGGAGAGGGCACCAGATCTCATTATAGGTGGTTTGAGCCACCGTGTTGTTGCTGGGAATTGAACTCAGAGTCTCTTAACTGCTGAGTCATCTCTCCAACCCCCTAAACCACTTTCTATCATAAAATTATGTTTAGATCTTAAAACGTTTTCTTAGATAAATCCTTTAAGCTTTTTAAGCTTTTATGTCTCTGAATCTTATAAACCTTATGTCTCTTTCATAATTTGGTAACAAAGAAGATGGTATAACTATTTAGTCTTCAACCCCCATCAGAGACCTGAGGATTATAGAGTAAACAGGAAGTGCAGAGCAAACAATTTCTAAAACTACAGAAATGACAGAGACAGCTGGCTGCAAGGCCAGTCACCCAAGATTCATCAGTGTTCCTCTGCAA
>NC_022015.1:31777777-31790201 GCF_000317375.1 Microtus ochrogaster
TTTTTTGAGACAGGATTTCTCTGTAGCTTTAGAGCCTGTCCTGGAACTAGCTCTTGTAGACCAGGCTGGCCTCAAACTCACAGAGATCCATCTGCCTCTGCCTCTATCTCCCAAGTGCTGGGATTAAAGGCATGCACCTACATCACCCAGCCAGGGCATCCATTTTTGCCTATAGGCCTTGAATACTGACAAACTTTTCTGTGTCTTGGCAAAGCTCAGCAGTCACCTTCTTTTGTGTCCTGCTTGTCCAATTTGGACAGCATACTGTCAGCAGTTAAGGCAAGGGCATTTTCTTACCCAGTGACTAACTTTGCCCCAATGAAAACAAACTCCATATGAAGGTTCTTTGATGTCTATCATCTTCTCTGAAGTAGATTGGTGCTGCAAGGAGCAGACATATCTCACTGTCATAAAAAACCTTATGTTATTAAAATATTTTAAATGCCATGTTCTATCAATCTCTGAAGTGTATTTTATGTTTCTATCTTTGTTTAATCTTGAAAACATCACTAATATAAATTTGATTGTTATAGATGACTAACCTGTATTTCTTTTTTTTTCTTTTTTCATTAATCTTTCACATAAAAACTAACCTGCATTTCTTAATTATCCTAAACAGTTTGTAATAATAACTTTCAAGGACTAGAACTTTACATTACATTTTAAATGAGCTATATAGGTAGAATACCTTAACCAAGAGTAGAAACATATATACAGCATATTATAACAAAAAACTTAAATTTGTATCATATAATAATACCTGAAATAAGAATAGAAACATATATATAATATGTATAAGAAAAATAGCTTTACATTTGTATCAATATACAAAGACCCATACCAATATAAATTATTTGAAACTATTAATTGCTTTTTAGTTTAAAAATAAATTCATTAACCAACCTTTTATCCTATCATTCCTACAGAATAGTGGCTTCCAAGATTGGCTGCATAGCAAGCAACCCCCATATGGTGGATATGTTCAAATCGCAAATTCCCAGGTCTAGAGTCTAGAAGTCTTCTAGGATCTAAAATCTATATGGACAGTAAGAATAATCTATATTCTTCAGTAAGGTTTTTGTTGAGAGCTGCCATGGGAGTATACAGCAGGTGACAATTAGCGTTCAGCAGGTCAATTCATCAGACACATGATTGCCTGGTGTGGAAGCCCACCTGCGAAGGTCGTGAGGTCACTGGCTGTAGAAACCAGTTGCCCCTGCCTGTAATTTCTCTTATGAGTCACTTCATATCTCCCCTCAGAACAGCTTTGGGTGTATGCCCACTGTCTGTGTGTTTATCTCATGTATATATTCCATCTATTAGGCACACATAGCTGTGGGTGATCAGAAAATGATTTTCTGCTTTAGTTGTGTAATACTGAAGAACAGGCATGATGCTAGGATATTTTTCATAACTCAGACTGACGTAGATTTCCCAGCTACAAAGACAGCCTTTTACACATTTAGCTAAGACCTCAGCACAGTCTCAGCAGGCTGGTTGCCCCGGGAGACAAATGCACAAAGTCAGTTTTCCAGGTGTTGTTTTGCTGATTCAAAGCCAGAGTTTAATGCAACTTTAGTCTGCACGTACTACCTAACCTCAGTGTCCAGCTAACTGATTATTATTCTTAAGTCTTGACTTCCAATGTCATTTTCTGTCTGGGAACCCTCACCACCTTAGAGCTACGTGCATGAGTCAATGTGACATTCATAGCCTAAGAGAAACTCTGTTACTTATCTTGCCTTATGAGAATGGGTTGGGTCCTGAAAGTGAAACATGTAATTGTCCAGATTTTGGCTGAAAAGAAAACAGAGAACTAGACAGAGAAGAAATGAAGCTGTAAGTAGTAGAGGCTACGTGAGGCTAATTACGAAACTATAAAAGAAAACTATGTAGCAATGTGGAGACAGAGAGATTCTCAGAAAATATTTTTTCGAGACAGGGTTTCTCTGTGGTTTTGGAGCCTGTCCTGGAACTAGCTCTGTAGACCAGGCTGGTCTCAAACTCACAGAGATCCACCTGCCTCTGCCTCCCGAGTGCTGGGATTAAAGGCGTGCGCCACCATCGCCCGGCTTCCCAGGACTTTAATCTGAGGGACCTGATAGGGCATAGTGGAGAACTCCCCAAGGGTGGTACCATGAGCAGCCTCTATGAGGAAGATGTTTACTGGAACAGAACTACATAGGACCCAGCTGGCCAATATGAGGTCCAGGAACCCGAGGATCTTCACAGGGATTTATCTGTTCTCATTTCCTCAGAGGCCTCCTCTGACCAAGGATGAAACACTTCATGCCCAGTCACTAGCAATGACCCACGGACAGCTCATCTTTCTGTAAGCTCCTTAATAGGATATTTGATTTATGTTTCAGAAAAGAAAGCTTGCCTAAGATCAGAAGGGCAAAGCTAAATCACTAGAGGTCAGGCAGTAATGGCACACACCTTTAATCCCAGGATTTGGGAGACAGAGGCAGATGGATCCCTGGGAATTGAAGGCCACACTGAACTACGCAAATTCAAATGAGAAACAAATCCAGGCGGTGTTGGCTTACACCTTTATCCCAGTACTAGGGAGTCATGCCTTTAATCCCAGCACTAGAGGCAATATACAATGGGAAGAGAGAGAGGCTTTAGTGTGGTTAGTTTGTGGTCACTCAGCCTTGGTAGAGATAAGACTTCTCTAGTGGCTTGGCTGTTTTGCTTTTCTGGTTTTAGGCTTGAACCCCAGTTTCTGAGTCTGGGTTGTTATAATTTGTGCTTCATCCTTTGTGCCCAAGGATAAAAGGTTAGATTATTGAATCTACTCTGAAAAGAAAAAAGGGAGGATATAGATATGATAAGATAAAAGGTAGATTAGTGAATCTACCTTTTTAAAAAACAATTACTAGTTTAAAATGTTTTACATTAAATTGGACTTTTGTATATTGTATACAAATTTTGTATATTGATACAAATTTGATTTTTTTTTGTTTTTGTTTTTGTTTTTTGAGACAGGGTTTCTCTGTGGCTTTGGAGCCTGTCCTGGCACTAGCTCTTGTAGACCAGGCTGGTCTCGAACTCACAGAGATCTGCCTGCCTCTGCCTCCCGAGTGCTGGGATTAAAGGTGTGCGCCATCACCGCCTGGCTTGATACAAATTTGAGATTAATTTTGTTAAAACATACTGTGTATACATTTCTAATCTTGTTCAAGGTATTGTACATATACAGTTCATTTATCAATGTAATGCAAATTTCTAGATTTCTAGTCTTTTTTGTTTGTTTTTGTTTTAGTTTTTCGAGACAGGGTTTCTCTGTGGCTTTGGAGCCTGTCCTGGAACTAGCTCTTGTAGACCAGACCGGTCTTGAACTCAGAGAGATCCGCCTCCTTCTGCCTTCCAAGTGCTGGGATTAAAGGCATGCACCACCAACACCCAGCTGCAAATTTCTAGTCTTTGAAAGTTATTATTACCAACTATTTAGGATAATAATGAAATTCAGGTTAGTAATTAGTTACCTATTATAATCAAACTTGTAGTCACATTAGGTATGTTTTCAAGGTCAAACAAAGATATATTTTAGATAGATAGGTCATCTTCAAACACTTCAGAGATCTACAGAATGTGGCATTTAAAATGTTTTAATAATATAGGCTCTTTTAATGACAATAATACATGTCTGCTCCTGGCAGCACCAATCTACTTCAGAGAAGATAATGGGCATAGAAGAAACTTTACATGGAGTTTACTTTATGGCAAAAGTAAACCACTGGGCAAAAAAATGCCCTAACCTCAACTGCTGACAGTATGCTGTCCTAATTGAACAAGGACACAAAAGAAGGTGACTGCCAAACACTGTCAAGACAAAGAGGGACACCCGTCATAATATCCTATTTTAAATAAAAGTCTATCAAATCTGATAGGCCTGTAGGCTGAAGATGGATGCCCCAATGTTGCAGAGGAACTTTGGGTGACTGTCCAGGCAACTAGATGTTTCTGTCATTTCTCACAGTTTTTTTGCAAGTCACTTGCTCACACTTCCTGTTTATTCAGTTATTATTATTTTCTTCTTGGGTCTCTGGGGGAGTTGAAGACTAGATAGTTATAGTTTTCCTTGTTTACCAGATGGAGAAAGAAAGTTATGATAGAAAGTAAATTAGGTACAAGACTTTGAATTCATTGAGATAGAATAGGTAAGGAGTATTTTCTCTGAGTTTGTCCAATGCAAATGGAATAGACATTGTTGATGTATTTATTGCCTGTAGATGTTGTATGTAGTCACTGTATTTATTGTATGTAGTTTTCCTATATTAGTTATAGCCTTCTTTTTTATTTTAGACAAAAGGGGGAAATATAATGATATTTCATTTGTATTTTAATAAATAAAGTTTTCATGAAGATCAGAGAGTAAAACTGCCTTACTGGTCAGCCTTATAGACCAGGCAGTGGTGACAGACACCTTTAATCCCAGTAGTCACATTAGTTTGCCATAGAATCCAGGCGGTTCATGCCTTTAATCCCAGTGGTGCTCACCTTTAATCCCAGCCCTAGAAAGGATTATAAAATGAGGCGAAACAGCTCTCAGTCACAGTCTCATTCTGAGATTCCTGGAGGCAGGATCACTGCTTCAGACTGAGTTGGAGGTAAGAGCCGGTGGCTGGCTGTTTTGCTTTTCTGACCTTCAGGTTGAACCCCAATTTCTGTCTCTGGGTTTTTATTAATCATGCTACACACCTCAAGTGACCCTAGACAGTAAATGACTCACTGCCTTTTTGCCCCATGAAACAGCACAAATGCTTCCTCTCCTCTCCTTCATGTTATAAGCACCCACGGAAGTACCCAGCCTCCAAGGGTCTACACCCCAGAAAAGCCAGCAAGTCTCTGAAGATGCCACTTTCCAGAAGTACAAGTACATGAGATTTGCTCAGGCCAAACACTGAGGCTAGACTGGATCATCAGCCAAAAATAAGAGCACTCAATTTTGACTGCATTTTGCTTAAAAATACAGAGAGCAGCCAGGTGTGGTGTGGCTCATTTCTTAAAGCCCAGCACTCCAGAGCAGAGGCACGGTGATCTCTATGAGTTCAAGGCTAGCCTGATCTACATAGCATGTTCCAGGCAAGCCCAAGCTACTTAGTGAGAGTCTGTCTCAAGAAGAAAGGAAAAAGCAGAGAGCAATGCTGACTTTCAGGTTATGCATAGATTATCCTGTGATCGTTAGATGCATCCAGGTAGGCAAAGTACTTGAGATTCCGAAAGCCCTCTTACAGAGCCCCTTTATTTACCCACAGAAGAGCTTCCTGCCACATTAAGAGCTCATGACTGAAAAGAAGAGAAAAGGTATCCCTGCAGAAACAAAAGCCTACGGCACAGGGACACGTTCAGTACAAATAAGTGCACATTTAAGGTCAAAGAAAATGGGGCTGGAGAGAAAATGGGCCTCAGAGGTTAAGAGCACTGACTGCTCTTCCAAAGGTCCTGAGTTCAATTCCCTGCAACCACATGGTGGCTCACAACCACCTGTAATGAGGTCTGGTGCCCTCTTCTGACCTGCAGGTGTACACGCAGACAGAATATTGTATACTTAATAAATAAATATATAAAAAAGCTTAATGACCATGCAAAGCTTTGGCAATAACTGTGAGTGTTCAGCTGTGGATGGTCATTTATATCACCCTCTGCCCTGACACACACACACACACACACACACACACACACACACACACACACACACACACATATCCAGGGCTCAGGGATCATCTCAGAAGAGTGGTCTCTAAGTGCTAGAAAAGCGCAAGAAAGGACTGGCACGAAATGACTGCTGCACACATCAGCTCTCAGCAGCTGCGCCTCCCTGCACGGGATTAGCACTCCAGCACTACAGCACCGATGGGGGCGGGGTTCCTGAGGACCTGCGCTGAGTTGAGGTGCTAGCGGCATTTTATCTGCTGAAGTCAAAAGCCTCAGTGAGCATAAAGGTAAAGCTGACTGATCTCAGAGGGTTAGAGAGAAAGAGAGAAAACATGAAGTTGGGAGGAGGTAAGGATAGGGTATAAGGGGGAGGGCGTTTGGAGATGTCAGAGCAAGAAGAGGTGGGGTGGATACAACCAAAATGCATTGTATACATGTATGAAAATTCCAGAGAATAAAGAACATTATTTAAAACTATTATAGCTGTCAAAGTGCCTTCTTATTGGTACACTTAGGTCTTCCCAAGTTTCAGAACTGAGAAGATTGTTCTTCCAATTGGACCACAGATACTTCTGAGAAAATCTGAGCCCCGAGCTCTCCAGGTGGCCATTTGTCAGCTCACTGACACCCTCTGCTGTCCAAGATGCAGAAGCCTGAAAAGAACACAAGAAAGTGTCCTAGACGGGGAAGCTGTGTACAAAAAAAAAAAAAAAAAAATGTCTATAGCATTTTAATCAGAACAGACATGAACTTAAATGGTCCTCAGTGCCCTCCACAGGAGAATAGGCCAACAATGTAACCCCGCAATAGCATAACTTCTAGCATGTTAGGGCTTTCCATCACTTTGACAAACTACCCGAGAAGCAGGGGTTATTTTGGCTCCTGGTCAGCCTGCTCTATTGCTCTGGACTTTAAACAAGGAAGGAAAGGCAGAGAGAGAGATCCCGAACATCACAGGTCCCAGTGACTTCCTTCCTCCAGGTAGCCCACCCTGCAGTGTGGACCGGTCAAAGGGTTACTTTGCTGGTGAACTACAGCCTTCTCACTGATGGTATCTAAAGCCCTCAACACACGAGCCTTTGGGGACAGTTTATGTTCAAACCACAACACCCAGCAATAAATAGGAACAAACCACAAAAGCAGGCAGCAGCTTGACATGTGCACGATCACGTGCCTGCTCTCCATATCTGCTGGTTCTGTGTCCAAGGATCCAGTCGATCACAGATTGCAGGGTTGGGGGTTGGCTCAGTGGTAGAGAGTTGCCGAGTGGGTGTAAGGCCTAGGTTCAGTCCCTAGTTTGGCAGTGGGAAATCAATCATAAATTGAAGATTTATGTTTTGTTTTCTTTAAGACATGGTGTGTCAATTAATACAGTTAACTCCACGGGTCTAGGCCCACCTAGAAGATGCGTCTCTGGGCATGCCTGTGATATAGGTTAGGTTAGCTGTGATAAGAATACTCATTGTAATTGTGGTCAGGATCACCCCAAAGACTGGTGTCCTGGACTGATAAGAAGAGAGTGAGTGGATACACATATCTATCTGCTTGGGGACAGTGCAGCCAGCAGCTTCATCCTTCTGCTCCCCCCCCCCTTCCTTCTTCACCATGATGGACTTCCCTTTGAACAGTGAGCCCAAGCAATCCTCCCTTCTTTAAATTTCTTTGGTCAGATTTTGTATCAAGACAATGAGGGAATTAACAATACACTGGGTTTTGTTTTATCTCTCTGACTGGCTTGGTGTTTGGTATGTGGCCCAGATAGTCTGTCCTCAAATTCATGACAATCTTCCTGCCTCAGGCTCTCCAGGACTGGAATTCCAGATGTGTGTCACCACTCCTGGCAGATTAAAAATACTAAAAACAGAGCAGGAGAGCTCTTATGAAGAACCCAAAGAAAAACATATAGTTAGTTATCCTCCTAGATGTTGGAAGGAGACAAGATTGCCAGGCAAAAATTGGGAGCTTGGGGGTGGGAGTGGGGTGAGGGTAAGGGGAGAGAGGGAGAGAGAAGGGAGAAAGGGAGGATGGGGAGAGCTTGGGGGAATGGGATAGTTGGGATGGAGGAAGGGTCGTATTTCTTTTTTTATCAGGATATCTGATCCAGAAATTGAAATGAAACTAGGACATGTCTCAGTTAACCCAGACTGGCCTACAGCTCTATACATAGCCTTCACCTCCCAGTGCACACCACGCCCGATGCTCAGAGCTTGTTAGATGCTACACAAGCTCTCCATCAACTGAGTCGCAACCTCAGAACGTCTCCATTGCTTTTTTATTCTACTCTCTGTATCCACTCGTGGCTGTACCACCCAGTGTGCTGCTTTAGGTAGTCTTTAATATGATCTCATGATTTATAATTTTATACATTATGTTCACTACTATATTAACATATTTACTGTTTGTGTTATTCTTTTTGTTTGTTTGTTTGTTTTTAAGATTGGGTTTCTCTGTGTAGCCTTGGCTGTTCCTGTAACTTACTCTTCAGACCAGGCTGGCCTCTAACTCAGAGATCTGCTTGCCTCTGCTGGCATTAAAGGTGTGGTCACCACAGCCAGCACCATCTGGCTGTTTCAGTTTTTCTTTGTGGGGGTGTTTTTGTTTTGTTTGTTTTGGTTTTGGTTAGTGAGGTTTTGTTCTTGTGGTTTATGTTTTGAGGGAAAGTTGATAACCTCACCCCACTTCAGTTTCCTGTGTGTGGTTGAGACGTAACCTCTCGGCTTCCTGCGCCTGTGGCCATCCCGCCTGCCGGTTGCCACGCTTTCCCTGACGTGACAGACTCTGAAACCACAAGCCAAGATCACTTCTTCCTTGAGCTGCTTTTTTGTGATGGCATTCTATCACAGCAGCAGAAATGCGACAATACAAGGCCCCATGCCATCTAAATCGTTTTACACACACAACCTAGGAAAGTTCCGTCTGTGCTTTATCTCTGCAGAACTGACTTGTACTTTAGAGAGTGGATTCGCTATGAGTGGATGCTTGCTGGTTCCACAGACAATGCCTGTGGTGAGCGCTGGCCTTCAAAGTATCAGTCACATGACTCATATCACCCGAGTCCTGGGCTCAACAATTTCGCTATCTACAAAGACTGGGAGCCCCTGCAAGACTGTGTAATACTTTCGATACTGTTGTGTGTTTTGACACTACTGCACATTTTGTATTCACTAACTTTTGAATTGCATATGATAGCATATGTCCATAATCCTAACATCCAGGAGACTGAAACAGTAGAATTTAGGTCAGCCTAAGCTATATAGAGAAACTCTATCTCCAAAGCATAAAAAAATTAACAAAAAAAAACACCAAAAAATAAAACTCAAACCCACACAGATTTTCATCTTCGCCCCTGCACATTGGGTTGGTAGAAGCTGCCAATGCGGCCATCTGTGCTTAGGATTTTATTTGGGGAAAGATTTATTTTTTTAAGCCATTGATTCAATATCTCTAAAATCTTTTTTAAAGCTAATTTTGTTACGCTTCTAGAGTTTTTGATTTTAGTTTTAATTTTCAAATTTACTGACACAGAATTTACAAGACCTCTCATTTTAAAATATCTGACACATTTTAATAAATGTGTCTGAGATTTGTGAATTGAATGGTATTTATGTGTATTCTGGGGGCATTCACTTGCAGGTGGGTGGTGTATCCACTCCTGTATGCTTGATGTAGAGGTCAGAGCAAAACAGATGTCTTCCTTTATTATCTTTCTTTCTTTCTTTCTTTCTTTCTTTCTTTCTTTCTTTCTTTCTTTCTTTCTTTCTTTTTTGAAACAAGGTTTCTCTGTAGCTTTTTGCTTTTTGAGCCTGTTCTGGAACTCGAGCTGTAGATCAGACTGGCTTCAAACTCACAAGCGATCCACCTGTCTCTGCCTCCAGAGAGCTGGGATTAAAGGCATGTGCCACCACCACCCAACTATTGTTTAGTTTTTTTGAGACAGGGTCTCTCACTCAACCTGGAGCTCAGGGAGGCTACCTGCACTTTCAAGCCTCCCAGGTTTATGTGGGTGTGAGGAATTGAGCTCAGGTCCTTACTCTCACATAGCAAGCTCTTCTTTATCCTCAGAGCCATCTCTCCAATCCCTTTATGGGTTTTCAAGATCTGATTATTTCTTTGTTACTCTCAAAGATTCTTACTTCTGCCTGGACTTAGAAGTAGCAGCTCCCAGTGAGGACAGCCTCTGTCTGTCTTTTGTCAATCTGTTCCTGGCATTTTTCTTTGGCTTCCTTCATTCTCTTGGCCAAAATTTTAGCCCATTACACAGACTCCACCTTAACTTTCTTAGTGAGCTGTTTCCTCGGAGAAATGTGGCGGCATCTGTGTTTCAGGGACGTGGAATAACGGGACACTGAGTCTTGGGTGCTTTGGTCCTGGGCTTCTTACCTTCTCGAAGGGCTTTCTGAAGACATATCGGCAGACATCATCTTTAGAGAGATGGAAAAGCTTTCCGATTCTGCTAGCTTCTTCCAGCCCCAGCTGCCAAGGCATGGTACCTACCTGACAGTCCAGGAGAACCCCTCGCCTCCTCTTCCTTCCTCTCCTTTTTATTCACCTTCTTCTTCTTTAAAACAAAAACCACATAACCACATTGAGAACATTCAGATTAGCATCCAGAGTGAATACCCAAACATACTTGTACTTCCTGTTCAGTTTTCCTTGGTTGACAACACAAGAACAGACCGTACTCAACAGCAGGCACACCCTGCAATCAGTCAAGAAGTCTTGCTTCATGGGAAAACCTTGCTTGTTGTTCCCACCACCGATGGGGACCACATAACCCTTCCACTCTTCACCCAGAGCATCAGCAGCTACTTTTGTGGCCATGTGCTTCTCATAGACAGTATGAAGTTTTCATTTCTTGTACATTTCAGTGAGTTTCTGACAGCCAGCATCTGGGGTGCATATACTCTGCTTCATGGACTGCCATAAAAAAAAGAGCTTCTATGGGTGTTTTTAAAGTAAACTTCTGGCTTAGTTTGTTTTTCTATTGTCCTTTTCCTCCTATTTCATGAATTTTGTCTTATAGCTATTAACTCCTCCTGTCATTTCATTTGAGTTTGGTTTGTTATTTTTCTAAGTTCCTAAAATAGACACACACAAAAATCCTTGAATGTATCAAAGCTCTGCCCCAAAGCTATCTTGTTTTTCTACTAGCTAAAAAAAAAAAAAAAAAAAAAAAAAATAGATTTGATAAGGTCAGGCATGGTGGTACTCACCTTTAATCCCAGAACGTGGGAAGCAGAGGCGGGCAGATCTCCATGAGCTTGAGGCCAGCCCGGTCTACATAGTAAGTTCCAGGACAGACGGAACTATGTATAGACCTTGTCTCAATACGTGTGTGTGTGTGTGTGTGTGTGTGTGTGTGTGTGTGAGTGTGTGTGTATTCCCACTAGCACACACTCACTGTATGTGGTACTGTGCTACAGAACTTTTTTTTTTTTTGTTTTTTTGACACAGGGTTTTTCTGTAGCTTTGGAGCCTGTCCCGGAACTAGCTCTTGTAGACCAGGCTGGCCTCGAACTCCCAGAGATCCGCCTGCCTCTGCCTCCCGAGTGCTGGGATTAAAGGCGAGAGCCACCACGGCCCGGCTACAGAACATTTTCATATAGATGCACAATGCTGCTTGACAACACTCTCCAGAGCTCTCCCCTCCCCCTTCTCAGCTCTCAGGGGCCCTCCTATTAGTCTCCTTGGTTCTCCTAGATAGACTTCTTTCTACTTTCTGTGTATATTTCATGTATCCATATAAAATCAGATGTGTGTCAGGAGTGAGTGGAGAGCTGGCTCAGAGGTTAGGAGTGCTCTCTGCTTTTTCAGAGATCCAGAGCTCAGTTACAGCACCCAGATTGGGCATCTCACAATCACCTGTAACTCCAATTCCAGGGTGTCTGATGCCCTCTTCTGGCCTCTTTGGGCACTGCACTCACATGCACAAACCCACTCACATGTACAAACCCACACTCAGATACACATACATAAAAATAAGTCTTTAAAATTTAGGAAACGAGCCGGGCGATGGTGGCGCACGCCTTTAATCCCAGCACTCGGGAGGCAGGGGCAGGCGGATCTCTGTGAGTTCGAGACCAGCCTGGTCTACAGAGCTAGTTCCAGGACAGGCTCCAAAGCCACAGAGAAACCCTGTCTCAAAAAACCAAAAAATAAAAAAATAAAAATAAAAAAAAATAAAATTTAGGAACCACATATGAAAGAAGACATTTGATATTTCTGGATTAGCCTGATCTTTCTGGATTAACCTACTCACTTAAATGATTGTCTTCACTCACACCTGTTTACCTGTAAATGATATAATTCCATTCTTGGGCTTTTTGTTTGTTTTGTTGTTTTTGTTTGTTTTTTTTGAGACAGGACTGGGTGTATCCCTAGCTGTCCTGGAACTCACTCTGTAGATCATGCTGCCTCTGCCTCCTGAGTTCTGGGATTAAAAGTGTGCACCACTACTGCAACTCCCTCTTTGGGGAGTTTTTTCAATATAGGGTTTCTCTGTTTAACTTGTATAATAGTCCTGGCTGTCCTGAAACTCACTTTCTAGACCAGACTGGCCTCAAACTCACTAAGATCCACCTGCCGCTGCCTCCCGAGCACAGGGATTAAAGGCATACACCACCACCGACCAGTAAACATTTGATTTCTTTTTGTTTGTTTGTTTGCTTGTTTTTTGAGACAGGGTTTCTCTGTGTTTTTTTGGAGCCTGTCCTGGCACTCTCTTTGTAGACTAGGGTGGCCTTGAACTCACAGAAATCTT
>NC_022015.1:31790331-31796414 GCF_000317375.1 Microtus ochrogaster
TTTGGAGCCTGTCCTGGAACTCCCTTTGTAGACCAGGCTGGTCTCGAACTCACAGAGATCCGCCTGCCTCTGCCTCCCGAGTGCTGGGATTACAGGCATGCGCCACCACCGCCCAGCTGCATATGAATTTTAAATGTGGACACATGGAATAGTAACTTTGTCATTGACTGCGTAGCCCCTTTCTTGCCTTTAGCTACTTTGACCTGGGCTGTGGAGAACTGGGAGTGGCTTTCACAGCGTCTCACCTCGATAACTACAGCTTCCATCCTGGCATTTAAAAAAGCGTTTTCTAACACATCATGTTTATTCTTTGACCAAAATGTGTTATTCAAAGTGTATTTTTCATTTCCAAGCATATGGCTACACTCTGGCTATCTTGTTACTGATTTCTAGCTTAATTGCATTATGGTCAGACAATATGCTCCATGTGATTTTAATTCTCTGAATTTTTTAAAGGCTTCTCTAGAATATGGATGGTATTTAGAATTTCTGCTTGTGTTTAAAAACATTATGTCACCGACAGAAGTTTTCTATATGAGTCTTTCAGGTCAGGTTTGTCTATTCTAGTCAGAATTTATGTGTGGTTAGGACCCATTATTTGTCCATCTGATTTTTCATATTCATTTTATTTTATTCTATGTGCATAGATATTTTGCCTGCACGTGTATTTGTGCGCCATGTGTGTGCTTGGTGGTTGAGGCCGCCAGAAGAGGACTTTGGATCCCCTAGGACTGGAGTTATAGGTAGCTGTGAGCCACCATAGGAGAACCGGAAAGAAAACCCAGGTTCCTTGGAAGAATAGTCAGTGCTCTTAGCCACAGAGCCATCTCTCTAGCCCCCTTATAACTTTTTGTTTTTAATATGGTATCACAAGGCTGGAGAGATGGCTCAGAGGTTAAGAACACTGGCTTCTCTTCCAGAGGTCCTGAGTTGTGAACCAGCAACCACAAGCTGACTCACAACCATTTATAATGAGATTTGGTGCCCTCTTCTGGCTTGCAGGCAGAACACTGCATATGTAATAAAAAATGGGTTCTTACTAAATTACCCAAAGTGCTCTAGAATTCTTGAGATCAAGTTATTCTCCTGCCTCAGCCTCCTAAGTGCCACTATGCCTAGCTTCTAATAATTATTGAAACAGGGGCATTAATTTTTCTCATGGTTACATGGTCATTATAGAGTTTTGTATTTGCATTTTTCTTTCTTTTTTTCTCTTTCTTTTCTTTTTCTTCTTTTTTGTTTGTTTGTTTTTTCTTTTTGGTTTTTTGAGACAGGGTTTCTCTGTTTAACAGCCCTAGCTGTCCTGGAACTAGCTCTTGCAGATCATCTGGCCTCAAACTCACAGAGATCCACCTACCTCTGCCTCCTGAGTGCTGGGACTAAAGGCGTGTGCCAACACCACCTGGCGAGTTTTACATTTATCTTAATACTTTTGCTAAATTTTGCTCTCTATGTTTTAAGTTTTATCTTTGTGTACATATATGTTGAAAATCTGTATGTCTTCCTAACGAGTTGAATTCTTTCTACTGAGTGGTCATCTTTATTTCCGGAAATGTGTTTTGACTAAGGTCTATTTCGTTAGGTGGTAAGTAGATTCACCTGTCTTAGGGCAGGGTTGCTGGGACTTATCCACACTTTACTTTCTCTTTCTCATTCACTTTTACTTTTAAGCTGCTTTTAAATTTTCGAGGTGTGGGGAGTGCTGGAGAGATGGCTCAGCAGTTAAGAATACTGACCGTTCTTCCATACAATTCCAGTTTGATTCCCAGCACCTACATGGGCAGCTACAACCATCTGTTACTTCTGTGCAAGGGGATCTGAAACCCTCTTCTGATCTCCCAGGTATAGCACACATGTGGTACACAGTCGTACATGTAAAACACATACAGATAAAATAAAAATAAACCTACAAAGTTAAAAATAATAGAATGTAGGGCTGGAGAGAGAGTTCATCAGTTAAGGATGCTTGCTGCTCTTGCAGAGGATCTGAATTCAGTTCCCAGCACCCACATTGAGGGATTCACAATTGCCTGCAACTCCAGCTCCAGGGGATGCAATGCCCTCCTCTGACCTCTGTGGACACTGCACACATGTGCCATATGTTTTCACAGATTCACACATATCCACAAATAAAAATAATAAAATAGATCTAAAAAAGTAAATTTCAGAGCCGGGTGGTGGTGGCCTACACCTTTAATCCCAGCACTCAGGAGGCAGAGGCAGGTGGATCTCTGTGTGTTTGAAGACAACCTGGTCTACAAGAGCTAGTTCCAGGACAGGCCCCCAAGCTACAGAGAAATGCTGTCTCAAAAAGCAAACAAATAAGCCAGGCGTTGGTGGCGCACGCCTTTAATCCCAGCACTCGGGAGGCAGAGGCAGGCGGATCTCTGTGAGTTCGAGACCAGCCTGGTCTACAGAGCTAGTTCCAGGACAGGCTCCAAAGCCGCAGAGAAACCCTGTCTCGAAAAACCAAAAAAAAAAAAAAAAAGCAAACAAATAAGTAAACTTCAGGCCATGTGGTGGTGGTGCAAGTCTTGAATCCTAGCACTTAGGAGGCAGAGGCAGGTAGATCTCTGAGTTTGAGGCCAGTAGGTCTACAGACTACACACACAGGAACCAATAAATAAATAAATAAATTTTAGAATATGCCTTTGTTCTCAAGTACACTTTTCTTATTCTTTGTTTTTCTAGACAGTGTTTCTCTGCATAGAACCTGGCTATCCTGGAAGTTGCTCTGTAGACCTGGCTGGCCTTGAACTTGCGGAGATTCACTTGCCTTTGCCTCCCGAGTGTTGAGACTGAAGGAGCCACCATACCCATCTAAAAATGTCTTGCTTCACTTCCTTTCCTGAAGGGGATATTTTCTAGATATAAATTTCTGACCACTCTCTCCGATTCCTACTTTTTTTTTTCTTCCATGTAGCCCAGGATGCCCTTGAAGTCACAGCAATCCTCCAGCCTTAGCCTAAGTGCTGAATTGCAGGCATCTGACCCAAGGATTCTTTTTCTTTTTAAGATGCAGAACCCTTTGCAACGTTCCGTGTCTTCCTGGCACAGGCAGCATGCTAACCATGTGCCATTCCAACTCTGGAGCTAATACAAGTGCTGCCATGGCGAACGCTGAGACGCCCTGTGTTTTGGAATTCTAAGAAGATTATGTCTTGCCTGTCTTCCATGTGTTCTGCTTAGTGAGTTGTTGGTTTCCTAAAGCATGCTCATTGCTTTCTCTCTAGCTGTTTTCAAAAAGAAAAGAGAGAAGGAGGAAGGATGGGAGGGAGGAAAGGAGGAGAAGGAAGTACTTGGGCATGCTGATTCATCTTGTAATCCCAACACCGAGGAGATGGAGGTAGGAAGATTGGTTTTTTTTTTTTTTTGGGTTTTTGAGACAGGGTTTCTCTGTGGCTTTGGAGCCTGTCCTGGAACTAGCTCTGTAGACCAGGCTGGTCTCGAACTCACAGAGATCCGCCTGCCTCTGCCTCCCGAGTGCTGGGATTAAAGGCGTGCGCCACCACCGCCCGGCTGGAAGATTGTGAGTTTAGGGACAGCCTGGGCTACATGAGACCCTTTAGACCTTAAAATAATAAACAAATAAAATGCTGGTAAGTTCTTCATGGATGAAATGCCCCACCCTTGGTGTGTCCTCTAAGGACTGGACTGTTCTTGCTGCACACCCAGGGATGGGTATTTTTCTCATTGCTCTGAAAGCAAACAGTGTTTCCCTTTTTGAAGCTACCCCAGAATTAGGCAGTGGAAGCTCCTTTTCACCACCCATCCATCCCAGTGTAATAGAACTGCGCTCACTCAGGGAGGCAGTGTGTGTGTTTGGATCTGATGCCCTCAGGCTCCTGTGTTTGAACACCTGGTCTCCAGCAAGTGGCGCTGCTCTAGGAGCTTGTGGAACCTTTGGATGTGAAGCCTAGCAGGCAGATGGAAACTTCTCCTGGCCCTGAAGGTAGCAGTCACTTCTGGTTCTGGCCTGAACTTTCTGTTTTCTAATCCTCCAAGATAATAAAAAGTCATTCCTGAAGTTTCTGCCTCTACAAAAAAGAGCCTCTCGAGTCACCATACTTTCCCCACCAGATGGACTGTCTCCACTCTGAGCTGAGAGCCAAATCAAGCTCTCCTTACTTAAATTGCTCCATTAGGTTTTTTTGTTTTTGTTTTTGTTTTTCGAGACAGGGTTTTACTGTAGTTTTTGAGTCTGTCCTGGAACTAGCTCTTGTAGACCAGGCCAGCCTGGTCTCGAACTTACAGAGATATGCCTGCCTCTGCCTCCCGAGTGCTGGGATTGAAGGCGTGCGCCACCACCACCCGGCTTCCATCAAGTATTCTGTAATAGCAACTAAACGTAACTACTACGGTGTGTCTTCATGGGCTTGATTCAACAGCTTGCTAATTCTGCCAACTCTTCTCTGGGCCACCGTGTGGTGAGGGGCCCAGGCCAGTGACAGAGTCCTCCTGGACATGTATATTAGAAACGGCACACCTACAGGTTCCTCAGGAAGGAAGCAGCAGCTACTCAGATGCCTGGCTGAAGACACAGGCATGCCAGGACGGGAGACCAAGGGCCTGTCCCAG
This sequence comes from Microtus ochrogaster, assembly GCF_000317375.1. Taxonomy (NCBI): domain Eukaryota; kingdom Metazoa; phylum Chordata; class Mammalia; order Rodentia; family Cricetidae; genus Microtus; species Microtus ochrogaster. The sequence continues at coordinate 31,794,910 of NC_022015.1, forward strand.
CACTAGATCCTGGGAGTCCACAGGACTGGGGCAAAGTGAGAGGAGACAGCACAGCACAACTGTGTCTTTCAACACAAAAGGTGAACTTTGGGGACACTATGTATAAAATTTGGGTGTTTGTTTCTGTTCGCCAAACAAATGTGAGTGGAACTCTGAGTGGGGATGTGCTGAGGAGTCTGTAAGGCAACGCCCTTCCATTTGGCCCCTTCCACTAATGAAGCTAGTCGTGTTCCAAGTGTCTGTGGGACATAAAAACATTGTGTTATAGACCGTGATAGGATAAACACAGTCAACGCCTATGGAATGCATATATATGCACATACACGCACATTATACATATATGCGCACAGTCACAGCTTCCACATGGGATCTCAGCAGGCAGTATATCTTACTATAGTTCAGTCATCACTAAGACCATGTAATATAAATAGCCAATTATTACTGGGTATTACTGGATCCACCAAACTTTGAAGATGAGTATGTAACACAAAATGCCCCTGTAAAAGGGAGGAGGTATGTTTGAGGTGTGGTATGACTGAGTTATCTCCCACAGCCACCAACAATTTATAGGTTGAACCCTTGCCTTCAATGCAACTATTTGGAGATGGGTCTCTAAGACACGGGGATATATAGACATAAAAGAAAGACTATATAAGGACACAGCAAGAAGATGACCTTGTGCAAACAAGAGGTCTCAAGAGAAATCAACGCCACCAGCATCTTGGCCTTGGACTTCTGTTCTCCAGGATCATGCATGATGACTTCCTGTTGTCTGAACTAATCAATCTGTGTAGTGTTATTAAGAGAGCAGAAACCAGACTGACCCGCTCAGAATCTGTCCGAACAGGCCCAGCTTTGAGGTATGTCTGTTTCCTACAGCAACAGCCTCGACCCAAGTCGCTCCACTTTGAGTATAGATGCCAAGAGAGACCGACTCTGTAAATCTGGTTTCTACAAGACACGGCCATCATCTGTCAGCAAAGCAAGAGACACAAACCGGCAAATAATTTACTTATGTCAATCAAACACGCTACCTGAAAGTTCACCAAATTATGTCAGGAACACCAGATGCACGAGCTTAACAACCACAGCATATGTAACTCTGTCACAGGGACTATAAAAAGAACTACTCTCCCAAGACTGAGCTGTAGAAGGAAAGACTGCTCACCTGGTCACTTTCACGAACCTTGTCCAGGAGAGCCACCAGAGGAAAGGACTCCTGCCTCTGTCCCTGGGCTCCAGCCCAAGTGGATCTATCTCCTGACTGACACTCACAGCCCTCACTAAACTGGCTGTACCGTGAACAACCAGACACCAGAAATGTGCCTGACATTGCTGTACCTGACTAGCTGTGGTCACATGTAGGGCCCTGGCCTCCCTTATTCCTGGAGGCAACTAGACCCATCTGCGAGATCGGGAAGTAGGGATCCCTGAGAGGTCGCCCTCGGGAAGACTGGCCAGCAAGGTAAGAGATTGTGCGGCGAGGGTGAATTGGTTATGGGTGC
>NC_022015.1:31804893-31824496 GCF_000317375.1 Microtus ochrogaster
GAATGACCCTGGTCTCTTTGTGTGTTCTTTTCAATCTCCAGGCCCTTGCCCGACTCGCGTTCGGTACAGTGGCGCGCGAACTGTACCGAGGGTGTAACACCGAAATCGGGTGTTACAGTCACAGGTCAGTAAGGCTTCTTATTGGGACCCTGCAGACTGTTCCCTATGTCTGTAGCCTGTGTCACTGTTGTTCCCCACACCCTCATCCTTGTGGGAAGTAGAATTGTCATATGAAAAGCATTATTAGAAGTTAAGATTGGAGTGTAAGGGGCAGGGAGCTGGCTCAGTAGCTAAGAGCCCTTGCTGCTCTTGCAGACGATCTGAGTTTGATTCCCAGCACCCATACCACGCAGCTCACAACCTCCTGTAACTCCAGCTCCAGGGGATCTGATGCCCTGCTCTACGTTCTGCATATAATTCTGAATATAATCACACACACAGACACACACACACACACACTCACACACACGCATGTAAATAATAAAATAAACCTTTAAGAAAAGATTGGTATGATTAGCAATGGGCAGCTATCAAGCAAAATCAAGACTACTTGGTCCATTGCAGTCAATGAAACTGATGTGTTTGGGAATTTTCAAATGCATTTATGTTTCTGATATAGCTCTCAACAGCCTAATAAACCAAGGTAAATACAAGATTGTTTCCATTTGGGTACTTCTGTGCAATCCCAGCACTTGGGAGGCGGAGGCAAGAGGATCAGGATTTCAAAGTTAGCCTCAGCTATATAGCAAGTTCAAGGTCAGCCTGGGGATCTGTCTCAAATAAAATGTTTAAAAAACAAAGGATCTGGGTATAGTGGCACATGGGTTTTAGCACCTCAGGGGTGTAGGCAAGGTGATCCAGAATTCAATGCCACCCTCAGCTGCATGGCCTGGACCTCTCCATCTTTTGGCACAGGCAGCTTCTCTCTGAGCACGCTTGCTTTCCTGCTCCCTCCTTGTCCTTCTGACCACAGTTAGAGATTTTTTTCTTTTAAAGATTCATTTATTTATTTACTGTGCATACAGTGTATATATAATGTGTATACACACATACATGAATCCTTGCAGGCCAGAAGAGGGCACCAGATTTCGTTACAGGTGGTTGTAAGCCACCATATGGTTGTTGGGAATTGAACTCAGGACCTCTGGAAGAGCAGCCAGTGCTCTTAACCACTGAGCCATCTCTCTAGCCCAAGACAGGATTTTTCTCTGTGTAGCCTTGGCTGTCCTGGAACTCAACTTGTGTAGACCAGGCTGGCCTCGAACTCACAGAGATGTGCCCGCCTCTGCCTCCAAAGTGCAGGGATTAAAGGTTGGGTATGACTTCTGAGATCCAGTGGTTTGACCTATCCCCCACGTGTTGCTGGTCAAACTCGGTGCCTCACAAATTCTAGGGAAGCACTCTATCATGGAGCTAAGCTCTCAGCAGCTTGTTGCCATTTATGCTACCCCATCTACAACTGCTTCCGACCAAAAAAAAAACCCAAAGAATCTAGGCACTCTGCTGTTCATGGGACTTACAGTTCTTTTTGTTAGCATCTTTATTTTTCTCCTTAATATAGAGTCTTGTACCACTCAGACTGGTCTTGAACTTGAAATCCTTCTGTTTTAGCTCCTGAGTGCTGGGATCACAGGTAAAAACCACTACGCCTGGCTCTGGGTACTTACACTTCTCCCCATGTAGCCGTAATCTCAGAACCTTGGAACAACTTGTTTATGGGCAAAGCTGGAGAGCAGAACCCTGTGCTATCAGATACAATTTCCCGCAAGTGGTTCCTGTTTCTGGCAGCCAGGATGGGAGACAGCGGGAATTTCGGGAGAGGTCACCCTCATCATCGCTCCGAATGGTCTACTTGCAAAACCACCCGCTCCCCATGCCCAGCACTCTGTGCTCTGCTAACTTAGAGCCTTGGCAGAGGTGTGTGTGTGTGTGTGTGTGTGTGTGTGTGTGTGTGCATGTGCACACGTGTGTTGTGTAGTACATGTGTTCTGTAGATCATGGTCTACCTGAAGGAAGCTCTTCATCAAATGTTCACCCTCCCTGGATTGTATCCTGTCATGGAACCCACCAACAGCTCAGAACTCACTCTTCCAGGTGAAGGCCCAGAGTGTTTATATATTGTGAGGTCTGTTGCTGTTTCCAGACTGAATCTTATTCTGTAACCCATGCTGGTCTGATATGTACTATGTAGCTCAGGCAGACCTCTGACAGTCCTGACCCAGCCTTCTGGAAGGACAGTCTGATAGTCCTTCTGGACTGGGATTATGCCACCACCCTTGGCAGCATTTAAGAGTGGGAAAGAAAACTAACATGGAGGTACAGACCTGTAATCTCAGCTGCCTAGAAGTCTGAGGCAAGAATATTAGCAGTTCAAGAGCCGCCTGGGGCCGGGCGATGGTGGCGCACGCCTTTAATCCCAGCACTTGGGAGGCAGAGGCAGGCAGATCTCTGTGAGTTCGAGACCAGTCTGGTCTACAGGAGCTAGTGCCAGGACAGGCTCCAAAGCCACAGAGAAACCCTGTCTCGAAAAACCAAAAAAAAAAAAAAAAAAAAGAGCAGCCTGGGTACAGAGACAGAGGAAGAGAGTGAGATCTGTCACAGGAAAGAAAGAAAGAAAGAAAGGAAGGAAGGAAGGAAGGAAGGAAGGAAGGAAGGAAGAAAGGAAGGAGGCCAATTGTCACATGCCTGTAATCCCAGCACTTTGGAGGGATTCATTGTAAATTGAGGTCAGTCTGGTCAATATAGTAAGTTCCAGGTCACCCAAGGAGCCTATGTCATGGCTAGGTTATTTTATATTAATTAATTAATGTAAAAATTATGTCTTATTGTGTCTCATTATGTAGCCCCGGTTCTCACTATGTTAAGAAGATTCTGCCTGCTTCAGTCTCCCAACTGCTGGGGTGAAAGGTGTGTACCATAATGCCTGGATATAATGGCTATCTAAGTTAGAGTCACCTGGGAAGAGAGGCTCAGTGAGGGATTGTCTACACTGGCCTGGCCTGTGGACATATCTGTAAGGAATTGTCTTAATTAATTGATGTGAGAAGACCCCGTCTCCTGTGGGTGGCACCATTCCTATGCAGCATCCTCCCTCAAGAGTATAAAAGTGAAGACATGGAGCTGAACACAAGCAAACAAGCACGCATGCACGCAAGCAAGCACGCATGCCCACAAACAAGCACGCATGCCCGCAAGCAAGCACGCATGCTTGCAAGCAAACATTCGTTTCTCTCAGTTCTTAACCATAGATAAGATGTAGCTAGCTGTTCGAAGTTCCTGCCTTGACTTTCCCAAAATGATAGACTGGAATCGCCAGCTGATAAACCTATTTGTTCCCTAAGTTGCTTTTCTTCAGGAACTTTGTTATTATAGGAGCAGAAATGAAACAGGATAAAACAAACAAAAAGTGAGGAAACAAGAGGGTTGAGATATAGCTTATTGGCACAGCACTTGGCCCTCGGTTCCATCGCCAGTATAGGGAGGGGCAGGGGGCAAAAATGAAGCGGGAGTACTGAACTGTGAATGTCAGAATCCGGAATACCGTCTGCTCACTGAAGCCTGAAAGCCTTTCTCTCCCTACAGAGCCTTGGAAAGCAGCTCTTGGAGCCGGGAAGCCAAGGGTTAAGGGTTGGAACACCCACGTGCAACTCGCGGGCGCTGCTCATGGCTGCTCACATCCAGCACGCAATGAGGGTGAGTGATTCCTACCACGGATAGTCCCTCGTACGCGCGTGGCCCTCGGCGACCCGCAGGCACCTTTAAGCTGGGTGGCTTTTAGAACCACGCCTGGCGCAGCAGGGTCCTCTGTAGCCCTAGGGTCATTTTCGGCAATGTCATTTCTCACTTTAACGGCCCCGAGACTTGTTTCTTAAAGGAATAAGCGAAGCGAGCTGGTGAAGCCAGGGGGCGGGCGACGCTGGGCCGGCGCCGGCTGGAGCGCCCGCAGGGGCGGGCCGGGGTTCGGGGCGCTGCCCGCGGTGACGCGCGGCCCCCGCCCGCCGCAGCGACACTGCGATGGTTGAGCCCGGCCGTCGGACGCCGCCGCCCGAAGCCTGATCGTGGGGAACCTCGGTGAGCAGTGGCGCGGTTCTCGGTTCCCACGCACCCCACAGCTGACCGGGGAGGGGTCGAGGGGCGCACTCATCAGGGCCCTTTACGCTCCGCCTGGCGCCTGGCACCGAGTATCTGGGGCCGGCGGATGCCCTGCGGTGCGGGCTGGAGGTGGCGCGGGGTGCCGGGGATGACACCGGGATGGAGCGAAGTGGTGACGCCCAGGGTGGCGGAGATGGCACCGGTATAGAAAAGGGTGACGATGGGCCGATGGGATGGCGCAGGGTGGCACCGGGATGGAGCAGGAGGCACAGGGATGGAGCAGGGTGGCGGGGCTTGCTCGACATCCCCCCGCACCGTGATCAGGGGTCCGGAGGCTTTGCCCAGGTTGGGGTCCTTTTTGCCTCTCTAGGACATTTCTTGCGCTCCATTGGCCGTTTATTTCACCGCACCGGTTTCCCGCGGTGTGCGGGAGCAGGGCCAGCCCTGCGCAGGCCTAGGGAGCCTCCGGTGACGCTGCCGCTGGGTGTGGACGCGCAGGTGCGCCACCGCCAGGGACGAGCGTCTTCTCCACAGTACCTCCTCCAGGATGGTGCTGCCAGGGTATGGGGTGGTGGGGTGGTGGTGTAGATTTTTGTTTTGGAGCAGATGGCTTAAATTTTTCCCAGGCCCACCTTTCCAGGCTGGACATACAGCCGTGGGATGCTAAGGATGTACGGAGGCCACTGAATTACCCTTTGCTTGCGTTTGCGAGTTGGTGAGAGAGGACACTGGCCTGGCCAGTTTTCCTAGGGAAAAGATCTGCCTATTCGCTGACCTTGCCTGTTTTGAAAAACAGTTGGGATTTAAAAACAAAACAAAACCTTCTGCGTCCCAGCTAGATTCAGGCTTTCTCCACAAGGCGGTGAAACGCTCCAAGCCCCCTTTTCAGGCTGCCTGTAAATACAGTAAGGTGGTGGTGAAGCCCCGCGCTGACTCAGAGATCTGGGTGAGCACTGGCAGAACAGCAGGACATCAGAAACCATTCTGGCCTTAGTTGTGGGTCCCAAACTAGAGAACGCAGTTGCGGGAGGAGCTGGGGTTATGGGTGGAGCGAAGACGCCAGAACCCTCTTTCCTCCAAGATATGGAATCAAAAAGTAGGGCCTTCTTGGCCCTCTTCTCTTAGGAAGCGTGTGCTTGTGAATTTATACCCTTATAGCAGTCACCTGCAGTGTTTCGCTCTACACTGGGGGAGGAGGGGCCTGGTTTGCCTTCTTGTAACCAAGCTTTGAGATACAGAAACATGGAAGGCACTGGAGTGTTTCCTGCAGAAAGAGCGCTGGCCAAGCCCATGTGGTTCCATGTGATTTCCGTGTCTGTGAACCTGTGTCCCCTGAACTGTAAGGAAGTGCCATACAGACTGGACTCACCCAAGTTAACAAGAGACAGACATGTGTGAGTCCCCGTAGCTAGTTCAAAGACTAGATAAGTAAACACTGTAATTTGGAGAGGAAAAGAAGGATGTAGGCTGCGCTCTGATGGCTCAAAAAACTGTCCCTAACGGTGTTTGCTGCTCAGCCTCTCCCATTTCTTACACTGGAAGAATCTGCCACTCACAATCTGACCATATGTGGCAGCTGACAGCAGTCAGCCAGCCCGTCCAAGATCTGGAGTTTGGGTACTTAAGTTTGTGTTTATTGTAATTTCAAAATTCAGGAGAATGAAAAATTGCTATAAAAATTTTAAAAAATATATTGCTGATGTAGTGGCTCACACCTATAAGCTCATCACTCTGGAGGTTGAGGCAGGAGGATTGCTTTGAGTTCAGGCTGGGCTGTAAGGTGTGTTCTGCACCAACCTGAGCTACAGATATGCCTTTGTCTCAATCCTGAATGCGATGAAACTTGTTATGAGAAACGAAAAGACAAGAAAGAGGAGCCCTGTCATAAATAGCAGTGCAGGCATCGTCCTGATTCTCTTACTGCTGGAGGTAGTGCACGAATCCCTCACCATCACCTTGCCTCTATCTCCAGTGAGAACAGCACGGCCTTCTCCATCAGAACAGCCAGATGGGCTCGTTCCCCACCTCCCTTCTATTTTTGGCTTTATTATGGCAGGTGGGAGCACTCTTCGGAATGTCTGTCCTCTTAGCAAATTCTAAGCCTAATGGTTTGGGTGGGAAATGTCTCCCACAGGCTCGTGTGCGAACATCTTCTCTTCAGAGCCCCAGCCGCAGACCCCCCTCCCCCGCTGTGAAACTGAACTACAATGAAATCTCTCCTCCTTTAAGTTCCCCTTGACCTAGTATTGGGTGGCAGCAATGAGAAAAACCACACACCAAGTTCATAACCCTGCCAGTGTCAGTCATGGCCAGCTGTAGGCACAGTGCCCTATAGTATCTCTAGAGCATGTGTCCGTTCCTACCGCCCACCATTGCCATCGTATGAATGTCTGGCTCGACCATGGTGGGCATCTCGTAAGTGGAGTCAGGCGGCTCTTGTCTGTCTGTGATTGGTTTCTTTGACCTTCCATCATGTCCTTAAGCAACCTTCAGCCATGCAATGATACATGGTGTGGTTTCCTTCTATGTCAAAAGTCAGTATCTCCCCCTGTGCTCCCCACATTTTCCAAACCCTTCTTGATGAACACTCATAGCCCACGTTATGTTAGTGGATTTGCTATGGGTCACTACAAATATCATGAGTGTGTTTTAGGGAGTCAGGAGTTGTCTGGGAGGGAAGTGGCCTCAAGAGGGCTATGAGTGCTCCGCTGGGCTTGCCCTGTCCTGGTGTGGTTGTGTGTGGGAGCCAGGGAATGGTGCTGAGGAAGAGGACGACACGGGTGTGTGTGTTCCTGGAGCCGCTGCCCCGGCGTCAGTACAGATGCCGCCGTCTGGAGTTCAGGAGAGCAAGCCCCTGGCAGTGTTCATGGCCTGGTTAGGTGCTTCCTTTGAGTGTTAAGAATATAGGAGGCAATGAGGACTACTGAGAACTCAAGAACAATGGCACTGGGTTTCTGATCCTACTGCACGTACTGGCTTTGTAGGAGCCTAGGCAGTTTGGATGCTCAACTTACTAGACCTGGATGGAGGTGGGGGTTCCTTGGACTTCCCACAGGTCAGGGAACCCTAAGTCCTCTTCGGGCTGAGGAGGAAGGGGACTTGATTGGGGGAGGGGGAGGGAAATGGGAGGCTGTGGCGGGGAAGAGACAGAAATCTTTAATAAATAAATAAATTAAAAAAAAAGAATATAGGAGGCAGAGCTGGAGAGGTGGCTCAGAGGTTAAGAGCACTGACTGCACTTCCAGAGGTCCTGAGTTCAATTCTCAGCAGCCACATCATGGCTTACAACCATCTGTAAGGAGATCTGGTGCCTTTTCTGGCCTGCAGGCATACATGCAGATAGAACACTGTAACATAATAAATATTTTAAAAAGACTATGGGAGGCTTGGTTGGGGGTGCAGCCCACATTGTCTGGCCTAGGCCAGCAAGACTACTACTACATCGACCGGCTCCTCAAATGCCACAGGTATACTCTATGGTTGGTGGTTGTCTAGGAGTAGATAGGTTTGAACACAAGTTGTTGCCTGGCGTGGCTGGTACAGTAAAGGGAACAGCCGAGCTGCAGAGGGCTTAAACTGTCCCCAGTAGGTGGAACTCAAGGACAGGTTCTATTGTGGTGTCCATAAGGACCTTCACCTCTTATGAAACCTGGTCTGCCCTGCTGAGGCCCTGGCTCCCTTTCCACGTTGTGTGTATCTTTCTTCCCTCTGCTCTGTAGTAAGTCAGGTTGGGCAGAGTCTTGTTTCTCATCCCTTCTGGAACTAGAGGATAAGAGGGCAGGTCCTGCTTGGAGCAACTAGCGACAGCAATCCTTTTACCATTGGGGCCTTGCTGGCCTTACAGCTATGCTTTTATACTTTGGGTTCCTCTGCGGCTCTGATTCCATGCAGCCTGATGTAGCAGAAAAATTAGTCAACCCAGTCACCTTCAGCAGACATAAGCAGTAGACATAAGCACTCAGAAAGCCCCAAGTCGGCACCAAACTGCCATGATGCTTCTCTTCCTGCTGACTTATTTGCTTTTCTTCTCTCTCCCTTTCTTTTCTCTTTCGTGTGTGTGTGTGTGTGTGTGTGTGTGTGTGTGCAGTCATGCATGTGGGTGCACACATCATATCACACATAGATGGAAGTTAGAGGTAAATATTGGTCCTCAGCTTCCATCTTGAGACAGGGTCTTTTGTATTCTACTGTACTTGTTAGTCTAGCTGTCTCCAGAGCCTTTGGGATTCTTCTGTCTCCAACTCCCATCTCACAGTAGGGTCCAGGTTGGCTTGGGTTGAACTCGCTGTCTAACCCAGCTTGGTCTTGAACTTATGGCAATTCTCCTGTCTGTGTCTCCTGTGTGTGGGAATTACAGGCGTACAGCCCCACACCTAGCTTTTTGACTGCTTACTTTCTAACTTGACTGTTCTCCCTCTGCTGACGTTTTATGGCCTTTGTATTGTATTCAGTTTTGTTACACGCACACGCGCGCGCGCGCGTGCGCGCACACACACACACACACACACACACACACACACACACACACAGACACCTCATATACCCAGGCTATTCTAGGTTCTCTGTTGGTGTCCTTTAGAGAGGAGAAATGCAGAGCTGGATTGTGTTCCCCCAGTGCTCACCTTTGATAGGAGGCTGGCAGGTGCATTATTTTTGCCACTTCCAGAGACTGCTGAAGCCGATGTCCTCAGCAGTTCAGAGTGCAATGTCGAAGAATCACTAGGAAGCCTGAGTAGGGGAACTTCCAGCCACCACCACCCTCCGCTGAAATTCCAGAGATATGAACCCTCCAAGCCAGAGCTTAGGAGCCTGTGTGCTCTTCCCTGGGCTTCAAGGCTAAAGATCTTCAGTCTCTACCCCCACCCCCCAGAGTTCTTGAATCAAAATCTCGGGAGGATAAGAATGTTTTGGAAGTAAGCCAGGAAGTAAGCCCACGTGGAACTGAAATTCAACATTCTTTTCCTTCTGCACACATGCCCATCATAAACCCTGACTTCATCTGAGGGTGGGAACAGGCCAGATAGGGCCACCAGGGGCAAGGTCAGTGGAGGCTCTTTCTGGAGGTGCCATTGAAGCTGCTCTCTCCCACTGTCCCTAGAGATTCCATTAGATACAGGTTTAAAGAGGGATAAAGATGACTTTGTTGGTTGTGTGTGTTTTAACTGTGGTGAAATATACAGCCTATAAAATTGGACACCTGAACCTCTTATCTTGAGCAGTGCATGGTTCTGTGGCATTAAGTACACTGATACTTTTGCAAAATTATCACGGCCATCACCCACCTCCAGCTCTGTTTTCTTCTTGCAAACCTGAAACTTTAGGGCTGGAGAAACATATCAGCAGTTAAGAACCCTTTCTGCTTTGCCAAGTTGTAGAAACAAAGAATAATCTTGGCATCACACAAAGGAAGTTTTTTGGGTAAAAAACCAATTGTTTTTGATAAAACGGTGTGCCGTGACCCAAATAGGTCTAGCAAGCACATGGGGCAGGATGACATTTGGCTTTTGTTCTAAGGTGGGTGGTGACCACAGGGCTTTTGTGTAAACCACAGTTTTAACAGGTGGGGGAGATTAAAGGTGGGAGAGACTTGTGGGATATTGACCCGTGGCAGGCTAGCTACCTCTGATAGAATAAACCTCATTTTTCTTTTCAAGAGAACCTGAGTACAGTTCCCAGGACCCATGCTGGGCATCTCATAAGTGCCCGTAACTCCAGCTCCAGGAGATCTGACACACTCTTCTGGCCTCTGTAGAAACCTGCACATGTAGACACACAGGCATACAAGTTAAAAAGTAACAAAATTATTTTTAAAAACCCTGAAACTTCATCCCCTTTAGATACCAACTCGCCACTGATCTGCCCTGTCCCTGTCTCTGATCTGACTGTTCTGGGGACATCAGAAGTGAAATCACAGTGTGGACTGGCTTATCTCACCAAGCGTCATTTCTTCAAGTCTCACGTGTTCTACACTGTGACGCTCGTCTATGTTGCTGAGTGTGTTGGCATCCCCTTCTGTCCTTTTATTTTTAATTAACAAATTTAAATTCGTGTGTATATGTCTCTGGTGCCAACAGACTAGAAGCGGGCATGAGGTTTCCTGCAGCTAGAGTTGCAGGCAGTGGGGAACTGTCTGACGTGGGTGCCGGGATTTGAACTAGTATCCTTAGGAAGCCTGCCCTTCTTTCCTTCCTTCCTTCCTTCCTTCCTTCCTTCCTTCCTTCCTTCCTTCCTTCCTTCCTTCCTTCCTAAGGCTGGGGGGGACAATTACCATTTGCATTTATCCTTTAGTGTCTGTGTGTGTTGTCCACATTTTTACCTTGTGTATGGTGTCCCTGTGGACATGGATTTGGGAATAACTGAGGCTGTTTTTATACTGTCTATATCCAGAGTCCACTATGAACATAGCTGTGTGAATGTCCGAGTCATTCTGTCCGTCTGTCCGTCCATCCATCCACCCACCCATCCTTCCTTCCTATCTATCTATCTATCTATCTATCTATCTATCTATCTATCTATCTATCTATCTATCTATCTATCTTAAAATAGGGTATCACTATGTAGCCCTGCTTGGCCTCAAACTCACAGAGATCTACCTGCCTCTGCTTACCAAGTTCTGGGAGTGTTCCCTACTCATCCCTGAGACCCTCTTTTTTGTTTTTGTTTTTTTTTTTTTTGGTTTTGGTTTTTGTTTTGTTTTTTTAAGACAGGGTTTCTCTGTGTAGCATTGGCTGTGCTGGAATTTAGTCTGTAGACCAGGCTGGCTTCAAATTCAGAGATACACCTGTCTCTGCCTCCCAAGTACTGGGATTAAAGTTGTGCACCTCCACCCCCTAGATGAGACCCTTTGTAAAAACACAACAAAGAAACAAACCCCACCAAAACCCCAAAGCACTACTTCCACCCACAATGGAGCTCCAAGTTATATGGCATTCTGTTTGAGGTGCTGCCGTGCTGTTCCCATGGTGCCAGCCTCAGTTTTTCGTTCCAACCAGGGGTATAAAAGGTTGCAATTGCTGTGCAGCCCTTGCTCTCTGTCTATTCTGTGGGCACCCACCATCCTGCGGCTGCAAGGTGGTGTCTCACTGTGGTTTTGATTGACAGGTCTGTGGTGGTTACTGACAGTAAGTATCCATTCCTAGGCTGGCTGCCATCTGTATGCTGGTGTCTTTCTTCCTCTTGACATCCTTGCAGGGGGGGGGCACCCACCTGCTTCTTCTGGTAGACTGTAAGCTTTTTCGAGGCGACCCACACTTGACTCTCTTCCCCACCCGCTGGGTACGGTAAGGAAGGCTCCAGGTATAGGACATGTCTTCCAGCTGTTAGAGGCCCTGGAGTGTAGTGAGCAAAGGAAGTGAAAAATGAAGGCATTCATTGAAAATGCTTTACTAAACTAAGCTTTATTTTTAGATTTGGGGGGGGGGTAAAATTTACATAGTGGCATCTCTTGGCACACCTTTTCTACAGGGGTTGCATAGGTGTGAGGACATATTTCCCAGCCCTGGCACATATAGGAGAACCCCTACGCCAAGAGCCCTCCCCAGCCCTGCTGCCAGGACAGGAAGAGGTAGATCTGTTTCCTTGGCGCATTAGCTCAGCCCCTGCACTTCAGAAGAACAGACCCACCAGGCTGTGCCTTTGTGTCTGGGCTCTTTCAGGAGTGCTGTGTTTCTGGGCCGACACACTTTCATCTGTGTCAATAATTCTTTCATCGTTGCTGAGTAGCGTTCCATTGTGTGGTCACATCTTTCTTTCATCCGTTCACCTGCTGAGGGACACGGGGCAGCTGCTGGTTTCAGTTCTCATAAAAAAAAAAAAAGTGCTGTCTTGGTATCCTTTTTCTTTGCTCTTCCTCGTCTTCTGCCATGGCTGTCCTGGAACTCATTATAGAAACCTGGCCTCAAACTCACAGAGATCCACCTTCCTCTGCATCCGAGTGCTGAAAGTAAAGGCATGCATCACTATGCTTGATATTGTTTTTCTAAAAAGCAAAGTTTTATTTTTGCCCAATTCTGTTTTAGTTTATTTTCTAAACATTTATTTGTGTGTGTGTGTGCGCGTGCGCGTGCTCGCATATGTGTGTAGGCAGGACAGTTCTCAGGAATCAGTTCTCTCCTTCCATCACGTGGTTCTAATAATTGAACTCAGGTCATCAGGCTTGGCAGCTGAGTCATCTTGCTGGTCCTAATTATTAATTTTTCAGTGAAATTTTTTTTTGGTTTTTTCGAGACAGGGTTTCTCTGTGTCTTTGGAGCCTGTCCTGGAACTAGCTCTGTAGACCAGGCTGGTCTCGAACTCACAGAGATCCGCCTGCCTCTGCCTCCTGAGTGCTGGGATTAAAGGCGTGCGCCACCACCGCTGGGCCAGTGAAATATTTTAGATTAGCATACAAAGTAATGAGTTATATATACCAGGGTGTCTTCATTCATATGCTAAAATTATAATTCGGTTTTGGTTGGCATATGAAGACATGGGTTTCGCTATGGCATTTCCAGACACAGACTGGTAGCATGTTTTAGTCTTTTTTTTTTTTTTGCTTTTTCGAGACAGGGTTTCTCTGTAGCTTTGGAGCCTGTCCTGGAACTCCCTTGGTAGACCAGGCTGGCCTCGAACTCACAGAGATCCACCTGCCTCTGCCTCCCGAGTGCTGGGATTACAGGCGTGCGCCACCACCGCCCGGCTACCCATGTTTTAGTCTTATTCCCTCCCCACGTTCCTGCTCTGTCCCCTCTCCTTTCGGCTGGTCCCCTTCCTCCCCAGTTCCCCATCCACCCCGCTCCGTTTTCATGTCATATTTATCCTAGTGCCATCTCCTCTCCTACTTTCCCTCTCTTTGGTCCTAGTGCTCAGGAGACAGAGGCAGGGGGATTTCTGTGAGACTGAGCTCAGCCTTGTCTACCTAATGAGTTCCAGTCATGGCTACATAGTGAGACTCTGCCTTACAAAAAATGAAAACTGGACTGTCCACCTATCCTTATTTTGTGTCCCAGAGTCCCATCCTGGTCCCCATATTGCACCAGTGGTATGTCCTCTGCCCAGCCTTTCTGTTTCCCATGGCCTCGAGGCTTAGGAGGACACTAATGTTATTTGGAGACATTTGTCTCTTGAGTTTATCTGATGCATCCTGATCAGAAGGAGGATATGATCTGGGACAAGAAAGCCTAATCAGGGACATTGGGTCCAAGGTGTTGGACATTCTGTCGTTCCCAGGACCAACGCCCCTGCCCTGCGTGAGGTGCTCTGTAAGGGCCGCTTTCCCTTGCTAGCTGGTGTCATGCTGAGCTGAGCCTGTGAGGCCATTTCCCGCTTCTGCTGCTGACTGGAAAGCGGCACACTTGCATCTCGTGGGCGGGGCGCTCCCAAGGCTGCAGGTCCCTTCACCCCATTATACCAACTAAGTGGAGCTTTGTGGTGAGGGACAGGTGGTTCCCACTCCTTGGTGATGAACTTACTTCCATCAGCAGAGGGCCCAGGTAGTGACTGTGTGCTAAGGCTAAATTCCAGTGATAACAACCTTTACTTAGCTCTTCAACTGTCTCTAGCTTTGAATTTCAGAATCTGGGAGGTCCCTGAGAGCTTTCCACAAGCCTGAGTCAGGTTCTCACTTGTAGCCCAGGCTAGCCTTTGGCCTCCTGCAGTGCTGGGGTAATGGGTGTGCACTCATTATGCCTAGCTCAGTATCCAGGGCCTGATGCCTGTTGGCGTTTGGTGCTGCAACTTAATTGATCTTTTAGCTTGAAAGCCTTGAAGACTCTGTCTTTAGCTTTGATGTCTTGTAGTTTTACTAGATATGTGTTGAAATCAATAAACTGGATTCAGTTTTCTAGGGACCTGGTGAGCCCTTGGAAATCCAAGGTTTTTCTAAAATCTATATGAGATGCTTCTTTGTTATAGCTTTAAATTTTTTATTTATTTATTTATTTATTTATTTATTTATTTATTTATTTATTTATTATTTTTATGTGTATGGGCATTTTGGGATGTTTATATGCCAGCGCAGCATGTGTGCGCAGTGTCCAAGGAGGCCAGAAGAGGGCACTGAATCCCCTGAAACTGAAGTTATAGGCCGCTGTGACCCTCCATGTGGGTGCTGTAATAATACATGTCTCTGGTAGAGTACCAGTGCTTTTAACTGCTGAGACCATTCTGCAGTTCTCCTGGTTATAGTCTTCTTGTTTTTTTTTTGTTTTTTTTTTTTTTTGGTTTTTCGAGACAGGGTTTCTCTGTGGTTTTGGAGCCTGTCCTGGAACTTGTAGAGCAGGCTGGTCTCGAACTCACAGAGATCCGCCTGCCTCTGCCTCCCGAGTGCTGGGATTAAAGGCATGCTCCACCACCGCCCGGCTGTTTTGTTTTTTTTCAAGACAGCGTTTCTCTGTAGCTTTGGTGCCTATCCTGGAACTAGCTCTTGTAGATCAGGCTGGCCTCAAACTCACAGAGATCTGCCTGACTCTGCCTCTGCCTCCTGAGTGCTAGGATTAAAGCCATGTGCCATCACTGCCCGACCTGATTATAGTTTTTTAAAAAATATTTATTTATTATGTATACAATATTTTATCTGTGTGTATGCCTGCAGGCCAGAAGAGGGCACCAGACCCCATTACAGATGGTTGTGAGCCACCATATGGTTGCTGGGAATTGAACTCAGGACCTTTGGAAGAGCAGACAAGTGCTCTCAACCTCTGGGCCATCTCTCCAGCCCCTGAATATAGTTTTAAATGCACTCTGGCCCCTTTGTATGTCTGTCTTTGCCTCTGTCTGTCTCTTCCAGGGACACGTGTCTCTCTCTATCTCATCTCCTCTCCTCTCCCCTCCTTTCCTCACCTTTCCTTATGCTGTAGCCCAGGCTGGCTTGGAATTCACTGTGTCGCCCACACTGGCCTTGAACTCATTACGAATTCTACACAGTCCAGGTAGCTGAAGATTAAAGGCCTGAGCTCTGTAGACCAGGCTGGCCTTGAACTTGGAGATCCATTTGCCTCTGCCTCGGAGTGCTGGGATTAAAACATGCCACCACACCTGGCCCCTTTACTATTTTCTCTATGTCACTTTATTTTCTTGGCTTTCCTGCCTTATTGTTCTTCAATGTTTCTTATTACTTTTTCATTTGAGACTTTTCTCCCTTGAGCATCCTAATATTAATTTCTTATTTTTAAGATAGTTTTTCTTATCCCAGCACTCGGGAGGTAGTGGCAGGTGGATCTCTGTGAGTTTGAGGCCAGCCTAGCCTACAGAGTGACTTCCACAACAGCCAGATTTACACAGAGAAACCCTGTCTCGAAAAAAACAAACAAAAGGGGTATTTTTTCTTCTTCTAGTCATTCAATAATTTTTTCATTTCTTTTTTTGTGTGTCAATTTTGGCTTTGTGGTTTTTCTTGTTTTACCCTCTCATGACAGAATATCCTGTAGTCCAAGTTGGCCTTGAACTCATCGTGTAGCTGAGGCTAGCTTTGAACTACTGATCCTCCCGCCTCTACCTCCAGAATGCAGGGATTATAGGTGCGTGACCCTCCTTTTCAGGTTAGCTTCTGAACCATGGGTGTGTTTTGTTGTTATTATTGTTGTTTTTGTTGTCACTCCCTCAGACTGTCTTGGAAGTTGCCTTTTGCCTGTGTGTAGCTTTCCTTATTTTAGAGACCAGCGTGTACCTTGCTCAGTTTTCCTCAAGGGAAGTCTCATTTCTCAGTTTCCCCAATTCTCTCCCATGGACTTGGCTTTCCTGTCCAAGATTGCTCTGAGGGCGCACTCTCAGGTTGGTGGAATCCAGGCATTTGAATGACAGCTTTCCCTTTCTTCTTTTCTGTCTCCTTTCCTCAATTACCCCCACACCCTTCCTCTTCTTCCCTTTATGTAGCCCAGACGGACTTTGAGCTGGCCTGTTCTCTGACTTCAGCCATCTCGGGTTAGGATTACAAGTGTGTGCACTATGCCCAGGTATCCTTGCCTCTTAAGGCAAGAGCTATGGCACTGAGATACCATCCCAGACCTTAGATTTTTATGGGTGACTCTGGGTATTGAACCTAGGGCTTCAAGCAGTCTAGGTAAGCCCTCTGTTGCTGAACTACATCCATGTCCCTACTCTTATCTCTCTTTAAGTCACACATCTTCAGGTCTGCTCTTTTCCCAGGCAGTGGCCTTCTGGGTTCTTTGAAATTCCCTGCTATGACCTGGCCAGCAGCTGCCCAGTTCTCTCTAGCTGATAGCGTTCACTCGCCTGGGTTGTGCGCACCTTCCTTCCCTGTCTGTTCCTTGTGAGTTCTCCAAGCCTGCCTTTGCTTTCCAGGGCCTGAGGCTGGAGTGGGTGAACAGCAGAAGGGGTGCAGACTGGGATCTGTTCCTTTGCTTTTTCACTTACATTTGCTTGGCAGTTTCGATATTTTCTGTCTTTAAGTGTAGATCCGTGAAGGCTTTTTAAGGCCATGGAGTTATTTGTGTGGTTAGGGAGCAGGTTAGTCCAATCATGTCTGATCTTCCAGGGTGAGCATTCTTTTTTTATTTTCTTTTTTTTAAAATTTATTTATTTATTAAAGATTTCTGCCTCCTCCCCACCACTGCCTCCCATTTCCCTCCCCCTCTCCCGATCAAGTCCCCTTCCCCCATCAAGTTCCCCTCCCTCATCAGCCCGAAGAGCAATCAGGGTTCCCTGACCTGTGGGAAGTCCAAGGACCACCCACCTCCATCCAGGTCTAGTAAGGCGAGCATCCAAACTGCCTAGGCTCCCACAAAGCCAGTACGTGCAGTAGGATCAAAAACCCATTGCCATTGTTCTTGAGTTCTCAGTAGTCCTCATTGTCCACCATGTTCAGCAAGTCCGGTTTTATCCCAGGCTTTTTCAGACCCAGGCCAGGTGGCCTTGGTGAGTTCCCGATAGAACATCCCCATTGTCTCAGTGTGTGGGTGCACAGGGTGACCGTTCTTGTACAAGTCTGTGCACACGTTAGTATTTCTGGGACAATTCCTCAGAGTAGAACTGTTGGCCCTTATGATAAGTATGTGTGTGTGTGTGTGGTCATATGCTTGTGGTTGTGTGTGTGTGGTCATATGTTTGTGGTTGTGTGTGTGTTTATATATATGTGTGTGGTTGTGTGTATGTTTATATATGTGTGGTTTTGTGTGTATGTGGTTTTGTGTGTGTGTGGCTTTGTGTGTATGTGGTTATGTGTGTGTGTAGATCAGAGGTGCCTTCCTAAGTCCATCTTTGCCTTGTTTTTGGAAACAGGGTCTCTCACTAAATCTGGAGCTCACTGATTTCACTAAACTGGCTGGCCAGCAAGCCTTGGGCTCTTTCTATCCCTGCTTCCCACCCAGCTGTTCTAGGGCTGGCCACTGGCACTCCTGCTGTTCCTTCTGTCTCTCCAGGAGCCTTTCAAAGGCTGTGAAAGTTGGGCTCTTCCCTGGGAAGTGGACAGCGCGCCCTTTCCACAAGACTCCTTTGGTTCTGGGTAGGCGAGAAGTCAGTTCACCTCCAAAGGACTCTAGACTCTCCCCAGGGTCCTCACAGAGAGCCTCAGAGAGGCTGGAGCAGGTGTGAAAGTGGGCTGTCCCAATACCCATGACCGATGTCCTCTAGTGACCCGCAGAGCACGTACCGAGCTGTCCTTTGTTGCCTCGTGTGCAGAAGAGAGCATCGGCAGCATTTGAGACTGATGTGAGCCAGCTGAACGCAACCTTTCTCCCCCAGCATCAGAGGGTACCGGATGCCAGTCAGCTTTGCCAGAACGCCTGGTGATTGCAGGGGAACCGGATGGAGGAAAGAGGGATTGTGGCAAAGCACTGTCATGGTCCACATGGCAGCAGAACCAGCTGGCAGGAGCTGGGCCTGTAAGTTGTCTCAAGTCTCAGCTCTAATTAATGCCGGCTCGACTGTGTCATGTCCCTGCCTGACCTTCCTGCTTCTTTCTGCGTGACATCTTAAACCTTTTGTTTGAACTTGGGAACCTTGTCAGCAGGAGCTTAGCGATGGTGTCCTGGCTTTGATTCCTCTCACACTGAAGTTTATGTGCATTCACCCTAATAATTAGCCTTCTCCCCATGAGAACTGTGAGTCTCAAACCTCAATTTCCTCATCTGGTTCCAAGACCCTGAGGAGAAATTTCAGCCCCACCTATATGCTGGAATCTGACAGGGAACAATGTCATTCCAAATGAATTTCAGGGTGTTGTTGAGCCCGGCCTACCTGGGCACTATTGTGCTGCTCTTGTCCATCTGTCTGTCTGCTCTTACCAGCATTGGCTACAGCTTGTCATTACATGTGGGTGTCTGGGTGAGTTTTCTGTCCCTGTGCCATGCAGCTTACAAAGACAGGTTTCTTGGGGCTCATGATTGGCGATCCTGTGAGTTCATTAGGGTCACTGAGAGAGCATGGGGGACTCACTCTTGGGAAGTCCCCTGGGTGACTCACAGACCGCTACACTTCTATATGTTTCCCAGGCCATGTATTGGCTCTTACATGGTGGCAATTGGAATCTTGGGGAGTTTAGAGACTACCTGTGGATCTCAGGAAGGCCTCGCGAGTTCTCTGACTCTCTTCCCTCCTTCCACAAGAGAACTTTAATAAGCACGGTCTCATGAGATCGCGAGTAGGCCATCCCAGCTGCTCTGTGCCAGATGCTGATGGTCATGACAATCAAATCTAGAGGAAACAGCTGTACACTTGGCTTCATCCACTCACTACCTGGAAGAGCTCAACATCACACTCCCCAGGAACCCTTGGTGGCATTTTACATCTCCTGTGGTTGCTGTCACCTTGGACCCTGTGTCTGACATCCTCAGAAGATCCACGCTTCTCTCCCCTGATACAGTCTCTGTGGTGGGTAGCTGTAGGTCTGGGGGCTGGGGGTAGGGAGAGGAGGCCAGGAGATCAGGGTGTACTTGTGACTAGTCCATGTGGGACTATACTTCTTCAGAGATGGGCCCTCTCCTCATCACGTGGGCTAGGGATCTGTGACGAACTTTGAGCTAGCGACTGGTGAGACGAGGTGTTGGGCAGTGACATAACACCTGTGCTCCCTCAGCAGAGGAGCCCTGGCATCAAGAAGATGCTGCAGCCCCCTACTCCACGCCTCCCTTCCACCTCAGGTGAATGTTGGATGCCGGGGACAGGACCACCCCAGGCCCAGCAGCAGCAGGGGCTTACCCAAGCAAGCATGACAAATATTCTTTCAGAATCTCACCCACAGAGTGGCAAAATCTGCGCAGGGTTCAGACTCCCAGCCTGGGTTTCAGACTCCCACCTTGAGTTCCAGATTCCCACCCTGGGGTCCATCCTCCTGTTCTAAGATCCAGATTCCCACCCTGGATTCCAGATTCCCATCCTAGGTTCCAGATTCCCACCCTGGGTTCTAGACTCCCACCCTGGGGTTCCAGCCTCCTGTTCTAAGATCCGGATTCCCACCCTGGGTTCTAGACTCCCACCCTGGGTTCCAGATTCCCACCCTAGGTTCCAGATTCCCACCCTGGGTTCCAGCCTCCTGTTCTAAGATCCAGATTCCCAACCTGGATTCCAGATTCCCACC
>NC_022015.1:31824796-31826000 GCF_000317375.1 Microtus ochrogaster
CCTGGGTTCTAGACTCCCACCCTAGGTTCCAGATTCCCACCCTGGGTTCTAGACTCCTACCCTGGGGTCCATCCTCCTGTTCTAAGATCCAGATTTCCACCCTGGATTCCAGAGTCCCATCCTAGGTTCCAGACTCCCATCCTGGGTTCTTGACACCCGCCATAGGTTCCAGATTCCCGCCCTGGGTTCTAGACTCCGGCCCTAGGTCTCAGATTCCCACCCTGGGTTCCAGACTCCCATCTTAGGTTCCAGACCCCACTCTGCATTCCAGACTTCCATCCTGGTTTCCAGGCTCCCTTGCTGGGTTCCAAACTCTCACTCTGTGTTCCAGATTCCCTCTTAAGCTCCCAGAACCACATTCTGGGGGCTTCTACTTCCAGTCCCTGACCCCAGGCACAAGCTGTCAGCCTGCATCCCGCCAGAGTTCCTCTCCTCCTCATTAGGATTTGAGACAAGGGTTGTAGGTGCTTTAGGAAGGGACTCCAGGGAGCAGAATCAGGGATGATGATCACTTCAGGGAGGGAGGGTAGTATTTTTATTTGGCTCCGGCTATGGCTGCATTTTGAATGTAATTCCCTAGCAACAGAAGCAGGTGAGAAAAGACTCCCATTTGCCATCCCCAGAAAGGAAAGGGGAGTGCAGAGTGTCCCCTCCTGACCCTGTGGACGGAGCATTGCCTTGAGTGAAGGAGACTCTGCTTCTAGAGTGCTGAGCAGGCCTTAGGCCACACCCTGTGGAGGCAGCAGAGCTGGAGTCCAGAGTGTGCAAGAATACATGGCCAACGGCTCCACTGTCAGGATGTCATGGACAAAGTATGTTCAGAATACGCACACCTCACACCCTTCCATACAGAGCTTACAATTGAACCTCGCATACAGCCGAGACCAGGAGACCAGCAGGTGGGACATGACAGGAACTGTTTGTGCCCTTTGACTTTGGTCTTTCCACAGGCCACATACGGTCACCTCCTCCCTTCCAGTGTGGCAGAAATGTGGGGCCCTCGGCTCTGGGCACTGGGGGCTGAAGGCAGCAGCTGTGCCCCATACTAACCCTCGTGAAAGCGGCACCATCCTCTCCTCTGCCCCACCAGCATGAATGCCATGCATTCTCTGCTCTGGCTTGCGTGACGTACGCCAATTAGCAATGGACATAATGGCGCTGTGTTCACTTTGGATACTGAGTACAAGTCAGGGAGAGGGACTCA
>NC_022015.1:31826166-31850492 GCF_000317375.1 Microtus ochrogaster
TCGCAGTGAGAGGACCTGCCGCCAGCCCTTCCAGGGCCAGATGGGGGTGTTGTGGGATCCTCCACCCTCTTTCCTGTGAGTGTGTATTGGCCCATATCCCTTCCGGGTACTACTCAGATTGTGGGGCTCCTGGAGATGAGTAGACATGGTGCTGCTCCCAGAGCCTATGGGTGCCACTTACTCCAAAGTGGGCCCAGGTCAGGGCTTGGGGCCTAGCTAGTGTGATAAATTGGTGAATGACTTCAATTGTGTGTGTGTGTCTGTGTGTTTGCACATGTGGGAAGGATTGCATCAGGGAGTAGGAGATCACATTTTTCTGGGTGCATTGAAAATGTACACGTTAGGTTCCAGAGTCCTCACAGCAATCCAGTGGCCACACCTTCCAGGCCTGTGGTGTTCTAAGGTTCAGGGGACCTTCAGGGCTGGGTATGGCAGAAGGCCATTGTAGGGCTATCACATCTCCATGCAGTGAGATTGCTGGGTGGTCTTGACGGATGGTGGCTTTAACCTGTCTAAACCCTGGACAGTTGGTCACAGTGAGGACAACTGTATTTTCAGCTACGCACCCATACTCGAATCTTCTGTGGTTCTGCAGGTGTGAAGAAGAGCCTCTCTCTCTCTTCTGACCTTTGCTTCTCCTTCGGGAGATCCCAGTGGCCAGCAGGCAGGGTGGGGGCATCATGGTGCATCTCAGTGGTGCTGTCTGTGCCACCATCAGCCTCTGGCACTGAGAATGATGCTGTGGAGTATTGTCTTTGTAGAAGCCAAGCTTTTCTGTGCACAGGGAAAGGGACTGAGAGTTTGAGTCAGGAGGTGAGGACCCTGAATGCCCAGTGTCCACCTCTTTCTACGGGAAGTGTTTAACATAGCTGACTTGGCCTCAGCAAGGAGGCAACTCTGACCATGGATGGAAGGAGAGGCCAGGACTAGGCCCACCTCTTCTGTCTTCCCAGTTCCCCCTCCACAATGATAGTGGTGCCAAGCCAACCCTCAGGATGCCCCAGCCTCAAGTCCCACACTGAAGCCATTGTGTGTGAGTGCCCTCAGGAGAACATGGCAGCTGATAGCTTGCAAGTTTCAGAGACACTGGCAAAGGCCCTATCTACTCACAGTGGAGGCAGGAGGACAAATTAGAGCGATGGCTTGGGCTACCTGCCACTGTCACCAACTGCAGTGACTCTCAGGAGTCAGACATTCAGGAAAAGGCTTATTTGAACCCTGAGGGCTGTTGGGAGGTTATTCCAGTTTTAACCTTTTGTTGTCAGAGTACAGAGGCTACTTAAGGCAGTAAATAGGATTGCTGGCAAGGTCTCAATCGTGCTACGTTCTCCTCAAGCTCTCACAATGCTGGGCTTAAATGCTGCTGGAATTGGCTCGAGCCCAGGGTTCAGGTGGGAGAGGAAGAAATCGAGAAATAGATAAGGGAGAGGGGAAGGGATGGGCTGATTTAGGCATCAGAAATATGAACCCTGGAGCTAAAAGCCCCAAAGCCAGAGCTGTAGCTACTTTGTCCAGAGGCAGGTCTCCTCCATCCCCAAGTGCATTTTCTTACCCATTCATAGGCTGGGGTGGAAGGGCAAACTGCTGTAGGGAGCTGCACCTTAAGCCCTGCCCAGTGCTCTGACCCCACACCCAAGAGCTACCTGATATGATATCAGACTGAAAATTCCTACTAAGCTCCGAGAAAAACTCGCCTGTCAACATCAGCTCTGCGTGGAAGCATTTTAGGGAGACTGTGAAGAGCCAGGCCTTTCCTCTCCCATGTTTGAGGCTCGACTTGAGATCTTCCAATGCAGAGGCAATGGTGAAATGGGTCTGGGTGGTACCCTGGTCAAGAAGGACAGTGAGCAGCAGGCGTGAGGTACCACTATAGGGGCACGGAGAAAACAACAAAATGATTCTTCTAATAGATACTAAGAAAATAGCTCAGTAAATTGCAGTATCTACCCATGATGGCAAAACACAAGCATTTAGCAAATTCAGAACACAGATGGGTTCTTGGTCACAACGAAAGGCCTCCAGTGGATCTGCAGCCAACATGGTGTTAGGTAGGAGACTGCTGGGAATGTCTCAAGTTGGAACAGTTAGAGGCTCTCTTACTGTTCTCAAGTATTGCTGGAACAACTCCAAGGCCATAGAAGGAAGATAAAGAGTAGAATCAGAATGGGAAAAAAAAGTGAAGCTGTTTTCCACATATGATATCATCGATGCAAAAGGAAAAAGGGAAAAAGGGTATGGAACAAACTCCCAGAACTTAATTAGTTTATCAACTTTCTATCCCAAGGTCAATTTCAAAAGGATCACTGGTGTTTTAGTGAGAGATCTCTAGAAGAAGAGAACCAATGGAATTTGTGTGTGTATACATTTATGTACATATACAGACATATGTATATATGAGTTTATTAATTCAGCTTTAAAATAATAACAATAGCTAATCGCACCCGAGATGCTGAGAACCGGGTGGTTGCGTATTCCTTGAGGCTAAACCGGGTGGTTGCGTATTCCTTGAGGCTAAACGCCTCAACAGTCACACGATAACTGTGTCTCCCGGGATAACAGCTGTTACAAGTCTACAAGGCAGGTTCTTCAATAGTTTCAGTCTGGTGCCAGGTGCCTGGAAGTTTCCTGAAGGAAGGCTGGCTCCTAATCCATGACGAAAGCTTGGGAACGCTGGTTCTGTTCACAATGAAGGAATTGACAACAGCAGGAACAGGGCAAAACAATTCAGGAGCAAAAGGCAGGATGACCCTCTCAACACTGTTTTCAACTGTGCTGCTACCAGAAGGTGTCACCCACAATCAGGCTGGGTTTTCCCACATCAGTCAATCTTTAGATCAGGATCCCTGTTCAGGTGACTCTAATTTATAGCAAGTTGAGGTTTAAGCCAGCCATAATAGCTGGTGTCCCCACATGCCACCTTCTTGCTACTTGTGGTAGGAAACAGTAAATGCCTTCCACATGCTTCTCAACTATTAGGCACCTGGTTCCTTGCATTTGAAGTTATGTACAACCTTTTGGACAAAATTATATAACTTCACTAATGCGGTGGTTAATGTTAATTGTCCAATCGACCGAATCCTAGGATCATCCAGAGATAGGCCTCTGGGAATGCATATGGATGGTTTACATTAATTGTGATAGGAAGATCTGCCTGTTCCGGAGATCCTGGACTAGATGAAGAAGAGAGAGGGAGCAATGCATGCATTCACTGCTCTCTGTTCCTGGTGGTGGCTGTGATCTGACTGTATGGTGGGTGTGCTTCAAGCTCCTGCCTCCCACCATGACTTCCTTATTGTGATAGACTGATCCCTTGAACTCTGAGCCAGAATAGACCCTTTCTCTTTCTCTTAAGTTGATTTGGTCAGGGATTTTTATCAGTGACATGAAAAGGATCTAAAACAACAAAAACGGTGTGCATGTGTGCTGTGTGTGTGCATGTGTGCTGTGTGTGTGTGTGTGTGTGCTCGCGCACATGCGTATGTTGCTAGGGATCAACCCAGGGCCTTCAGTAATCTAGATAAACCCTCTACCACCAAGTCGCATCCCCATACAACTTCACTGAAGAACATTTGAAAGCTTGCAGATGAAATCGGATGATGCTATGATGGTGTACAAGAAGACAATGTCCCAGAGACATCAGCTTCTTCCCAGAGACCCGCTAACCTCAGGACAGTCCCAAAGTCCAAACAGGACTTCACCGAACCTGGCAAGTTGGCTCAGAGAGGTTGAGTCTGAACAAGAAGGCAGAGATTTAGCTTTCTAGACACCAGGATTTCATCCAGCCTTAGAACGGCGGCAGTGTTGGTGCCGATGCCAGCGCCAGCATGCTGTGAGAGTCGCCAGGTTAGTGGGTGACTTGGGAAGACCAAGACTAAAAAAATCCTCCAAGAACTCCTAAAGGTTTTTTTTTTAACATTACACAATGAAGATTTCTTAAACAATAAATGAAAACATAAAACACAGAAAAGATGGATATACGATGTTCATAGCAGCATTGTTTGTAATAGCCAGAACCTGGAAACAACCTAGATGCCCTTCAATGGAAGAATGGATGAAGAAAGTATGGAACATATACATATTAGAGTACTACTCAGCAGTAAAAAACAAGGACTTCTTGAATTTTGCTTACAAATGGATGGAAATAGAAAACACTATCCTGAGTGAGGTAAGCCAGACCCAAAAAGAGGAGCATGGGATGTACTCACTCACATTTGGATTCTAGCCACAAACAAAGGACATTGAGCCTATAATTAGTGATCCTAGAGAAGCTAAATAAGGAGAACCCAAAGGAAAACATATAGGCATCCTCCTGAATATTAACCTTCATCAGGTGATGAAAGGAGACAGAGACCCACATTGGAGCACTGGACATAATTATCAAGGTCCAAATCAGGAGCAGAAGGAGAGAGAGCACGAGCAAGGAACTAAGGACCGCAAGGGGTGAACCCACATACTGAGACAATGGGGATGTTCTATTGGGAACTCACCAAGGCCAGCTGGCCTGGGTCTGAAAAAGCCTGGGATAAAACCGGTCTCTCTGAACATAGCAGACAATGAGGACTACTGAGAACTCAAGAACAATGGCAATGGGTTTCTGATCCTACTGCACGTACTGGCTTTGTAGGAGCCTAGGCAGTTTAGATGCTCAACTTACTAGACCTGGATGGAGGTGGGGGT
Organism: Microtus ochrogaster; assembly: GCF_000317375.1. Classification (NCBI taxonomy): domain Eukaryota; kingdom Metazoa; phylum Chordata; class Mammalia; order Rodentia; family Cricetidae; genus Microtus; species Microtus ochrogaster. Next base: position 31,830,844 of record NC_022015.1, read on the forward strand.
TCCTTGGACTTCCCACAGGTCAGGGAACCCTAAGTGCTCTTCGGGCTGAGGAGGGAGGGGGACTTGACTGGGGGAGGGGGAGGGAAATGGGAGGCGGTGGCGGGGAAGAGACGGAAATCTTTAATAAATAAATAAATTAAAAAAATAAAAAAAGGAAAAGATGGATAAAATGATTAACATCTCTGTAGAGAGAAGACAATCTAAACCCCGAAGGAAAAATAAAACTAGTGACAACCAGTAAAGGGTTAATAGCCAAGAAAGCCTTATTTAAGGCAGTAATTGACAATTACTCCCACAGAGACAGAGGGGGAAGGAAGGAACCACATGAGCCGTGGACACAGAGGCCAGAGCAGCCAACAAACACATCTAAGATGGCTCTCGTCAGTTACTAGGGAAAGCAAATCAGACTCAGTCAGCGTGACTAACACGGAGCATGGCCAGCTGTGGTGAGGAAGCAGTTTACCACGACTGGCCACCACTCTGGGGACAAGCTCCAACGTTTAACAAAGTCAGGATTCCTGTTCCCCTTTGCTAGCCACCGCCCTCCCCTGGGTACTCGCTTCAATGATACCTGAGCAGGTAATGTCAGAGTCATAGCAGGGTTTCACTGTAGCACCATTTATGAAAACATGGAAATAGAAACCGCCTCACTCCTCATCGATAGAGAGGAGGTGGAACACTCAGTAATGTGATTTTTTAAAACATCTGTGGGGATACAGTGGAAACAAATGGAGATCTACACTCCCCATTGTGGATAAACATCAAGAGAACGGTGCTGGGCAAAAGGCTCTACAGAGTATGACATCACTTCTGCTTATGCTCTACAGCACATGAAGCCATAACTGGATGGTCATGGATATAGTGTGAGGTGACAGTACAGAGCTTCCCATGGGAGTAATGAAAATAGGTCTAAGGTACGAGCGATTGCCGTGGGAGGCCTGGCCAGGGGTGGGACACAGGAGCCCCTTGCTCCTGGCAGAAGCTGATGGGTGGTGGGGCTGTGAGATGCAGGAGAGGCAGGGGTGAGGTGTTCACTCAGCTGATTAGTGGGTGGTGAATCAGGAGGTGAAGTGAAAAGGAGAATGGACTCTGGGTGTGGGGGAAGATTGTCTGGACTTGACAGGTCTGAGGCATCCCTGAGGGACCAGAGGGAGGGTGTATGGAGCTGGGTTTCCAGTGATGAGGTGGCAGGTCTATGAGTCTGGGACTCAGTACCCAAGTTCTGAAGAGGTGACAGTGGCCCCCTAATGGGAAGGGCAAACAAGGGTGAGGCTGGCAGAGGTTAATCCAGGGGCCTCTTGGTGACAGGAAAGATGACACAAGATTCCCTAGGGGGCAGTTTGTAGTGTCCCAAGTGCTGCGACAGGAGTGGCCCTGTTATTTGAAGCTCCATTCTTCAGGTTGGCCCTAGGGCCCACTCCTATTAGTCTGTTGGTTCTACTCTGGGGGCTGAGCCCTGGTTCTCAGCCCTGGAAGGGCTTCTGCAGGAGGTCCATGAAGGATTGCTGCTTTCTTATCATGCCTTTGTTTTCCCAGTTCTCTACAATGAGTAGATTTATGTTTTTAATTATGTATATGAGATTATGAGTATGCATATGTGTCTGTGCACATGAATGCAATTGTGAGCTACCTGGCATGGGTACTGGGAAAGGAAATCAGGCCCTCTATAAGAGCAGTGCGTGCTCTTAACTGCTGAGCCATCTCTCCACCATCTCCCCAGCCCCCAGAGAATTCTTTTTTTTTTTTTTTTTTAAGGTCAGAGTATCACTGTGTAGCCCAGGCTGATCTCAGACTCATAAAGATTCATCTGCCTCCCATCTCCTCCCCTCCCCTCCCAGACTGGTTATATTTTATTTTTATAGTCAGGCAACAGATATGTTTTACATCGGTTAGCTGCACTGAAGGGCATACCTTAGAGTGGTGCCCAGACCCTGTCCCTTCTACTCCCTTTTAGCCTGGGGACTCGAGAAGGGTGTCCCTTTCTGAGGCCGAGAAAGGACAGCCTTTGGGAGACACTTTTGTTGCGGTGACAAATGAACGCACCTGGTTAACACATTTGAATAAGTTTGTTTTAAAATGAAAAACAGATTTTCCTGACGTAACAATACATATTCATAGTCTTACAATGCATGTAATTCAGAAATACACAAAGCAGAAGGTCAAGTCCTCTGGGTTTCTGTGACTTAGAGGTAAAAACCATGTGATAGTTTGGTATATGCACGTGCAGACTTTTTAGAAACAGTGAGTAAGATATGAGACTCAAGTTTAGGGCTTGTGCAGCTTGTGCCTTTACCTGCTGAGCTATGTCCACAGCCCGCGCTTTTTATGTTTGTGACTTTTGTGGGACTGTTGTGAGGAGCTCATGCAAAGGTGCACATGTACTTGTGGGCACACACATGCACACACACTTTTTCTTTCTCACCATGCTGGGACTTGAGCCTGGGACCCACCATGTGGTGGGTGTGTATATACATTTTCAGCCAGCTTTTCAAAAGCTTAGCAATAAGCTGTTTCTGTCTCACCCGTTGGCAGCACAGACACAGGGCACCTGTCAATGGTGCCATTAGACGCTAGTGTTTGTCTTTTGAGGTTGGGGTAGATTCTTTCTCCATTGTTGGACCTTTAGGTTGCTTCCAGTTTTATGCTTTTGTGTTACTGGAAACGTTGCTACAATTCTCTTCCAGTGCGCCATGTTTTGTTCTAAGAGCATTGCCTGGCTCAGTGTGTCACCATGTGTATTGCAAAATAAAACAAAACCTGTGTATGTTCTAATAGTGGTCTGCTCCTGACATGGGGGGAGAGGAGCTGTCCTCCAAACTGGGGCTGAGACTCAGGCTGGCCTCACGGGGTTTGATGGTCTGGCTTCATGGTCCATCTTGTGCTACAGTCCAGGGAGTGGTTTGGGACCCTGACCTCAGACTCCCCATCCCACATCACACTGATTAGTTGTGGGGTGGAGGGCAGGAGGCTTGGCCTAAGATTCTTCACCTGTGAAAGAGGAAGAACCTCAGTGATTGGCTGTGAGTCTGCCATGACTGCCAGGTGAGTTAGGACAAGAAGGGGCATAGGACAGCATCTTTGCAGAGTGTCACTGTTGTCGCCACAAACAGGTCATTTGTTCTAATAGATGGGAACTAGCCAGACCCTGACAGACAGCAGGTAGAGGCCTTCCTGACTTAGTGGGCTACATTGTATCATTATCTGTCTTCTCTGTGAAGTGTGATGCCAGTTGGATCTAGTTTGTGGGGAGGGCATGACTTTGGGGCCTGACTAGAAGAGGCCAGTGGAAGGAAAGGGTGGTACAGGCCAGTGTACTAGGGGTGGGGCAGGGTTGGTGGCAGCAAAGTGGGCATGCAGGGTCTCCCTGGTTAGCATTGGAGAGCCAGGCCTGGGTGCCCATATCTCCCCTGGATCTAGACTTGGCTGTAGTCACAGTTCTTTTCCTGGTGGTTATGCCCTGGCAGGGCAGTCAGGGTTATTTTAATTGCTTCTTCCCCAGTTCAAGCAAACCAGCTGGGGCCAGAGTGCCGCCTGCTGCCGGGGGAACCCACACTTTCTAAGAAATTGCTTTTCAGGCCAGCAGTGTTCCCCAGAGTCACTCAGACCATGGTGCTGAGCTCAACGGCTCTCTTCCACTTTCTTTATTCAGTCTTCTCCCTACGTGCCCTTCAGAACGAACATACCCTTCTTAGTGGAAACACATTCTGCTAGTGACCTTATAGTGCCCTAAGAGCCCTGTGGGGATTCGGCACCCCAGAGGAAGAGAGAAGCAGAATGTGTGCAGAAGCAGCCTGAGATTGGGACCCACCCAATCTCAGAGTAGGAGCTGTCCAGCGCGGGCCTCTGCTCCTCCCTCTCCCTTTCATGTAAGGAGCTGTCTAGATCCTCTCAGGAGCCAGCCTTCCTCCCTTGGCTGTGCAGCTCAGAGCAGTCAGGATCCCCACAGTGGTGCAGTGCCATCGCCTCCCCGGTTGTGCTCATCCTGAGCTCCGGGCCTCCATCTCCAGCGAGTGAGCCCAGAGTACGGCAGAAGCCCTCTGCTTTTGGACAGAGCTTCAGCCATGCCGGCTGCCGGGCTCTGCTTAGAAACAGCTGGAGAATGGTTCCTCCCCCTGGATGCAGTTACGGCGTGGTCAAACCCATCTGAAAAATAAAAGCAGAGTTCTTTGCTGAGTCACGGAAGCTCCAGAGCTGATTTGCACACGCCAAGCTGAGTCTGGGCAAACAGAGAGAGTCCCAGCATCTAGATGAGAGATGGGCAAAGAGCAGAACCTGAGGCTTGAGACTGTGAGTATGTGTCTGAGTACTGTAAATGCTTTGTCATTTTCTGACTGGGCTAAGGTTTGCCTCTCCAGGTTTATTCTGCTTGAATTCTCTGCTATATTTAGCATGCACATATACATGCTAACAGTTAGCAGTGTGGTATCTTGAGTGTGCAGGAACATGCAGAGGAAGATATTCCAGGTCTGCTTTTACATGCACACTCTTGCACGAGCTTGGGGGGTGCCTGGGCCTGATTCTCTCATAGTGTTCCTTTAAAACATGGCTGTCCGTTTAACTGATTCTGCAAGTGGAGCCTTGTCGCTGGCAGCTGGGATGAGCTGGAGGATCTGGGTGGCAACTTTGCTCGGTTCCATGGAGACAAAAATCCCATGAGCAGAGCCTCTGGAAACTCTGGGCCCAGCCTGGGAGCCTCCACTGCCTTCCCCTTCCCAGATGAATGGGGTGCTGGGTTGGACTTGCCTCTTGTTTCCTTGTGTGGTTTTGGCCGCTTCCATCCTTATCTTCTGCCTGTCCTATGATTGGAGAGTGTCTTCTCTTTAAAACTTAGTAAGGAATCACTTTTCCTCCTTCTTTTTTTTGTTTGTTTGTTTTATCGAGACAGGGTTTCTCTGTGTAGCTCTGGTGCCTGTCCTGAAAGTAGCTCTTGTAGACCAAGCAGGTCTCAAACTCATAGGCCTGCCTCTGCCTCCTGAGTGCTGGGATTAAAGGCGTGCACTGCCACCGCCCAGCTAGAAATCACTTCTAAGCAAAGCACTAGGGGAAGCGGCAGCTTGTATCAAAAGATATCCTCGTTATCTTAGAAGGGAGCCATCACTGTTGCAGGGTGCCTCAGTTTTTCCAGTTGCTGAGAGGAAACCCAATGTTGACTGAGGCTGGCAGAGCCACATTGGAAAGGTATAGCAAGTAATTGGCAATAACTAAGTTATCCTAATGATGTCACGAGGCATCTGAGCAGCCACGAACCTGCGCACGAAGGCTACATTTGCAGGCCGTCGCCTGTCATTTTGTTATTGATTCATAATGTGAGAAGAGATTGCAAACAGGTTAATCTTCCTCATTCAAATGCAAGATCAGAGTTGGAGACCTGAGACTTCTTGGATTGCAGCCTTTGAGGAGGTGAGCACCAGCATGCAATCTCTATCCCCTAGACAACAGAGAACGGCTGAGCATCAGGTGATGTGAGGAGCACAGACTGAGTCCTCCATGCCTAGCCTAGCACCCAGTGCCTTCCCTCTCCCTGCCTAGGAAGGATTCCTCATCACACACTTGGCCAGATCGAAGGTAGCACCCTGCCTGCTCTGCACTGGGTGTCCCCTGGAAGACCCCAGGAGCTGTACTAGGGGAGCTAGTGATACTAGCTGTGATACTGGGATAGTTTGAGATGTGTGCCCAGCGCTGTATGTGTTGTCATTCTGATGGTGTCTCCGAGCATGGGCGTCGCAGGGGCCATGTCAGCAACACAGAGCTGGAAAGGCTGGCCTCACAGGAACTGGATTCTTTGCCTGGTGGTTCAGTCGAGCTTGGTAAAAAGTGTTCCACTCAAGGAGAAGGATGAAGCCATGGGCCTAACCTCTGTGCTTGATATGGAGTGACTTCAGCTTTAACTGAGAAAATGGGATGGTTAATCCAAGAAAGGAGAAGTCCTGCCCAAGGTGATGCTTTCCCTAGGCTGTGAACTTATTAAAATTCTCTCTGGAACCAGGGTTTGATGGTGTATGCCTTTAAGTCCAGCAATCAGGAAATAGAGGCAGGTGGATCTCTGTGAGTTCAAGGCCAGCCTGGTCCATAGAAAATTACATAGAAAGTTCTGAGCCAGGCGGTGCTACACATGGAACCCAGTTCAGTAGTTTTGTTTGCTGTTTGTTTAAATGCTCTCTGAACTAAGAGTAGGGGATAGGAATGTCTTAATTACTTTTCCTGTTTCTATAACATTACCCTACAAAACTTCTTATGGGAGAAAGGGCTTATTTTGGCTCATAGTTCACAAGTCCAGCCCATCAAGAGGGAGGGAGAAGAAGTCCTGGAAGCAGGAGCTTGAGGCAGCTGCTCATCTTGCGCTTGCAGTAAAGAAGCAGAGAATGATGAATATTTGGGCTCAGCTCTCTGGCTCCATTTTTTTTTTCAGTATGGGATGTCCTGCCTAGGGGACAGTCCCATTCACAATTAAGATGGGTCTTTTCACTTCAGTTGACATAAGATAATCTCCTACATATATGAGAGATTTGTCTCCCAGGTGATTCTTGAGTCTGCCTAGTTGACAATTAATATTAACCAGCACAGCACACCTGTAATTCTAGCCCTCAGGGAACTAAGGCAGGAGGATAGCTGAGAGTTGCACACCAACCTAGAAAAAGTGCATGTGTGTGTGTGTGTGTGTGTGTGCGCGTGTGCATGTGTGTGTGTGCATGTGTGTGTGCACAGCATGGTGGCTGTGCATGTGGAAGTCAGATGACATAAGATCTGGGGATCAAAATCATGTCTCCAAGCTTGTGCAGCAGGTATGTTTACCCACTGAGCCATCTCACCAGCCCTGAACCATTGCTCTTATACATGACCTTGACTTCTGGTTGGTTGACTGGGCTGCCTTTGACTCAGAGGATTGTTATGGTTTGAAGTCCCCACTAGAAGTCTGTGTCACTATACAGTCAGGGTCAGCCATGGTACCGCCCAGCCAACAGGATCTGAGCTGTGAAGAGCCCTGTCTGTGTGATGCTCACATCACACGGTTCCACACCAGTGGCTGCTCTCCAGTGTCATTTTGGCTGTGGGAGGGGAGTCAGAAGTGGGGGGTGGCTTTGTGTGCTTCGTTCCCCTCACTGAACCTCCGGTGACCTTCGTGGGCCCCTGCTGAACTCTCCCACCGAGAAGAGAGAGGTAGGATTAGGATAGTTCCTGCAGCCCAAGGGCATGTTGGAAGTGACTCCCCATGATTTGCACAGGGCTAACCTCAGGTTTCTGTGCTTGGCTTCCTGCTGTGCCAACTGGCGAATCCCACTCCAGTTTATGAAAAAGCACACTTGGCAGTGGTATAGATTTGGTTGCTTGCTCTCTGCCTTTGACCTCAGAGCAGGAAGGAAATGAAATCAAGGGCAAAGGCCCAACCTGAGACATGGATGTAGGAAAGGTTGGAACCCTCTGGAACTTTCCCAGACCATCTCTCCTGTTTATGCACCTGCAAGTGTCCTCTCCTGTCCTCCAACCTCCTCCTTTCCCTTCTCTCTCCTCATCTCCTTCCCACTCTTTCCTCTCTGCCCACCCTCCATGGAGTCTTGCTAAGTAGTCCAGGATGGTTTGGAATGTGTTATCTTTCTGCCTCAGTTTCCCAAGTGCTGGATTATGGCGTTACCATTCCCATCCAGGTTTCCACTATTTTTTGTCCTAAGCAATCTTTTCCTGGTCCAGCATTCTGAAGATGCTGTCTGTCTTCACCTTCACATTTGCCTTTCTCTGGGAAGAGAGATGGCTCAGCAGTTAAGACCACTCTCTGCTCTTCCAAAGGTCCTGAGTTCAGTTCCCAGCAGTCACATGGTGGCTCACAACCATCTGTGATGAGGTCTTGTACCCTCTTGAGGAAGAGACCTGGGCAGTCATCCTCATCAACTTAGACCATGAAACCCAATATGGACAAGTTCAACAGAACCGCCATATACGGACTGCCCATGCGTGCTTCAGCATTGCCAGGGCATAAATTCCATCCATTTCAGGTGGTCTCTATTGGTCATGGAGTGTCATGTAGATGTAGATGACGGTTCTCCTAGCGTGATGAAAAGGCTACCTATTCTCCATTAAATTGACAGTGGTTATTCATCCTTGTGGCAAGGTACCTGACAAAACCAGCTTAAGGTAATGTGGTAGCTTGGATAGATATGGTCCCATAGGCTCTTGTGTTTGAATGCTTGGCCCATAGGGAGTGGCACTATCAGGAGGTGTAGCCTTGTTGGAGGAAGTGTGTTCCTAGAGGGGCAGGTGTTGAGATCTTGAGCTATGCCCAACATGTCTCCTTCTGCTGTCTGCGGATCAAGATGTGGAACTCTTAGCTACCCTCCAGCACCATGTAAGCCTGCAGGCTGTCATAATCCCCACCATGACAATAAACCTCTGAACTGTAAGCCAGCCCCACTAAATGTTTTCCTTTGGAAGAGCTGCTGTGGTCACGTTCTCTCTTCACAGAAATAGAATCCTGACTAAGACAGGAAAGAGAAAGGATTGATTTTGGCTTAAGGCTTAGGAGAGCACCATGGTGGGGAAGGCTCGACAACGCTGGTATGAGAGCCTGGTCGTGCTGCGTTCAGTCAGGAAGCAAATGGGTGAATGCTGGGGAAGAACTGGCTTCCCCTTTCCCTTTGTTTCCATTCTGGGACCCCATTCCATAGGACAGCGCTGCCCACATTCAATGGTGGGTCCTCCCACCCCATTTAAACCTCCCCAGAAATGCCCTCAGAGACACCTAGAGGTGTCCCTCCTAGGTGACTCCAAATCCCATCAAGTTGAAAGACCAACTGTCACGAAGCTCTCTTGGACCCTCTGTCATAAATCAGTGACTACACAGTATGAGGATGTGTTTTTCTTTCTCTCTCTTTTTCTCCCAGATGTATACCAGTTCTCACGCCAAGCCACGCTACCATGGTTGCTATAGCTTTATTGTAAATTTGAAATCAGGTAGAAATATCTGAGTCCAATTTTGTCCTTTGTTTCCCAGCATGGCTTGGGTAATTTAGGTACTTCTTTCTCGATACTTATTAAGAAGCAGTTTGTTTCGGATTTTCACTGGCTCATTATTTTTTCAAACAGCATCATAGCCACATCACTTTCCCCCAGTCCCTGAACGTAGTTCATTTCTCTGTGTACTTCAGGATTCTTTAATTTCTCCTCATGAATACCCCCTAGCTCCAAGTGCACAAACACTGTAACTATTTTGTTAAATTTATATCTAAGTATCTCATTTTATTTTGGTGCTATGGTGTATTGAATCATTTTAAAGCAAAATTGCTGCTGCAATACAGAAATATAATGGTGAACACCATTGAAGAACGTAAATTATTTTTCTCTGTCACCTTTCTTTTTTTTTTTTTTTTTTTTTTTTTGGTTTTTCGAGACAGGGTTTCTCTGTGGCTTTGGAGCCTGTCCTGTCCTGGATCTAGCTCTGTAGATCAGGCTGGTCTCGAACTCACAGAGATCCGCCTGCCTCTGCCTCCCGAGTGCTGGGATTAAAGGCGTGCGCCACCATCGCCCGGCCTCTCTGTCACCTTTCTATCATTTTAACTTTCCAAACTCTTGGTAGATTCTTTGGGCCTTTACATTTTGGTTGTGAGTCAAGCCTTTAACAGCTGAGCCATCTTCCCCTTCAGGCCTTTCTATGGAGATGACCACATCCTGTGTGATTACCAGTGAGTCTTTCTCTCCCTTTAGCATGGCCTTTAACATTTTCCCCTGTACAGCTTTGAGCAGAAGTAATAAGGAGAGAGGCTCTTGCATTGGTTTCCGTTTTAGAGAAAAGGAAATAGCAAATAGCTCTTCCCTCTTCGCGTGTGCTGTTAGTTATAGTCTTTATTACACGTTTGCATTTCTTGGGGGTATAGGCACACATGCCAAGGTGCACACGTGGAAGGCAGAGGGCACTGTATAGAAACTGGTTCAGTTTTGGTGCCTTCACCCACTTGAGCCACCTCATCAACTCAGCTATGGTTTCTAAGTAACTGCTGTTGACCAGCCTGATGGTGTTTCCTTTCATTTCTAATTCATTTAAGTTTTAATCGTGGATGGATATATTTGGAATGTTTTCAAAGACTTCTGCATCTTTTGAAGTTATTTCTCAGTATATGAATATAGTGATAAATTGAATGGATTCACTTCAAACTATTTACCCAATTTTCTTTAATATGTCCCCATGTGATAAAACTTACTGGTGAATTGGAGTAGCTCGTTTTGTTAAGAGATTTTCATCCATCCTCATGAGGGATATTCTCTTTTTGGAATATTTTTTGCTAGTGGTGTGTGTGTGTGTGTGTGTGTGTGTGTGTGTGTGTGTGTGTGTGTGTTGTGTGTGGTGTCCTTTTGCATGGATGCCAGAAGTCAACCTCAGGTGCCTTAGGAACCATCCACTTTATTTTTTGAGACAAGGTCTTTAACTGGCCTCGAGATCACCAATTAGGTTATGTTATCTGGACAACAGGCCTGAGGAACTGCCTGAACACTGAGATTACAATCGCACACTACCATGCCCAGACTTTCCCATGGGTTCTAGGGATTGACTCAGGCCCCCATGCTTGCTGACTGAGCCATCTCCCCAGCCTAGTCTTGGTGTCAGGGTGGGCTGACCTGATGAGAAGAATTGATAAGTGCTCTCTTTTATTTTTCTGAAGGCATCAGTGCAGGAACAGAATTGGTACCATTATACTTTGAACACTGGGTGCCTTCCATCAGCAGATACCTTTGTGCTGAGGGTTTTCTTTAGCACTTCAAAACGACTCCAGGTGCCAGTGAGCATCCTTCTCTAGGGGATTTTAATGTCATGGGCTGAGTGATAACACCCCCTTCTATCCTGATGTTGGTTTTGTTTCCTCTTTTTATTTCATCAGTTTAATCAGATATTTATTAATATTATTGTATTTTCTAATGCAATTTTTTTCTAATACAATTGGTTTTATTCTCCTGTTTTCAAATGTATTGATTTCTGTTACTGTCTTTCTTCATGATTTACTTTTCTTTTTTTTCCTATTTTCTTTTTTTAAGGTTTTTATTTATTTATTATGTATACAGTTCTTTGCCTGCATGTATGCTAGCAGGCCATAAGACAGCACCAGATCTCAATGTAGATGGTTGTGAGCCACCATGGGGTTGCTGGGAATTGAACTCAGGACCTCTGGAAGAACAGGCAGTGCTCTTAACCACTGAGCCATCTCTCCAGCCCCCTCTATTTTCTTAAGAGAAGAGAATTTGCACGTGATTAGAAATCTTTTTATGTTCCAGATGGGCATGGTAGCAGCACACACCTTTAATCCCAGCACTTGGGAGGCAGAGGCAAGTGGGTCTCTGTGAGTTTGAGGCCAGCTTGGTCTCCAAGAGCTAGTTCCAGGACAAGCTCCAAAGCTACAGAGAAACTCTGTCTCAAAAAAAAAATCCCAATAAAATAAAATAAAAAAGGATTTCTTGGGGCTGGAGAAATGACTCAGAGCCTAAGAGCACTGGCAGCTCTTGCAGAGGTCTTGAGTTCAATTCTTAGCAACCACATAGTGGCTCACAGCCATCTGTCATGAGATCTGGTGCCCTCTTCTGGCATGGAGATGTACATGCATGAGGAGCTTTTTTTTAAATTTATTTATTTATTAAAGATTTCTGTCTCTTCCCCGCCACCGCCTCCCATTTTCCTCCCCCTCACCCAATTAAGTCCCCCCCCCCTCAGCCCGAAAAGCAATCAGGGTTCCCTGTCTTGTGGGAAGTCCAAGGAACCCCCACCTCCATCCAGGTCTAGTAAGTTGAGCATCCAAACTGCCTAGGCTCCCACAAAGCCAGTGCATGCAGTAGGATCAGAAACCCATTGCCATTGTTCTTGAGTTCTCATAGAAGAAGGAGAAGAGTCACAGCTCAAAGGCCCAGAAAATATTTTGAACAAAATTATGGAAGAAAACTTTCCCAACATAAAGAAAGATATGCCTTTGAATATTCAAGAAGCATACAGAACACCAAACAGACTGGATCAAAGAAAAACATCCCCGCACCATATAATAATCAAAACAGGAGGAGCTTTGTATGCTTAATAAATAAATAAATCTTTGGGAAAAAGGGGGATTTCTTACTTTTTATTTAAAACCATTTATTGGTTGATTGATTTGTATGTGTATGTGGGTGGGTGGGTGCACACATGCCACAAGCCGTGCAAGTCAGGGGACAACTTGCGGGAGCTAATTCTCTCCTTCCACATCTGGGTCCCAGGGATTGAACTCAGTTAGCTTTGATAGCAAATTATTTTACCAACTGAGCCATCTTACCAGCTCTCCAATGTAAGAATTTGCTTAATTAAAAACTGATAATAAACAAAACAGTTTATTGTCGTGATGGTTCCTTTTTTTCCCTACTCTTAATATGTCCCATAAATCCTGGTATATTGTGTTTGCATTTTTATTCAGTTCAAAAATATTTTTCTAATATCTTCATTAGTAACTTTTTTGTATATGACTTACTTAGAAATTTTATTTGTTTTTGTTTAAATTTCAAGATAGTTAACTGGGTGAGGAGGCACACATCTGTAACCTCAGGGTACCACTGTAATAACTGTAACTCACACAACACACAGTTTACCGACAGAAGCAGAATTCGTGAGACTTTATGAATTAAGAACATTTCCATCAACCCTGAACTTTGAACCCTTTGGCAGTAACGTCCCTCATGTGCCTGCCCCAGCCACAGTGACCCCCACTGTATTTCCTGCCTCCGTGGCTTCACCCATTCTGGGTATTTCGTGTAAACAGAACCTTACATGTGGTACTTCATGCCTGGCTTCTGTCGTCATCGAGAACAGTGTCCTCAAGACTCATCTTGCAACAACGTATTGGTTCCCCATTCTTTATCATGACTGAGCAATAGTCATTTGTGTGGATGGACCCCATCTTGTTTACTGTTTATTGGCTAATGATCTGGTGAACTTTTGGGTGGTTCCCACCTTTAGACTGAAATGACTAGCTCTGCTGGGAATGTTTGTGTGCAGGCTTTTGATGGGACATCACTTTCCCTTTTAGGTATATCAAGGCACGGCATTGCTTGTTTTCCTTTTGTTTTGTTTTCCAAGAAAGGGCTTCTCTGTGTAACAGTCCTAGCTGTCCTGGAACTAGCTCTTGTAGACCAGGCTCGTCTCAGACTCACAGAGATCCACTTGCCTCTTCCTCCCAAGTGCTGGGATTAAAGGCGTACGCCGCCACCACTCGGTGGCATTGCTATATTTGAAGCTGCTGCAATGCTTCTGCATTTCCGCCTGCTGTGTATGAGAGTCTTCCTATTTGCCCCGGCAGCAGCTGGCTCTACCTGCTTGACCTAGGACTCTGTCTGCAGAGGCTTTCCTTTCTCCAGTCAGTGCTTATGGCTGCTTTCCCTGCACCATCTGGTTCCTGGAGCAGGCAGAAAGGAGGAGGAACTTACTTTTAGATCCTCAGTGGCCCAGGTGCCCTCCTCCCAGGGGCTTAGGGCTTCTGCTCTGTCTGGGAGGTTGTCCCCAGGGGTGGCTGTCCTGGCTGCACACTCCAGCTCCTCTGGTGTCTGAGCTTGGTCTCTCTGGTGTGTGCTTGGCATGAACTTCTCAGGAGGAACATGGTCTGGTCACTCTGTAGACCAGGCTAGCCTTGAACTTATAAATATTTGCCTACCTTTGCCTCCCAAGTATTGAGATTAAAGGCATGAGCCACCACCACCCAGTTCTATTAGATATTTTTGAGGCAGAGTTTTGATGTTCCTGATTCAGCCTCCCTCTTGAGTGTGGAATAATGTGTGTGTGTGTGTGTGTGTGTGTGTGTGTGTGTGTGTGTGTGTGTGTTAGACCGTGTCTCACGTTGACCAGGGTGGTCTTGAACTTACTATGTAGCTAAGGATGGCCTTGAAATTCTGATCCTTCTGACTCCATCTTCCAAGCATTGTGATTAAAGGTCCATACCAGGTTTATGTGGTGCTAAGGACTGAGCCCAGGGCTTCATGTGTTCTAGACAAGCACTCTACCAAGTGAGTTTTTGTGTGTGTGTTGTTCTTTCTTTCTTTTGCTGATTTATTTATTTATTTATTTATTTATCTATTTATTTGTTTATTTTGTAGCAGGGTCTTTCTTTCTTTCTTTCTTTTATTTGCACAGCTTCCCCTACAGATGTTTTCACTAGAAGGAACACAATTGTGAGATGCCATGACTTGCTTATTCAGTAACTACAAGCTACTTATTTATTGTGTATATGACACAATAAAACTCATTATTTCCCAGCCCTTGAGGCTACTTTAAGTAGCTCATGGTCTGAGCTTTTTTTTTATTCTTTGTTTAAAATGGTTTTTATTGCGCTATACATTTTTCTCCGCTCCCCTCCCTTCCTCTCTCCTTCTACCCTCTCCCATGATCCCCATGCTCCAAATTTACTCAGGAGATCTTGTCTTTTACTCCTTCCTATGTAGATCCATATATGGCTCTCTTAGAATCCTTTTTGTTGTCTAGGTTCTCTGGGATTGTAGACTGTGGGCTGTTTTTTCTTTGCTTTATGTCTAAAAGCTACTTATGAGTGAGTACATATTATATTTATCATTCTGGGTCTGGGTTACCATACTCAATATGTTTTTTTTTCTAGATCCATCCATTTGCTTGCAAACTTCAAGATGTCATTACTTTTTACAGTTGAGTGCTCCATTGTGTAAATGTACCACATTTTCTTTATCCATTCTTTGGCTGAAGGGCATCTAGCATCTAGGTTGTTTCCAGCTTCTGACTATTAGGAATAATGCTTTTATGAACATAGTTGAGCACATGTCCTTGTGGTATGATTGAGCATCCTTTGGGTATATACGCAAAAGTGGTATTGCTGGGTCTTGAGGAAGGTTGCTTCCTAATTTTCTGAGAAATCACAATACTGATTTTCAAAGTGGCTGTACAAGTTTGTACTCCCACCAGCAATGGAGGAGTGTTCCCTTTTCCCCCATCCTCTCCAGCATAAGCTGTCATTGGTATTTTTGACCTTGACCATTCTGACAGGTCTAAGATGGAATCTCAGAGTTGTTTTGATTTAGGAGGATCTTTCTATGTAGCCCTGGCTACCCCAGAACTTGCTGTATTGTCCCAGACTGGCCTTAAACTCAGAGATCTACTTGTCTCTGCCTCCTGTGTGCTGGTATTAAAGACATGGACACCACACCCAGACCAAGTGAGCTTTATCCTCAGCCTTTCTTGATTTTTTAAAAAGGTTTTTCTGTTTATTCATGTGCAGGCAAGTGTCTGTATGGACGAATGTCACACATCTGTGTGCGCCCACAGGGGCCAGAAGAGATTGTTGTAGCCCCTGGATCTTGGGTTACAAGCAGTATTGAGCTTCCCAGCATGGGTTCTGGGAACTAAACTCTAGCCCTCGGACAGCACAGCAAGTGTTTTTCACTGGCCCTATCTCTCCAGCCGCCTTCTCATGAATTCTAAAATCAATTTTACTTCTCATTTTTGTAAATTATCTCATCTAGTATTTTATCTAGTAAGGTCTCTCTCTCTTTTTTTCCCACAGCCCGTTAACTTCACTTAAAATGCAGACACTTCCCACGGCATTCTTGCAAAGAGACCCCCACTGTTATCAGTCTCCTAATTGCACTGCATGTCTATAATAAAGATCCGTGGTGTGAAGCTATCGATCTTTCCTGTGTGGATCCCTTTTATCCGTTCAAGCCTGGGAAGGCCTCTTCCCCCCAGAGCTTTGATGAATGCTCACTCTCAGTTGGCCCCAGTAGATTTCATGCTTTGATATTTTTTTTCCTCCCACCCTCAATTCTCTTTAATCCACTTAGAGTTTTGCAGTAGAAAAACAATATCCATGAGGTTGCTTTCCCCTCCCACCAACCAGTCAGCCCTCTCAGTGCTATGGACAGTGTTCTGTACTTGCCCATTGCCTTGTCACTATGATGAAACACCACTACCAAAGGCAAGTTGGGAAGAAAGGGTTTATTTTCCTCATAGTTCTGTATAACAGTTCATCAGCAGAAGCGGTGAGGGCAGGAACTCAAGCAGGGCAGGAACCTGGGGTCAGGAGCTGATGCAGAAGCCATGGAGGGGTGCTGCTCACTGTTTGCTCCATCATGGCTTGCTCAGCCTGCTTTCTTATAGCAACCAGGATCACCAGGCCAGAGATTGTGCCACTCACAATAGCCTGGGCCCTCCACCCTCAGTGACTAATTAAAGATCCTGGTCCTACAGCCAGATCTAATGGAGGCTCTTTCTCAATGGAGGCCCACAGCCAGATCTAATGGAGGCTCCTTCTCAATGGAGGCTCACAGCCAGATCTAATGGAGGCTCCTTCTCAGTGGAGGCTCACAGCCAGATCTAATGGAGGCTCCTTCTCAATGGAGGCTCCTTCTCAGTGGAGGCTCCCTGCTTTCAGATGACTTGAGCTTGTGTCAAGTTGGCATAAAACTCGGCAGCACCGCTGGCACATTCCATGCTTACTAGAAGGTAGGGCCTCTTCCAGGACCTCATGCTCTTTTACAATCATCTGGGCACTAGTGAGGTCATCCCCCCATGCCCCGTACCCCAAGGTAGCAAACTTACATTATTTAGAATAAAGAAATTATGATTTTTCCTGTTAAAAACCGTTTTTTCCTTTATAGGTCCATGCTAAACTTGTCTCTCTCAGAACCTCCACGGAGATTGTTTTCTGTTGCTCATGTCCAGGTTATGACTTGTGGGCTCTTCATAGAGTCTGAGTACTAACCATAGCAAACCAAGTTGCCCTTGTATATGGTCAGCAGGCTGCAGCGCTGGACAAACACTGGGCTGGAATAGACCCAAGGGAACAAGTGTAGGCCTTGCCTGAAGAAATGACCCAAATGCTGGCCCCAGCCTGCTCTGTCATCTTCTCTATCCCATGTGCACCTGCAACTTTGTGACCGGCAACTGGAGGAACTGGAAATCGGGCTGTTTGCAGATGCCTCAGGGCAATGTGTGGTGCCGCCTGCAGGGGGCGACTATTATGTATAAACAAGAGTAGAGATGGTGTCATGGGACACTAATTCATACCACTTCTTAAGCTTTTAACTCTCAATATAGATATGAAATAGAACTTATCATCCTTGTTCACAATCACACAAGTTAGTACGTTTAATAGATTCCTGTTTTCTATGCAACAGATCTCTATGGTTTCCATCTTGGGAAACTGAAACGTCTCCATTAATCAATTCTTTGTCCCCTGGCAAGTCCTGTAATATTCTTAACCGCTGAGCCACCTCTCCAATACTGTCCTGTAATATTCTCCCTCTCCCTCTCCCTCTCCCTCTCCCTCTCCCTCTCCTTCTCCTTCTCCCTCTCTCTCTCTCCAGTGAGTGGATTCCCACACAGCATCTTTAAGTGTTGGCTTATTTCATTCAATACAATGTCTTCAAGGCTATCTATGGCCTAGCAGGTGCTCTCATTTCCTTCCCTTCTAGGGTTGAAATACTGTTGCAATATGGAGGAACAATGTTCCTCATGGGCTCAGTAGTTCTGACTTGGAGACTTGTGGAAGGAGTGTAAAGCAGAATTTTGCCGCGGGCAGTGGGTCAGTGGGAGTGGGCTTTGAGACTTCATTGCTCAACTCTACTTCCTGTCCTCTTCCTGTTTCCTGGCTGCTTATACCATGTGACCAACCACATCACACTGCACTTCTGCCTGCAGACCTTCCGGCGAGGCACTGTATCTTTTCCTAAGCACAAACCAGAAGAAACCTGTTCTGGTTCTGGTGTTGCTTTTGTCATCACACCAATGAAAGTGACAAATGCAGTGACATTTTCCTGCTCCCCCGTGAACTACACCCGCTCAACTGTAGATGGGCTCCCGGGCTGTCACCTCTGGGCTGGTATGAGTAATGCCGCTATAAACGCCAGCATGCAGATCTCTCTTCAAGATCCTATTTTCAGTTCTCCCTAGTGTGTGCCCAGGAGTGGAATTTCCGGGGCCCTCGGCAATTCTCTATTTTTAATTTTGTAGGAACCGCTAGACCGCTCTCCACAGCAGCCACACGGCTTTAATACACGAGGTGCCAATTCCCCGCACCCGCACCCGCCCCAGCACTGATTTGTTTTTGACAGCAGCCATCCTAATTAGTGTCAGGTGGTATCTCTTAGGGGTTGCTTACTTTCCTGACAGTCAGTGATGCCGAGCATCTTCCATGTGTTTGACTGCTGACTATCTTCCTTAGAGGACTATCTGTTCAAATTCTTTACCCAAGTAAAGAATTTTTTGACTTTACTTAAGTCATATATGTGCTTTCTCGTTGTGCCATAGGCACCACCTGCATGCTGTGGCTATAAACCTCACGAGCTCCATGTTCTGTCAATGTTCTCTCCCCTCCTGCAGGCATGGAAGGTTTGGCTCCAGTACAGTTTGTCTTATTTTTCTCTGCGTTGGTGTCAGAGAAATAATCACTGACTCCTAATATCATGAGGGGTTTGCCTTGTGTTATGTCTTCGAAGTCAGTGATTCTCAACCGTCTTAACGCTAGGACTCTTTAATGTAATTCTTCATGCTGTGGTGACCCCCCAACCATAAAGTTATTCTTATTGCTACTTCATAACTAAAATTTTAATGTAAATTAAATTTAATGTAATTTACATAATGTAAGCATCTGTGTTTTCCAATGGTCTTAGGGTAACTCCTGTGAGAGGGTCATTTGATCCCAAAGCGGTTGTGACCCACAGGTTGAGAACTGCTGGTCTAAGAGTTTTGTGGTTTTATCTTGAAGACTCATCTGCTTTCGGTTAGTTGTTGTATGTGATGGAGGCCAGGGTCCAGCCAGCCGTGCTGGGGTGCATACAGGTCTGCAGTTTCCTCAGCACTGTGATCTGGGAAGTCTGTCCTGCTTCCCCTGAGTCAGCGCCCTTGTCAAAATGCCTTACTCATATGCAGCCTAAAAAGAAGCTAGTGCAGATCAGAGTCTGTGTATAAGCCCACACACTGGAGGCTTTCCTTCTAGGGTTCATTCTGTTGCATGTCTATTTAGCTTTACACTACCCAGTTCTTTTTTTTTTTATTTTAAACATTATGTGTGTGCGTATGTGTGTATGAGCCGTGTGTGTGTATGAACCATGAGAGAGAGAGAGAGAGAGAGAGAGAGAGAGAGAGAGAGAGAGAGAGAGTGTGTGTGTGTGTGTACCAGTGTGCACATGGATGCATGTGTAGAAGCCAGAAGACAACTTCTATTTTGGTGGGGGTGGGGTCAGCTTTCCACTCCACTTTGTTTTGAAGCACAGTCCGTCTTGCCTCTGCTGCTGTACAGTTCACTCCAGAGTCCCCTGGCCCATGATTCTCCTGTCTCCCATCTTACTCCTGGGTTTAGAAATGCATGCCTTTGCATCTAGACTTTTTCATGGGTTCTGGGGATCAAACTGAGATTGTTAGGCTTGGATAACCAGCATCTTTATCAGATGAGCTGTTCTTATTAGACTTGCCACTCAATTTTTATTCCCAGACTTGGTCATAGGTTTGAAGACCCTCCTCCTTTGCTCTGTGTCATCTAGAGTCGTGTGCTGGTTTAGGGACACCTCCTCAGATCCAGTAAGTCATTCTTACTATATCCATCTGCCTGAGCCTGTGTGGAAGATGCTTGCTCTTCAGGACTCGTATGGTTAGATAGAGCCGCCTGACATCTAGGTTCTTTTTTTTTTGTTTTTTTTTTTTT
>NC_022015.1:31850592-31853263 GCF_000317375.1 Microtus ochrogaster
GACCAGGCTGGTCTCGAACTCACAGAGATCCGCCTGCCTCTGCCTCCCGAGTGCTGGGATTAAAGGCGTGCGCCACCACCGCCCGGCTGACATCTAGGTTCTTATTCATACGTGTAGTACTGTTGTGTGGTACACACAATCACAGGTCTCTCCAGAACTGCGGACAACATTGGGACATCATTATTCTATCCAAACACACAGAGTATCCCCAGGGTGTTTGCTGGGTGTCCAAACCTAGCCATTCACTCTCTGTCCTAAACTAGTGGATTCTCTCCTGCTGTGAAAAGAACCATGTGCCTGAGAAATCTTATATTTAAGACAGACGCTTTATCTAAATGGGTGTACTGTCAATTTTCTCATGGCTGTGGTAAGATACCTGGCTGACGTACTACTGTAAGGGGAGGAGTTATTTTGGCTTACGGTTTGAGGAAGTGCAGTTTCATGGCAGAGAAGGGGTGACAGAGGGTATTCACCCATATATGACTGATGTGACTGTCATGTAGCCTGCTCCCATCGGGGCTGCTGAGACCTCAGGTCACAACAAGGCAGCTATAACCCTCTAGTTCTACCCCTATGATTGCCCTAAATCCACCAGCTAGACCCATTACACAAAATATTCCACAACCCTCAAACCACTACCACCAGTTGGGAATGAAGTGTTCAAACGCATGAGCTTGTGTGGGCTATTTCACATTCAGACCAACTTACTGGGCATGAGGGTGGGAATCTCAGCATTCGGGACACTGAGAGAGACAGATTGCATGTTCAAAACCAGCCTGGACTGCACACTGAGTTCCTGGTCAGCCAGGAGTGCATAGCAGAACCCTGTCTCAAGCAAAACAGAACTAAACATATCTAAAATAAATTGTTCCCATAAAAAATTCAGGGAACTATTGGAAATGTTCCCATAGATAAACTTTGATTATCTAAGGCTTTGATTGATAATAATAGTGGTATGATAATTTTATATAAAAACTCACTGATAAAGGCATTTTTATAAGTATATTTTTATTGATAACTAAATGACATGTACTAATTAATAAAAATAGACAAAGTCAAACTTGCGAGGTGTGCAGTGAGCTTGGCAAGCACAAGCCCATACCAATGAAGAAAGTTCAGGGGTTTCCAGGGGATCGTGGGATTTTTTTTTATTCCTGCCAGAAGTCAATGACAGCGGTGCTTCCGGGCCAATGGGCCCATCTCTGAAGCAGCCAGTCCTTTTGGACTGTGCATTCCAGGAATTAGTCTCTGATGTGGGATACTAGTTATTAGGAAGTTGTCAGACCAGTGGCAGCCTGAGTGGTATCCACACCTGTACTTCCTCAACCAAACAGACACACTGCTGTACAGGTACAAAGACGCCCATGTGGTAGGAAGTATCCTGAGCTGGGTGTTGAGAGGCATGCTAAACAAGGCCCTTGTTTCCTAGAGAGCAATTTCTTTTTTTTTTTTAAAGATTTATTTATTTATTATGTATACAGTGTTCTGCCTGCTTGTATGCCTGCACTGCAGGCAAGAAGAGGGCACCAGAACACACTGTAAATGGTTTTGAACCATCACCTAGTTGCTGGGAATTAAACTCAGGACCGCTGGAAGAGCAGCCAGTGATCTTAACCTCTGAGCTGTTGGAGACTGCAGACCACCACACCCTGAATTTCCTGTAAACAACTTGTTTTCCTCTGCTCTGAGCAGCCTGCAGCTGCTCTGAGCACGAAACCCTGATGGCAGGGGAGTGATTCATGATGGGCCTGCAGCTGAAAGATCCGGAGAGCTGGGGCGTGGCTAGAGCACTATATAAGCTGCCCCTGAACGCAATAAAGGGGGCATTCTTGTACCAAAGATGACCCACGTCCCCGTAGCTGTGCGTGTGTTTTTTAATCTCCAGCCTAGTTCCCGGCTCGCGTTCCATCCTGTAGGGTGGGAGCTACACTAAGCCATCTCTCCAGCCCCCCTTTTTTTTTGTTTTCAAGACATGATTTCTCTGTGTAACAGTCCTGGCTGTCCTGGAACTCTCTTTGTAGACCAGACTGTCCTCGAACTCACAGAGATCCACCTGCCTCCGCCTTCCAAGTGACTGGGATTAAAGACATGAGCCATCATACCTGGATGTGCTAGAGATCAATTTCAAGGGTAAAAGGTTGAGATTCAGGGGCTAGAGAGATGACTCAGTGGTAAGAGGACCCCAGTTTGGTTCCGATCATTCATGTCAGGTGGCTCTCAACCATCTGTAACTCTAGCTACCCCTTTCTTTTTGCCTCTTTTGGACACCTACACTTAAAAGTATATATATCCATATAAGTATATGTGTGTGTGTGTGTGTGTGTGTGTATATATATATATATGTATGTATGTATGTATGTATGTATGTATGTATATACATATATACCCGCACACTTCCCAGCTTGAGTGTTTTCTTCGACTTTGGCTGTTTTATGATTCTAACTAAACATATGTCAACAGTTCTTCATGTAGCCTCTCCAGTAGGTGCAACCTTTCACTGAAGCAGAGGCCATAGATCACAGGGCACCACATAATCCTCAACAAAGGTGGAGTAGGATAGGGCACAGGGCATCAACCACATCATCTTCAACAAAGATGGAGTAGGATAGGGCACAGGGCATCACATCAACCTCAACAAAGATGGAGTAGGATAGGGCACAGGGCATCAATC
>NC_022015.1:31853368-31883967 GCF_000317375.1 Microtus ochrogaster
TCAACAAAGATGGAGTAGGATAGGGCACAGGGCATCACATCACCCACAACAAAGATGGAGTAGGATATGGCACATCATCCTCAACAAAGATGGAGAAGGGCAAGGTGACACATGCCAGATACTTGTTTTGGGGTAATAAAATATAAAATATCAACCAGGTGGTGGTACACACCTTTAATCCCAGCACTTGGGAGGCAGGGACAGGTGGATCTCTGAGTTCAAGGCCATCCTAGTCTACAAAAACTAGTTCCAGGACAGACACCAAAGCAACACAGAGAAAACCTGCTTGAAAAAAAAAACAAACAAAATAAAAACAAAACCAAAAAAATATGTAAAATCTCTCTTGAATGGTTAGATCCTCATCTAGACCCAGTAAAACTTCAGGAGAAGTAGAAAGAATTGATGTAACTTCAGATAGAAGTCTCCAGGAAGGAGGAAGTGTGGGCTTGCCTTTATCCACCCATCTGCCCACCCCTGTCCACCTCATCTCACCCAGCCATCTCCGTAAGTCAGTTAGGGCCATAGTGCTCTGGTTCATGGTGGCTGTGGCTTTCAGTCTGGATGGTGGAGTCTCTTTCTTCCCAAGACCTTCTGAAGGTCCTGAGCTGAGTGGAAGCCTAGCCTGTTATTCTAAAAAACTTCATAATGTCTGGGTTTGTTGCAGGCTTTCTTTTGGGCCACCAACCAGCTCCCAAATCATGACATAGAGACTTCCTATTAATTATGAATGCTCGGCCTTAACTTGTGCTTGTCCTACTAGCTCTTATAACTTAAATTAACTTGCTTTTCTTCATCTACGTTTTGCCTCGGAGCTTTCTACTTTTCTTTTATTCTGTTTGTCCTATTCCATGTCTGTCTGGCTGGTAGCTGCTTGCCTGATTGGCCCTGGGCATCTCCTCCCTTGTTCTCTCTCTTTCTCTCTCTTCCCACTCTCTCATTCTCTCCAGCCTAGATTCCTCCTCCTACATATTCTCTCTGCCTGCTGGTCCCGCCTATCCCTCTATGGCCTAGCTATTGACCATTCAGCTTTTTATTAGATCAATCAGGTGCCTTAAGCAGGCAAGATAAAACAGCAACTCATCTTTATATAATTAAACAAATGCAGCCTAAACCAGTGTAACACACCTTTACACAGTTAAAGTGATAGTCTGCAACATAAACAAGTGTAACACACCTTTACACAGTTAAATATTCTGCAACGTAAACAAATGTAACACACCTTTACATAGTTAAAGTAATAGTCCACAACATGTGTTCATTGCATAAAACAACTGTAGCTGCCCGTTTTCTCCTTCATTTATTTTGTCTGTGCACATGCATCCATGTGCCATGGCACATATATGGACGTCATAGGACAACTTGTGAAAGTCAGTTCTCTCCTTCTGCCAACTGGGTCTCCAGGATCACACTTGGGTCATCAGGCTTGGTGGTAATAATCTTTACCTGCTAGAAAATGTACATTTATTTATTTATTGTGGTGTGTGTGGGGGGGGTTAGCTCACGTGTGTGCCTGTGCCTGCGTGTACACACGTAGGAACACACCTGTCATGGTGTGCATGTGGCAGTCAGAAGACAACTTGTAGGAGTCAGTTCTCTCCCCCTACCATGTGGGTCCAGGGGAATTAAGTTCAAGTTGCTAGACTCAGCAACAAGTGTCTATATGCTGTTTTTATAAACATTAATTTTGCTGGTTTCTATGGCATAGTGGTTAACAAATTTGTCTTACATTTAATTTCTTTGTGTGCATGCGAAGGTCAGAGGACAGCTTGCAGAGCTGGGAGTTTTCTTTTGCCAGGGGAGTTCTAAGAATGGACCCCAGCTTGTGAGGCTTGGCATCAAGTGACTCTATGTGCCATCTTGCCAGCTCCGTTGCTGCTAATCCTTATGTCCCAAATAAAGTAACTAGACCAATTAAAAACTATTAGGGAATATTATTTTAAGGTGTGTTACTTTTGTTTATGCTGCATTTGTTTAATTCTGTGAATCTGTGATTCTTTCCCTGTCTAAACCGCCTGATGGTCCTAATAAAGAGCTGCATGGCCAATAGCAAGGCAGAAACATGGAGAGGCAGATCTAGCAGGCAGAGTATAAATACAAGGAGAACTCTGAGACGAAGAGAATAGGAACAAGAGAGTAAGGAGCAAGAGATCAAGGAGAGGAGGATACCAGGGGCCAGCCACCCAGCTACCCAGCTACCTAGCTATACAGCAAGCCACGGAGAAAGAAGCAAAGAAAGGTATACAGAAATAGAGAAAGATAAAAGCCCAGAGGCAAAGGGTAGTCAGGTTAGTTTAGGTTAAGAAAAGCTGGCAAGAAACAAGCCAAGCTAAGGCCAGGAATTCATAACTAAGAATAAGTATCCGTGTGTGATTTATTTGGGAGCTGGGTGGCAGCCCCCTCAAAAAGCCAAAAGAATGAAATGTCATACAATATAGACTTGCACAGCTTGCAGCTTTGCAACACACTCTGGAGATGACAATTCCCTGGAATCCAAGGGGAACTCTGTTTCTTCCCACTGGATGGTGGGCTCTGTGGTCATTAATATCTACCTTCCACTTTGGGAAGAGCACTGGAGAATTTTAAATCACACCTACTGCGTAAATAAAATACTGGTAGGTGTAAGCCCAAGATCTCTCTTTGATTAAAAAGCTACAGCAAGATTGTATATCTGGGAAGATGCAGCCAAAATGTGTGTTTTCCCTTCTGTTAGTACAGTCTTTGGACTGTAAAATCAGTACAAGGAAACTCTGAAGGGGAACAGAGGGAGCTGAGTAGGGTCCTGGTGACCCCAAGAACACATAGCAGGGAACTCCCGATTTTCCTTTTGCCTCAAAGATTCCAGAGGGGGAGTTGAAGAGGCCATCAGTGAATGGATAAATGATTATATAGCCATGGGGGAACAGCAGGAGCTCTCTACCATGGGAGCAGGGAATGGCAGCCTATAGCAGATTTCTCATTGGGTGAGCTGCTGCCAAGAAAGCTGTGCAAACACACCTGAGTTGTTAGAGAAATTCAAATAACTGTACTGCAGCTTTACCTACTGAAGTGGCTAAAAAAAGAAAAGCAAAAAAGGTAGGACAAGGCCGGGCGGTGGTGGCGCACGCCTTTAATCCCAGGACTCGGGAGGCAGAGGCAGGTGAATCTCTGTGAGTTCAAGGCCAGCCTGGTCTACAAGAGCTAGTGCCAGGACAGGCTCCAAAGCTACAGAGAAACCCTGTCTCTGAAAAACTAAAAAAAAAAAAAAAAGTGACAATATCATTTCCTCAACTGAGGTTCCCTCTTCTCAGATGACTCTACTTTGTGTCAAGTGACAGAAACTAACTAGCACAAAAACGATCTCAAACTAAAAACTTTACCCAACTCCTGTCAGTCATAACCTTGTAGTGGGTGTGGCTTGTCTGGCTGGGTTGTGAGTGCCTCACAGAGACCCCAGACAGGAGCTAAAGCTTTTTCTTATTGGAAGGGTTCTTCTCTCCACCCATTCCCACCTTGTTTTCTGCAATCTTCATTTCTCCCAGGGGCCTATAAATGATCAATATATACAAATATAAACGATCAAAGAAATCAACAAGTGATTTCTTTGTATTGTGGTTGGAAATGAGGCCACAACCCAAACCTTGGCTAATTCTATCTTTCAGCCGGTACACTGACAGCCGTCACGCCTGTTTCCAAGGGCTGCTGTCAGCTCGTCACGCAAAGCACGCTTTCACACGTTCCATCGCACCTGCAGCTAGCTGTCTCATCGATTGTCACAGCTGAAGGACAACATGTCAGGAGAAGTCAGTCAACTTCCTCCTGATGGCTTTGACAGTACTCAAACAGAACATTTTGTTGTTCTTGTCAAGTTGATGATACGTTACTTCCTGTAAATTGTGGAATGACAACATAGCACAGTAGCGTTCGTGAAGTTGAATGCAGGACAGAAGGGACAAGGGAGGTTACTCAGAAGAATCGTGACTTGGTGTCCAGTCTTACAGACCAAAGAGGAAGTTTCTTCCTGGTTGGGGCAGCTTAAGCAGGTGCCTGGCTGTGTTCTCTCTGTCTGAGGAGGCTGAAGGAAGTTAAAGCCATGCGGCTTTGCGTCAATGGCTTTGGAGAAAAGCCTCGCTTTGGTGGCTGGCTTATTATTGCCTCTTGCCGGGGCCTTTGGATGTCCACGAGAGCCATCCACTGAGCAGCGGCATACAGAGGTCAGGCTGCCCAGCTGGGCTCCCCTCAGTGCCGGAAGCCAATGCAGAATTCCTAAGAGAAGGAGTGGTCTTCCCAGTTACTCAGCTGAGGTCTCTTCTCATTCCAAACATAAGACAATGGGCAGGTGTGGGGATTTAGAGGCTTGCGTGGGAGCCTGGTGCTAGGTCTGGCACTCGGGGTGCTGTCTTGTTGGACACACAGTGACTGACGTGCCACCCTGGAGTCATTCCTGTACCTGGCCAGCGAGGGGGCTGCCACAGAGTGACTGCATATCTCTGCTTCTATTGGGGCCTCTGCCTCTAGCTTCAAGGAAACACACCTGCAGTCAGACTTGCCTGGATGTCCTTCAGTGCACTGCCTGCTTCTCCTGTGATACTGTACCCCACATAGGACTCCGGGCACTATGCTTTTAGTCAAAGGCTCTCTCTTGGATTAACAATGGCTGTAGTCAGCAGAGCTGGGGGAAACTCTGGACATCTAGTCAGACCTCAGCTTTGCTCTAAGTTGCTGTTCACTCTCCTATGCCTTCTACCAAAGTCCTGCTCCCTCAGCACCCGGCTTCCCGTCAGCATTCAGTGCCAGTCTGTGTTCCAGAGGTGCACCTCTTCCAACAGTCCCCCCTTGCTAGCCTCCACTCCCTGTTCCACCTGCGGAAGGTTCTCCCTCTGGCTTCCGGGTTGGATCCTCATCTCTGGTAGCCAGCATTGGTTTGCCCCTCTGAGTGACGGCTCTGTTTACAGGACTTTAGCGGTTGAGGTGTATCTGTTTGACTCCTGTGAGCCTCACCTGGTCTGCAACCCTGGAGGAAACTCCGGTGTGGATTCTGCTGCCCTCCCCACTCCCTCTGTGGGCAGCAGGGCTTGCTGGATCACCAGGTGCATCCTGCCTGGCACGGAAATGCTGGCTCTATGGCCCGTGGCTCTTTTCTCTCTCCTCCTAGTTGCTCTCTCAGATCCCAAATTTGGTGGACCATTGTCACCTGCCTCCCTCAATGTCACTTTAGGTTTCCATGGAAATGAATTGTCAGAGTCATAATCTCTTCCCCATAAACAAGTTAATCAGAAAATCCGAGCCTGTTTTTTTTTTAAAAAAAAAAAAACAATCCTTTTAACTTCTACTGATTCCTTGTAGATTTCACATCATGCATTCCAATCCCACTTATCTTCCTGTTCCCTCGCATCTGCCCTTGCAGTCTCCCCCCAAAAAATAAAATTTAAAAGAAAAAGCAAAACACAACAACAACAGAAAACAAAGGAGAGAAGAAATCTCATCATGGAAGCTGTAGTGTGGCCGGCTACATCACACGGTTTTAGCCTTTGGTCCAATCTTCTTACAATTGTTCATCATCATGAGTCATTGGCCTGGCTCAGGCCTCTGGTCAAATCTGCTTTAAAGACTGCAAGGCTATGAGTCACCGTCCAGACAGAGCATGAATTAAGGGACAGACCAGGAAGGGTACAGTGCTCCAAATGGTGCTGGATGCTGAAGACTTGCTCTGACCTCTCCATGTCCTTTAGGTCACACAGTGACATCAAAACACATATCAGAGCTAAACATTAACTAAACCTGCTGGC
Source organism: Microtus ochrogaster (assembly GCF_000317375.1). NCBI lineage: Eukaryota > Metazoa > Chordata > Mammalia > Rodentia > Cricetidae > Microtus > Microtus ochrogaster. The sequence continues at coordinate 31,859,134 of NC_022015.1, forward strand.
AAGCTGGGACAGAGAGGGGAGGGTAGTCTTCCCCACACGGGCCTCCAGTGAGCACCCTGCGGTTTACAGTGGTGATTAACCCACCCCAGGGGTGCATTCATCAACCATAAAGCTGTGCCGCCTGCTGTATCTCATCCCAGAGAGACTGGCAGAGGTCAGCCCAAACCTTCTACCCTGGTCTTGGGAAGAAAATTTATTACTTCCGTGGAGACCCCAAAATAAAAGATGGTATATGGAGCTATTAATTTAATGACTTCACCAAAGAAAGCATGAAAAATTCAGTTCTGCTCAGTGCTGACAGCAAAACGGTACTTGCCTGGGAGCTGAGAAGTCCTGGGATCGAGCCCAGGTTTTCCTTAAGACCTGGGGAGAATGTCTAGGGCTCTTTATTTCACTAATGGTCAAGCACACTTTAGCAAACATTTAAGATACTCGGCGTATTCTTTTAAAGATTTGTTTTTATTATATGTGTATGAGTATTTTTCTGCATATATCTCTGTATGCAATGGTTGTGTATGGTGCATGAGGAAGCCAGATGAGGGCATTGGATCCCCTGAAACTGGAGTTACAGATGACTGTGAGCTGACATTTCAGGGCTGGGACTTGAACCTGGTTCCTCTTGAAAAGCTGCCAGTGCTTTTAAACCCCAGGCATCCCCCCTCTGTCTCCATAACCAATAATTTTGTGCTAATTCTGCTACAAACGGAACAAGTTACAGATGCTTAACCAGAGCCACTTGAAGTGACTGTCCCTTGGCTGTCCCTGCTCTGTGGCCTCCTGCATTGAGTGCACATTTCAGGACTGCCTAGCTCCCTGTGACTCGCCTCTTCACTCTCCTGCATTTGTGACTAGGGCTGAGGTGACATGAAGCTAAGGACATCCTTAGTCTCCAGGTCTTTGCATTTCTGGGTTCCATCCTATGGAAACCCTTGCTCTATTGTAGCCTGCTGCTGACTTCTGCCGCCCAGTGCTCCTTCAGGCAGGCAGAGTTTGGCAGAGCTCCCCCAGTGGTGGCTCAAGATGGCCCTTCTCAGACCACGTGGGCCTGCACTGTCTCATCAGCATAGCATCTTGGGCTGTGAGCACCGGGCTTCTGGAAACAACCCTGGCACACTCCCCATGTGCCTTCCTTGTTTCCTCTTGAAGTTGGTTACCTCTCTCTATGTGTGTGACTAGTGACACGGCTTTATCAAGGCAAGGCCTATAGATTTTTCTTTTTCTGCTTTTTGTTTGTTTGAAACAGGGACTCACCATGTAGTCTTGGCTGTCCTAGGGCTTGATGTGTAAACCAAGCTGACCTTAAACCTAGAGAGATCTGCTTGTTTCTGCCTTCTGAGTGCTGGGATTAAAGGTGTGTAATACCTACAGAAATTGGTTTCATTTTGTTTGCTGTTTGTTTAGTTGGGGGTTTTTTTTGTTTTGTTGGTTTTGTTTTTTGTTTTTGTTTTTTGAAGACAGATTTCTCTGTTTAACAGTTCTGGCTGTCCTAGAACTCTCTTTGTAGGCCAGGCTGGTGTTGAGCTCACATAGCTCTGCCTGCTTCTGCCTCCTGAGTTCCAGGATTAAAGGTATGCAACACCATCACTGCCCGGCAAGTAGTTTCATCTTAAAATAAGTTTTAAAAAGCTCCTGAAGACACTAGGTAAATGTCGGTGCTTTGGCATGGCCATGGTGGTCCCACGGGGGCCCTGAACCTTTCTGGGAGCTGATGAGGTAATGGGTGGAGGGAGGGGGATAAATTAAAACAGGAATCTTATGTAATGGTTCTGGGCTGTCTGATACCCTTGGCTGGAAGCTGGTACAGAATTGCCCTGCTGGGATGTGAGCAGGATGGGCAACAGGCTTTGCAGGGTATGGAGGCCCAGAAGCTGGAGAAAAGACTATACCTTGCTCACAGAGGTTAGTGAAGCAACGTTAGGGGCCCATAGCTCCAACAGTTCTCAACCTGTGGATTGTGACCCCTCTGAGGGTGAACAGCTGTTTCAGAGGGGACACATAGTCAGATATTGTGCATGTCAGGATTTATATTACAATTCATAAGAGTAGCAAAATTATAGTTATGCAGTAGCAAGGAAATAATTTTATGGTTGGGGGTCACCATAACATGAGGAACTGTATTTAAGGGTCACTGCATTATAAGGTTGAAAACCACTGATCTAGACCAAGGCCCGGGGAGTCCTTGCCAGATAGTGAGTGAGTCCACCATCCACAAGAGCTCCCTAACCCAGACTTTCTGGATACTTGCATGCAACCAGCCATTTTGCTCAGTCCCTTTTGTAAGCTGCTTGTGTTTCTAACCAATGGTTCAAACAGTAAACTTGAGCCCATTTAAGAGATCAGCCTAGGTGGCTCCCAGATCCTAGACATGGGTGATGGACAGGCAACTGGGAGGAGTCACAGCTATTTGCGTAGCAACAGGGAATTCACACCCAAGGCCTCCATTTCCAGAGGGAAGGGCAGCAGATAGCTGCCCAGGGCTAAGCTGGGATCTAGTGCCCCAGGGAGCTCAGCCAGGGTTTGTGGGTTCTTCCTTGGTGAGCTGGTACCCTACTTCTACATGGAAGTTCAAATACTCATTGAGATCTGTGTGCCCCCTTTCCTTCATTTCCCTCTCCTCCCCTCCCCTTCTCTTATTTCCCTCCTCTCCCCTCCTCTTCATTCCTCCCCCCCCGAACCCCTGTGTTTCCTGGATGAAGTTTGTGGATCCCTGGGATGACCCTGTGTTGTGGCCACTACTCCATCTATTCTTGCTTTGTTTTTGTTTTGTGTACATTGGTGTTTGTTTGGCCTGCATGAAGACGTCAGGTCCCCTGGAACCAGAGTTACACACAGCTTGTGAGCTGCCATGTGGGTCCTGCGACTTGAACCCTGGTCCTCTGGAAAGACAGTCAGTGCTCTTAAACACTGAGCCATCTCTCCAGCCCCCTCTACCATCTGTTCCTTAGCTCATGGTTTGCACTCACTGTTGTCATCATGGGTCTCACACCCACATATGAAACACTGGAGTTGCATACCAATCTCTTCTTAAGGGAGCAAAGGACTAGCCTGTCCAATGCACAGAGTCCCTGTGTGAGGTCACTGTCCACGGCAGATGCCTCTCTGACCAGCGTTGGTCTTCAGCAAGCACAGTCAGAACAACATCCTCAGCTCTGGGATGAGAGTGGATGAGGAACCGACTGTGCCCCCATCCCAACACCAAGGCCCTGAGTTCTAGGCTGAAGGTGCATGACCGAGGGGCTACTGTAGCGGTCAGCCATATACAGCCTGCTCACTGGGAGTGTGCTTTTCCTCTAGGTGAGTGAGAAAATGTAGCGGAGCGACACCTGCCAAGAGCTTGGCGTGGATACCCTGGCCCAGACGGAGCAGCTGCCCCTGGGCGTTTTTCTGGCCATCCAGCCTCACCATGTCAAAGAAGGGCGCGGGCAGCCGGGCCAAGGGAGACAAAGCGGAGGCACTCGCTGCATTGCAGGCTGCCAACGAGGAGCTACGAGCCAAGCTCACGGATATCCAGATTGAGCTACAGCAGGAGAAAAGCAAGGTGGGCGCTTAAGCCTCTGCCCCAGGTTCCCCGCCCTGAGCTCCTGCCCCTGGAGCCAAATGGTCTTAAATAAAGGAGGATGTGGCCAGGTCTCTGCACAGATGCCCGCTCCTTTATCCTGGTGGGTATCTTTGGGGAAGAGAATGACAGGCAGAGAGAGTTGGGAGTCTAAAACCCCTTGGGAGGGCATGGAGGGACCCCTAACCAATGAGACATCCCTCCCACAGAGGGCGTATGCTGTGGGTCCACCAGGGCCTTGTCAGATGGCACAGTCCTGGGGTCAACACTGTGTTTCCCACGAAGTATCTGTAGTGGACTTGACCTGAACAAGATAAATTGGTGTGAGTACAGATACAGTCAGGATTCCACAACCGCTTTGTGAAACCAGCCTTGTGCCGGCACTGGCCGTGCACTGAAAAATAAACCACGCTCTGTGTGCAGGCAGGAAAAGATCGGTCAGGAGTTGAGAGCCTCTTACTGTGGCTGAACCACACCTGTGACCACACTTGAAGCCGCAGGCTTTTTGTTTACCCTCCTCCAAAGCATCTTGCAGATAGGAGAAATGACTTGCTAGGGACCCAGCAGTAGCGGTGCCTTCTGTTCTCCTGTGACAACAACACTCTTTCCATCTAAAGAATTTGGGGCCACAGAGATCACCAAGTAGATGATTTCTGTCACGACCTCAGCTTCTCTATCACCAGCCTGCTGCAATGGCAACACATGTGTTTTACATGTAGCTTGTCAAAACACAACCATCTCACGACATCCTGATGATACCTTCGCCTGCTTATAGCATTTCAGCGGCTTCTAAGTTCCAGCAGCCCTGTCGCTCATATGCACAAGACAGCTAACAGAACAGGTACTTGCAACGTTAGGGCCCATGACTCCAACAGTCCTCAGCCTGTGGATTGTGACCCCTCTGAGGGTGGAATAGCTGTTTCAGAGGGAACACATAATCAGATATTGTGCATGTCAGGATTTACATTACAATTCATAAGAGTAGCAAAATTACAGTTATGCAGTAGCAAGGAAATGATTTTATGGTTGGGGGTCACCACAACATGAGGAACTGTATTTAAGGGTCACTGCATTATAAGCCTGAGCCTTCACAACCCCACGGGAAGACCAAGATTCAGGCCCACTGACAAAAAGGCACAGTTACAGGTTACACGAAATCACTTCCACTGGGTAACATGACCTCGGTTTAGACCTAGCCACCCCCATGTCTCAGTTGTGATCCTGGCTTAATACCTAGTGGGGGCTCCTTTCATTGCCTGGGCATTCTTTGTGCCCTGATGTCCTGCAGCAGTGATTTCTTACTCTGCAATGCCAGGGTCAAGTGTGGAAGGAACCCAGCAACTGCAGCAGCTTAAAGTTGAGCATCTTAGACTTAGCCAGCAGCTGGCTTCTTGTGGAGCAATGAGTGCATTAAGGCTTGTCACTGAAGAACAGAAGGGCACCAAATCAAACTGGACCCCCTCCCCCCGCACTAGCTCACACAGTGGAGACTGGGTAGTTCATTAATGGCTGTCTGCTCTCTGCACACTGGAGAACCTGTAAGGTCTATGAAGTCAGGTGCCTCTCTTGGCAGTCCTAATGTATGGAAGGCCCGGAAGTTCCTTGGGTGTCACTGGCATTCAGTCTATGTGGGAAGATTGAAGAAACTGGACATTGAGGTCAGTGGAGAATGGCAGAAGAGGAATAAATACGCTCACCAAGAAGTAAAGGAAGGCAGGCAACTCTGCTTTGCCCCAGACCTCTTTATATTTGGACTGTGTGGTAGTTTGAATAAGAATGGCCTTCATAGGCTCATGGATTTGAATTCTTGGTCACCAGGGAGATGAGGTCTTGTTGGAGGAAGTATGTCACTGGGGGGAGGGGGGGCTTTGAGGTTTCAAGAGCCCAAGCAAGGCTCAGTGGTTCTGCTCTTCCTGCTGCCTGTGGATCTGGATGTAGAACCCTCAGCTACTCCCATGCCATGTCTGCCTGTGTGCCACCATGCTCCCTGCCATGAGGACAATGAAACCGTAATCAAGCTCAATCAAATGTTTTTCTTTTATAAGGGTTGCTGTGGTTAGCTGAGTGGTGGCTGTGCACACCTTGGGAGGCAGAGGCAGGCAGATCTCTGTGAGTTCCAGTCCAGCCTGGTCTATAGAGCAAGTTCCAGGATAGCCAGGGCTACACAGGAAAAAAAAAAAACAAACAACCCTGTCTTGAAAGACCAAGAACAAACAAACAAGCAAACAAGCAAAAAGTAAGAGTTGTTGTAGTCATGGTGCCGCTTCACAAGCAGCAGAACACTAAGACAGGCTGCCTGTTGGGATGTGCCTCTTTTTTTTTTTTTTTTTTTTCAAGGCAGGGTTTCTCTGTGTGTCACTCTGGCTATCCTGGAACTCATTTTGTAGACCAGGCTGGCCTTGAGCTCACAGAGATCCACCTGCCTCTGCCTCCCGAGTGCTGGGATTAGTGGCATGCACCACCACTACCTAACCACTTTTTTGTCTTTTAAAGACATAATCTCACTGTGTAGTCCTGGCTGGCTTGGAACTCACTATGTAGATAGGGCTGGTAGCCTGAAACTCACTATGATCCACCTCCCTCCTCTTCCCAAATTCTGGGATTAAAGAGGTGAGCCACCATACCAGGCCACCACTCACTTGTGGTTTTTCAAGACACGGTTTCTCTGTGTGACAGCCCTGGAAGTTCTGAACTCTCTCTGTAGACCAGGCTGGTCTCAAACTCATAGAGATCCACCTGCCTCTGCCTCCTGAGTGCTGGGATTAAAGGCGTGCTCCACCACCATCTGGCTCAAATGGATGTTTTAAAAATGAACAGTCTATCAGACTGCATCTAAAGTTATACTAATTTGATCATTACATGCTGAGAGATGATCATAAAGACATATTTAAGGTTTTTCCCCAACAATTAAGTCATTGTGTGTCTATATGAGCAAAAACTGCATATCATAAAACTCGATAAATCTATGTATGCCTTGCATGTAAGCCCCAGGGTTTAGGCAGCATTGTCTGGTTCTGAGAATGACTGATACACTGTTTTGCTTAGGGAGAATCTGTTTCTGTTCGGGACAGATACAATGTTCAGTTTTGAATAGTTCCTATTACCTCAGATCCAGGGGGCTGACCACACATTGACAGATAGTCCAAAACACCAGCAGGCTACCGTGGGAGGAGCTGGGGAGGCAGCTTGAGGAGCTGGGAGGATGGAGAGGATGGCAGCTGATCGGTACCCTATGCCCTGCACAGACCCAGGCAGAGGTGTGAGTATGAGGGTGAGGTGCACACAGGAGAGTCCCCAAGTTTTGACCTAAAGCACAGAGGGAAGTCTGGGTGAGGGGTTTGTAGGGGATCGAGAGCTGTGGTTTGGCAGGTACCTGGGAGACCCGCCAAAACATCCAGGTGGAGACTTGTCAGCTGGACATCTCAGTACTTCTGCCATTCCTTAGGGAGCACTCGGCCTAGTGTGGGCTGATGTGGGAGTTGCCAGGTGTTGGGAGATGTCAATTTGAGACTATATAGGAAGAAGGGCACTCAGTGCTAAGTGTGGAGCTTTCAGGTGGTTGGCAGTGAAGGAAGACAAGCACCAGCAAAGCCACATGGTGCTACAACTTTCTTTGGGTGTTTGGGTTTTGTTTTGTTTTATTTTTTGTTTTTAATTTATTTATTATGTATATAGTGTTCTGGGCACCAGCTCTCATTATAGATGGGTGTGAGCCATCGTGTGGTTGCTGGGAATTGAACTCAGGACCTCCGGAACAGCAGTCAGTTCTCTTAACCTCTGAGCCATTTCTCCAGCCCTGGGTCTTTATTTTTAAGTTATGTGCCTGACAAGCACATAACTCGAGCCTGCCTTCCGTTTATCGCACTCAGTCATGGCTGCTCCCGTGCTTTTGTCGACACAGCCCCAGGTGGCTGTATTTTCACAGCACTTGATGCTAAAAGGTCTTGCACTTAAAAAGAGGGAACCTGCTAGTGTTTCCCTGGAGAAACATACACATACTATTCTGGGTACTAATGTTTCTGTGCTCGTGGACTGGGAAAAATATTCCCACAAGGAGCTTTGGAGATAGCTGAGGCTCAAAAAAATAGGATTCTCCTTATTGCCCAGAGCCATGGCTCTTTCTGCATGGAGTAGGCCACCTGGCTTCCCTGACCCTGACAGGGGCTAGCCTTGTCCTGTACATACATCAGACAAACGCACACTCTCAGCGACCTGGGTGTAATCCTCTCTATCCCTCATCTCTCTCTGCAGCCCTATTTGATTGTCCTATTTTCTTCAGTCTTCATAATGAAACAGACAAAAAGCCTTTGGGTCTCTGGATCCAACAATGCAATGTGGCTAGGTTTTTCTTTTAATTAAGTATTTTATGTGTCTGGGTGTTTTGTCTGCATGTATGTCTGCATCACATGCATGATTTGGTACCCTTGGAAGTCGTGGAGCTAGAGTTAAGGATGACTGTGAGCCACCATGTGGGTGCTAGGAATTGTATTCCAGTCTTCTGGACGAGCAGCCACTGTTCCTAACTGCTGAGCCATCTCTCCAGCCCCGTAGCTGGGTTCTGAGACTGCGACCTTCACACTTTTTTTTGTTGATGTTAGCATGACCTACAGGAAGAATGTGTCTGCCTTGTGATCGCAACACTGCACACACCTCATCTCAAAGCGTTTGTCACCCAGATTCATAGCCCACTAATGGTCTTGACCTGATTTTAGCAAATTAAGCTTCTCCCTTTAAGACGTCACTAATCCAGCTCAGGGGACCATAGACAGTGACCAGAAGCTCCAAGGGGGTTTCCTCAAGGAACACAAATAAAAGCAAGTGTCTGTATGCCACATTGTGTTAGCCTGTCATGAGTTCTCAAGTCCCTGGGTGGCTGCTTGGGCTAACACTCTTAGAAGCTGCTGAAGACAGTGGAGCAGGTCCCCTGCTTTGCTGGTGACTCCTTAGCAGGTACCAGGATGTGAAAGATGCTGGTGGGTTTTCATTACAGTGTTTCCTGAGAATGTCTGTAGGAGAATATATTCAGAGATGTGCACAAATGTGTCGGGTACCAATCTCGGTGTGCTGCTTTGGGGCTTTGGGACCTCACTGGGAATGAGTGTTTGCTGATGGAGATACAGATGCTGTATGGTTGAGGGGGCCTAGGAAGCACAGGCTGGATGTCTGTGCAGATTCCTCTTGAACTTGTTTGTTCAGAAGAACCTTTCCAGAATCATAGAGACACTTTCCTATGATTTCTAATAGAAGTTCTCTCTCTCTCTCTCTTTCTCTCTCTCTCTCTCTCTCTCTCTCTCTCTCTGATGTGGTGTGCATGCATGCATGCACTTGTGGAGCATATGTGTGGGTTTGCATGCATGCATGTGTGTTCACCTGTATATAGGACCGAGATTGATGCAAGCATCTTTTTCATTTGCTCTCTGCCTCTGATATTGAATAGGCAGTCTCTCTCACTTGAACCCAGAGTTCACTGATGAGGTTAGTCTAGCTATCTAACTTGCCTGTTGCTCCAGGGATCCTCTGTAATTCTAAGCAGTAGGATTATGAGTGGTTGCCATGCCTACCCCACATTTATGTTATCCACCCTCTGGTTTTTTGTAGCAGTGTTGAGCTTGCTGAGTCATCCTCCAAGCCTAGAAATCTCCCAGAAATCCTCTATTTTGCCTTCCACATATCCAAAACTCTCCTAGAGTTGACATTTGTACCTCATGCAAGTAGTGACTGAGTCTTCCCTGGGATGTGGAATAGTTATGGTGCTACATATTTACTTATTTTTAAAACATTGTTTTATTTTTGGGGGTTATAATATAGTTATATAATTCCCCTTCCTTTTCTTCTATCCACGTATTTATTTTTTAAAGGCTATAACACAGCATGGAGGACACCCATATATGACCTCAGCACTTGGGATGGGGAGGCAGGAAGATGGGAAGTTCCAGGCCAGCCTACAACGCCTAGAAAGATCCTGGTGATAAAGACATGACCTTTTGCCTTGCACCACAGCACATGTTCAGAGCCAGCAGGCGACACTTGTGTCCTTGCAGGGGCAGCACTGTGGCGGCATCTTTTGTCCTCCCGAGTGAAGCCTCAGGTCATGTGACTCTGCAATCTTGCTTGGCTTTGACAGTGCAGTAGTGGCCTAAGTTTGAGCCTGGTTCTCTGTTTTTTTTGTTTTTGTTTTTTTTTTTCTGTTTATCCTCTTGCCTTTGGTATTACTGCAAGGAAGATACATCTAGATTAGCCATCACTCCCAAGAGAAGTGTCATTTAATCACTAGCTAGCCCCTGTCATTGTGTTCCAGGGGTCTGTTTTCTCTGTGCCTGTCTGTGGCTAGTTCAGTTCCTAACTCTTTCATGGCAGGATGTGATTCTGGAGTGGGCATGTTCTTGTTTGGCTCTTTTTCTTAAACGCTGCTTTAGGGAGTCCTGGATCTTTGTATTTTCATACAAATTTTAGAATGTACTTGTTAATTTCTGCTTCCTTAGGACCCCTGTGGATTGGGTTGCATTGAATCTATAGGGCATTTTGGGGAAAGCCGACTTTATAACACTGGGCATTTGGGTTTATGAACAGAACTGGTTCTGTTTATTTAGCCCTTTGGAATTTCTAACTGGCTGCAGCACAGAGGTCCTGAGCGTGTGTCTTAGCATGTATCCACAGGCACAGAGGTCCTGAACATGTGTCTTAGCATGTATCCACAGGCATTTGATCACCTTGATACATCCTAGCATGTTCATTCCTAATGACACAGAAGTCTAGTTGACTTGTTCACATTTGAATTTCTTGTCTCTCATCACATGCATTCAACCAATCTTTAACAACACACATTTTGTCAGGATGTGAGAGAGCCAGAAGCCAGTGAGGAAACATGCCCCTAGTGAGGGGACATGCCCCTAGTGAGGGGACCTACCCCCAACAAGCAGGTGTGCAAAAACATTATGAGTGGTGCTCCAGCCCAATAGACAGTTCTTAGACACGCCACGTGCCAATCTGTCCAAATTAGAACCATCAGCTAATCACAGAACACAGCTCTGAATCATCCTACAGCTTAGTTGGGGAGGTTCTGGGACTGTTCTGATGAACAGAGGTCACCTAAGGACACACACACACACACACACACACACACACACTGATCAGAGAGACAGCTGAACTCCTCCCCAGCTAATGGCCAGATGAAGGCCTCAGCAATTCCTGTTGTTCATTTGGGCCTTTCCAAGACAAAGCTTTGCTGCCAGTTCTTTTGATTATCTTCCAACTATCTCTGGTGAGATGAAAACAGACAGACCATGGGCACAGACGTGGCATGTGGGTTCAGGTGTGTGCGTTGTTTGGTGTCTGTTCTTATAAAGAAATCAGCCCTCAGAGAGCTGACTGGTAAAGATGACCTTGGATTCCAGAGCACTCATAGTTGAAGGCTTGCCGACAATTTTCACAAAAATATTCAGAGAACATGTACTTTCCAGCAAAACAAAAAAGTGGCCAGTGGCTAATTAAGCGTCTCTTTTGAGCTAAGGGGTAGGGTCACACCCTGTCATCTGTCTAATTTAAAAACCTCACAGCAGTCAAGCTGTCTACAGGGCTCTGCAGTGTTGTTAACTTGAGAGCCCTAACTACTTTCATAACATGAATACAGATGGCTGTTGCATCTCTAAACAACTGTGCTAGAGGCCCCTGCAGGAGGAGATGTGGGTTCCTGGGGGTACGGAATCCCCTCAGGTGGGAAGTGATCGTCCCAAGTGAATCCCAGCACCATGTCTGACCCAGGACCCCTGCAGCCTGCACTGCACTTTTGGCTCAGAGGTCCACTGTTGTGAACAGCATCTTGCCAAGCCTTCCATGATGCTGCCTCTCGAGTCCATGGAGCAGTGTGTTGCTGTAACTACCTACTGCTTAGGAGACATTTATTTATAGACTTGTTTTTATGTGTTTGAGTATTATGCCTGCATACATTGTATGCACTACATGCATGTAGAGCCCACAGAGGTCAAAATAGGGTATCAGATACCCTGGAAAGTTATAGACCATTGTGAGTAACCATATGGGTCCTGAGAATTCAACCTGCATCCCCTGGAAGATTAGCTAGCGCTCTTAACCACGGACCCACCCTCTCTCCAGCTCCTTAAGGAGACATTTCTAAGGTGAGTGAGTCTCAGCCTCCCCTTCCTTCTGAAAGGAGCCTAAGATGTAGCAGTCCACAGTATGGGGCAGAGGCAGTGTGCTGACAACTGATGAAGTCAAAGGTCACGAGCCAGTGCTGGTGTTCTGAAAATTGCTTGGCTATTTTTTCCTTTTTTTCCCCTTTTTTAAATTTATTTTTAAAAGAACCCAAACATCTTTTTTTTTTCATTACACATACCAATCCAAGTTCCCACTCCTTCCTCTCTTCCCATTCTCTCCACACACCCTCCCACTCTACCCCCATCCAATCCTTAGAGAGGGCAAGGCACATTGCTTTGGGGAAGATTCAAGGCCCTCCCTACTGTATCCAGGCTGAGCAAGGTATCATCTAAAGAGAATAGGTTCCCAAAAAGCCAGTACATGCAGTAGGGGTAAATCCTGGTGCCACTGCCAGGGCTATTTTCTTACTTTTGTGGGTGGATGGTGGGTGGGTACGTTTTCTCCCAAGGCTGTAAGTCTCAGGGAGTCAAAACGAACCACTGACCTACAGTCCCTGGGCTCTAATCTGGGAGGATCAATGTGCACTAATGGGTAGGAAATGGCTAACCTGGACAGTAGGTGCCCCGGTGACTTATTTAAGCAGATATGAGTACAGAGCATGATGCTACCATTTCATCCTTCCCATGTAAGACAGATAACTGGATTAAAAACTCCAGAAGCTGAGCTAAGTTGCATCTAGTGGCTGCGTTTGTAAACAGAGACAGGAGATGCTAGGAGACCAGCAGTGTAGCGGTCATGTTTGGGGCATAACTTCACAGTCTCCGTGAAAGTTTGGCTTCTGTAATTGGCCAAGGCTCAACTGCTTGGCTCCAAGAGACAACGCCTGTTATATTGCAGTCTGCTGAAACATCCAGCCAGGCCAAAGTTCACTGTTTACAGAAGGACCAAAGTTTCTGTTTAAGGGTTCTGCGGTGATTGGGTTGTAGTTTGGAGTATCACAGCTTCAGTATCTGTAAGCAGAAAAAAATCCTATGGATGGGAATGGAGGTATGCTCAGTGGTTAAGAGAACTTACTGCTCTTCTAGGGGACTAGGGTTCGGTTCCCAGCACCCATGTTAGGTAGCTTACAACTGCCTGTAACTCCAGTTCCGGGGAATCTAGGGACCTCTTCTAGCACCTGCCAGGACTCACACACAGGCACATAGGTACGTGCACACATACATAAATAAAAATAAAAAAATTAAAACAAGGAAGCATGAGCGATGGTGTACAAGTTCAGCAGTAAGAGGACAGGCTTGTAAACATGATGGGATGTTAAGAAGCTCTTTTGGTTTTAAAATGAAAGTGGTTTTCATGTGATTTTTCAATAGCTGGTTACAGTGAACATTTTGAATGGGGAAGAGGGCAAGGAAGGTCCACAATGAAGCATTACCGGTGCTCATTTCTGAGAAGTTTAATTTAGGAACATTTAATATCAGATGGGGCTGGTCTGTGACCTTCATGGCAAAACCTGCATTCCTAGCCTCCCATCACTTCCTCAGCCGCCACCCTGCCGCTGGGGCCTTGCAGACTTTGAGTCTCTGTGTCCTGTGTAGTTTGCTCCCCAGGAGAGAAGGCTTGAGGACCATGGTGGTTGTCTCTCTGGAGATGAGCCTGTTTCCTGGCCAGCCATGCTGGGATGCTGAGCTGAGCCGAGTGAGAACACGGGCAGCACCAGACACATGGGGAGAGGTGGTCATACGTGTAAAGCACCAAGGAAGCCTAGCAGACCCTGCTACCGGGAAAGGGCTCTACTGTGTGAGCCAAGCATCTTTTAAATGTGTTTTTTAAAAAAAATAGGTATGGTGATAACTGCTGATAATATTGGTACCCTGAGGCAAGAGGGCCAGCCTGGGTTACCTGGCTGAGACTCTGCCATGAAATTATATGTGTTAGTGTGTATATACATACATATATTCATAATACATGTATGAAGACAAATTATACATCTACATACATACACATAGGAGGTGGTTACATGGCTTGCAGCTGCTGCCACACTGTGGGGAAGTAAGGGAGAAAATTCCAGAGCACTCTGTGTGGTGCAGGACACAACCGTCTAGGGGGGAAATGTGAGGCAGGGTTGAGAGTGGGGGTGTGTGTTCAATGTCAAATCACCACTGGAGAATCTGAGATCGCATCAAGTTACTGTAGGGAGAGAACGTGAGTAAGAAACAGAGAAATGGCACCACAGAAACGCTCATGCAGAAGAAGCTACGAAGGTTATGTACAATGGACCTGAAAAAAACATCAAAACAAAAAACAAAACCAAAAAACAAAAAAAGTAGGTAAGACAGTACATAGTCCAAGTTAGAAAAAAAATACACAGCTGATGTACACATGAATTAGAAGTGAAATTTTATAAATGTAGATCTAGAAGGAACATGAGCATATGAGCCCAGCAAATAATATCTTATGAGGAATTGAAGGAGAGACTGGGAAAAAATATAAACAAAGTGGGAGGGAAAAGTCTTAAAAGAAAGCAGGTAAATACTGAAGATGAGCTATGTTACTCTAATGTAAGGGCAGTGAGGGTTCCTGAAGATGATGGAGACATAAAGGCAGAATACAGAAACACGATACTTAAGAAGAATGTGGCTATGTCTTAAGAGGAAGCAAGGGCTACTGAGATGGCTCAGAGGGGTAAGAGCACTTGCCACTAAGACTGGCAACCCGAGTTTGGTCCCTGGAACCCACATGGTGGAAAGACAGAACTAATTCCTACAAACTGTCAATTTAACCTTCACACTTGGAACATAGCACGTGTCTCCTGCCCAAACAAAGAAGTAAATAAATGTAATTAAATTGTAATATTAATTTTGTGTGTGTGCATGTGTTTGTATGAGCTTATATGCACCACAGACATACAAGAGCCAGTGGAGACCAAAAGAGGGTATTGGGTTCTCCTGGAGCTGGAGGTACAGGCAGTGGTGAGCTTCATTGTGGTGCTAGGACTCCAGCCTGGGTTCTCTGCAAGGGTAGTGAGCTTTCTTAACTTTTGAGACACAAAAAAAGGTTTTGCAAAGGAAACTGCTTGTTCAAAGAGCATCCACGAAAGCAAGACCCAGACCAGCCACCCCAGAGTGTGTGCTGGTAACACGAAAGAAACTTCAGGTGCCAATGCACACTGTCTGTGAAGCAAAGGAGACTTCGCAATGATGAGGGATAATAGAGCAACTACGGATGCAGAGAAGAATGAGCAGTGAGCGTACCCTGGGGGGGCTTGTGTCTGACAAAGTCTGCATCTGGTACGGAGGGGACATCTTGCAAGAATTCAGGTGGCATCATTCCTGCAGCTGCTCCTAAGGCTTCTTCAGACCCTGAAGTGGACAGGGACACAACTGGGCTATGTGCATGGGATCCAGAGCCCCTCTGTGAGTTAGACCCCAGTGAAGGTGGCGTCATAGAAGCCACCTGTGACATGTGCTTAGGGAAACCGGGGGGGGGGGGATAAAGAACGAAGGGAGAGTGTTAGAATGGCCGTGGTGTTGGCCATATGGTGAGGGTGCAACCGCACAATGTGGGCGTACGGGAAGTGCAAGAGCACCAGCCATTCATTCGTGGTTATCACACCCAGTGGTGTCAGTGCCAAATCAACTGAGTCCTGAAACAGTTGTCTATATAATGTAGGTATGGGGAACGAGTGGTGACATCACCTCCTGATTTCCTTGAGAACAAAAGTGCTCATTGTGAAAGAACAGAGATTCCGCTGTAAGTAGGGGGCTAGGCAGAAGTTCTGTGGGCCTGACTTTGAACTTAATGTTGATGTGGACTTGTAAGGTGTATGTGCATGTGATACTTACATACACACACACACATATATGCATACATGCATACATACATACATATATCAGTAACCTACCCAGTAGGAATGAGCAGTCCTGGAACCTTGACTGTGACCTTGAGACATCACTTTCTATGGAAATGAAAAGCACTCAGAGCAACTGGAGACAAGCCAAACAAACCTGGACTCTGCCACATTCCAATCTGGGAAACTACTTGGCTCTCAATAAGAGGATTCAAGAGCCTCCCCAAAAGGCATTCGCTGGCCACAAAAGGGGCCAACACTCCAAGCCTCACTGAAGATGAGATTTACAAAGAACTGAGGCCCATCAAGTATGCTTGAATCCCTATGTGTCTCAGGAAACAGTTGGTACTCCATGGTTGGCAGGGAGCCAGTTTATTATCACACAACTGAGTAGTTAGAGGAAAGAATCAATTGTTTATCTTGCTTTTTCACCACAACCAAACAGCAGCTGAAGGAAGTTCCCCCACCCTCCCCCCCAGCCCTGATTGAAGTAACCTCCCTCCCATTCCATGGTTTGGATCTCTCTGGAAGGCCAGAAGAACCAGCAGGAAAGGAAAAGTCATGGTATGAGAACCCGGAGCAGACCCTGGCAGGCATTGGTGGCTGCCCTATGTCTGAGAAGGCTGTAGCTTTTCTCACAGTTTAACACCCCTGATGCCAGTCTCTGCCGGCTGCAGGTTTCTGTGGGAGTCCAGTCCTGTGATGATTAAAATGATTATGAACTTGGCTAGACGAAGGGACGCCTGTATCAGTAAAGCACACCTCTGGGGGCGTGTCTGTGAGGGTGTCCAGAGCCAGGGGGAATGAGGAACAGCAGCTAAGAAAAAAAACTGACTGTGAATCTGAATGTGGATGGCATTTCCCAGTAGCCTTTGAGCAGGAGGCACAGAGAAACAAAAGTGGAAGGCAGAAACTGGCCAGCATGGACTTCTGTCCACTGTGAGGTCATTCACTCTGCTCCCCCACCTGTCTCTCTGCAACTATGGTGCTCTTCCTCCACACACACAGGCCTAGAATCAATGGAGCCAAGTGACCGTGGACTTAAACCCCTGACACTGTGAGCCAAGATGATTTGTCCCTCCCACACCCTCACCCTTCCCTGGCATATCTGTCTTTAGCCAGCTTCCCAGAATTTCAGGAGAGCTAGTTACCCTTCCTGTTGAGCCTTGAAGTTGCCTACTGGCATTTCTCCAGGGCACGGAGGAGTCTCCCAGGATCCTCCAGGGGCTAACTTCTGCTCAGCTTTCATGACTATCCTGGGATGGGTGTCCCACTCTGCCACATGCTTTGTTGGAAGCTAGTGGCCCAGCCTGAGCACTGTGGGTGCTTTGGTTGGGGTAGGAGATAGAGGGCTTCTGGTGATTGGCTGGATGATAACCAAGCGTTCCACACATGAGGCACGGGTAGTCTTTTCTCCATGGCAAAGTCTCAGGCCCTGGGCAGAAGTAAACCCCTGTCTCCAACAGCTTAAAGGTGGGGTAGAGCTTCACCCCACTTCGGGCTGTTTGGCTCACACTGCTCTCTGCTCTCCATAATCTTCTCTGTGACACAGGATGTACTCATTTCTCTTTGCTCTTTCCCATTTGGGAAGCTTTCATGAGATATGATGATGTATTTGCTGAGAGAACAGAGCCAGGCTCCTGGGAGACTCCTCTGTGCTCCTGGGTCCATAGATACTGGTGTTGGTTCTGACCTACCATGTCCCACTCTGGACTTGACGCACCCTCGGGTCCTAACCCCCAGGAGAAACTGGCTATTCCTGCCCCACCCAGCCATTCATTCTTCCTTCCTTTAAGCACACAGAATGTTCTGGAATCATCCAAAGGAACCAAGGAGGAAGAGAAGCACTTTCTTCAGATAATTCAGAGACACTATGTGGTGGCTCACACCTGTGACCTCATCACCTTTGGAATGAGGCAGAAGGAGGAAGATCTCTGTGAGTTCAAGGCTAGCTTGGACTGCTTAGTGCTAGCTCCAGGCCAACCTCAGCTACAGTGTGAGAGCCTGTCTCAAAAATCTCAAACCAAACAAACCCCAGATTTTTTTTTCTCATATCTGGGATTTGATTAAAACTGGAAGAGGAGGAGGCACACATTAAATGGGCAGGTGGGGGTGGGGAGCCATTTGCCTATTTGTTTTAGTTTCCAGTAATGGTCTATTCAGCAAAACAGAAACCCACATTGCCGGATGGCTGCCTACTGTCCAGTGTGCAGGAGGGACAGTCTGTGAGAGGACAATAGGGTCGCCAGCCCCGGTGCCAACTGTGAGTCAGTGTCACATGCCTGTCCTATGGGGAAGCAGCAGCCAATAGCCCCGGAAAGTTGCCTCTGGTGGGAAAGGAGGAAAGGCAGCCACAGAGACAAATCAGGAACCGTTTGGATCTTAACTATCCCCAAAGACCCCTGTGTTAAAAGTTTTGTCTCAAGATCATGGCACTGGTGTAAGTTGGAGGAGCCCTTTAAGTAGGCTTGGACCGAGGATAAGCTCAGCAGGGAAAAGCCTGCCGTGCAGGTGGAGTGGGCAGCTTTGCAGCTGTTTGGTGGTGACGGGCAAGGAAAGTGGGAGCCTAGAAGATGGCTCTAGCAAGAGTCTCCCCAAAGACTATAAGGAGAAGAAATAGAAGATGGGGGAGCATGCAAGGACTAAACAGGCACCCAGCACAGGAAGGACTCATGGTTGGCTGCTATGGAAAAGTGGGAAATACCAGTCACTCCAGAACTGGTGCCCACTATGGCCATGAGAGCCTTGAAGGCAATCAAGACCTAGGGAAGCTGTTTGAACAAACTCAATATAGAGTGACTGGTTTAAGGTCCCAGAGGGAGCAGGTGGATCCCCAGCTGGGTCTTTGAGATTCATAGAGGCCCAGTCTTCCAGAAGTGGGTATGAGGATACACATGCCCACTGTAAGCAGGAAGTTGATCAGAACAGTAGCAGCCTAACCCTCCCCCGATGGGGGATGCAGGGTGCTGTGACACCATGCCCATATCCTGCTGGATCACCACTGGCTGATCCCCTAAAGGGGCTTAGAAAGCCAGGGTAGTCTTCAGGCACAAAGCAGGCTGCAGGTCCCTCTGGGTGCAGGTGATGGGGTGTAGCCCTCAGTGTCACCAAGTAAATTGGCCCTTGGAGATCTGGGAATCATGACCAGAGAGAAAGAAGAGTATTTGGGGACCAGTGTATGTGGGTGCCTAGAGCCCTGGGAAGCCGCAGAAAGGAAAGGGGTTGGTTGGGCTGTGGGTCCCCTCTGAAGTGAGTGTCCAGAGAGGCAGAGACTACAGAGCTGGGGCAGTGCCTGATGTGGAAGCAGCTAAGAGGGGCCTGTAGGTCTCGAGGAGGGACGCAAAGTCAAACACTGCCGGGACAGACCACTGTGGACTCCACATTGTGGAGCTTGGTGGCTTCATCTGCTCATCAGAGAGAACTGGGACTCTGCATGGTGAAGGCAGAAGGTAAGCACCATGGACCACAGGGAGCTCTTCAGTTCTTCAGCCATGGTACAGATGGGGCAGATGGGAATTTTAGCCATTATCCATTACATATCCATTATATAGTACTTGCTATAGTGGGGTGACCACTCAGTCAGAGCCCCAAAACATCTGGATGAATATGAAGCACATGGTCACATTGTTTCCAAAATGTAGACACGAGGTGTCATCTAGAAAGACAGCCTGGTTGCTAAGAGGTGTCACCATTCACCATAGAAGGTAAGTACAGCAGGGAGGGAGGGAGGGAGCAGAAACTAGCTTGAAGGCTCTACACAGGCACGGACCTGCCAGTGCTCCTCCACTGCTCCTGGGGGGCAATATCCATTGAGAAGCTCTCCTTATGCTCAGCTTCCTTCTAGAAGGACCTGGAGCAGATTTCCAGGGGCAGAGCCTGTCCACGGCCCGGATCTCTCGGGCTACAGTGTGACAGTGCGGGACCTCGTATGCTACAGGGCCAGCATGCACATCCACGCCCTCCACCAAGCAGGGTGACTTCTGTTTTAATTGACAGTTAAAAGCACATTTGGAAGTCAGGTAGCCCCAAAGTTTGCAGAAAAGCAATCCTTTATGTGTGCACGCATGTTTCAGCTGCTGCAGATGTTCGGAGCTCCAACAGCCTCAGTCTCGCCTGTCTTTCAGGTCAGCAAAGTGGAACGGGAGAAGAGCCAGGAGCTGAAGCAGGTGCGCGAACACGAGCAGCGAAAGCACGCGGTCCTGGTCACTGAGCTCAAGACCAAGCTGCACGAGGAGAAGATGAAGGAGCTGCAGGCAGTGCGGGAGGCGCTGTTAAGGCAGCACGAGGCCGAGCTGCTGAGGGTCATCAAGATTAAGGACAACGAGAACCAGCGGCTGCAGGCGCTTCTCAACACCCTGCGGGATGGCGCGCCTGACAAGGTGAAGACGGTGCTCCTGTGCGAGGCTAAGGAAGAGGCCAAGAAGGGCTTTGAGGTCGAGAAGGTCAAGATGCAGCAAGAGATCTCAGAGCTCAAGGGGGCCAAAAAGCAGGTGGAGGAGGCTCTGACCATGGTCATCCAGGCTGACAAGATCAAGGCCGCGGAGATCAGGAGTGTCTACCATCTGCACCAAGAAGAAATCGTCCGCATCAAGAAGGAGTGTGAGCGTGAGATCCGCAGGCTGGTACGTGGCTGCTGGGCAGGTGGGAAGGTGGGCAGCAGGGCACAGCTCACTCTGGTCCTTTCCCAGGCCATTTTCTCTGCTCACGTACCTCACACCCTTCCTATTAGTTCTGAGGACTCCAGAGGTGCAGGAGTGCAGAGCCAGGTACCACAGGTAGGCAAGACCCCATCTTCCCCTCCATCTCAGCCAGCAGTGCCCCTGATCCCCACTTAGAATAGGAAATTTTCAAGTCATAATGCCTGTCCTCCCCAAGGGGCTGTGGAGGTGTACCAGGTTAAGCCAGGAGCCAGGTGAGGCTCATACACGGATGGCAGAGGGATTCTGAGCTGCTGGATGCCAGATCAAGAGAGGAGAAAGGTCTTCATGTTGGTGAGAAGCCTAGGGCAGCTTTGAGATTCCTGTGTTATGTGTACCTCTGGGAAGACAATCCCCTAGGCATGTCCCCTAGGCATGACCCTGTGAGATGGCCAGTTGTACTCAATGGCTGGAAGCATCTGTGTATCCTAGGAAGCCCACCGGCCAGGCATCCTGAAACAAGGATTGGTCCAGCCAGCGTTCTCAGGCCCGGTGCTAAAAAGCAGAAGAGAACATTCAGGAGTTGTGAGGAATGGGTTGGGTGTGACTCCTCTCTTGGAAAGTGTGTTTCTCAGGAATGTGGGGAACAGTGGTGATCTACCTGAGAGGCACAGCCCTTTGCCTCATCTTACACGTCACCGGGACAGTGTTGGCTACTTTCTATTGATGCAGTAAGACACCATGACCAAGGGAACTTATGCTGGGGGATAATAGTCTATGGTGGCAGAGTGGAGGTTAGCAGGTAGCAGGCCTGGAGCACCAGCTGGGAGCTCACATTTCAAACCACAAGCAGGGAACAGAAAAGGTGCCAAGGGGATGGTGAAAAGCTTTAGAAATCTCAAGCCTACCTCCTCCAGTGACCCAGTGACACACCTCCTCCTATAAGGCCACACCCCCAATTCCTTCCCAACCAGCCACCATCTGGGGATCAACTATTCAAATGTCAGGGACTTACAAAGGCGAAGGATGTCTCATTCAAATCACCGGAAGGACCCTAGGCATTAAGGCACTCCTTAGTAGGATGTAGCCATCTTTCTAGTTAGGGTACCCAGGCAGTCATCCTTCCTCTACTTCCCTGGGTTTCTGGTGTCCAGAGACATGCTACAGACCACACCACTTCACGGAATTTAATGAGATGGCAGCGATTTTCTGGACATCACCGGAAAGAGTAATGTGGGCATTGCGAAGGAAACATGACTTTGCCATGATGAACACAGGGTGTCTGCCCTATTCCTAACTTGAAAGCCCCGCCCCTTTCTAGAATGTTCCCTGCTCTAATACCCCTGCCCTCTCTATCTGTCCAGAACCATATGTTGTCATTACCTTTAGTGACCCCAGGATGTGGTCTGACCATATGATGCCACATGGTGCGGCTCTGCCCTAGCCTGTCTATCTGGAGCAGTAAGGAAGCTGACAGCAGACTGCTGGGAAAATGCACTCTGCCTGCTCCATCGCCCTTTCCTTTGTCCTGCTTGGAGATGCTGTCCTAGTATCCGTAGCAGAGGAAGGCAACCTTAATTCTCCACAAAGCTTGTAAGAAAATAACTGTGCTCCACAGTCCCCTCCCACTCTGGTTTGGGTCCCTAGCGGCAAAAACCTGTGACCTCTCCAGCTGGTGGCCCTGGACTTTATCCCAGACTGTCACAGTATGTTTGAGCTGTTTCTTGCCTTTAGTCTATGCTGCTCCTCTCTCCTGCATGCAATGCCCCCTTCCCAAAGTGCTGTGCCTTCGTTGCTCCCAGCCCGGCTTCACCATAGTGTACCGAGTACATCTCAGCAGGAAGTAGATGCTGTGTCCTCTGAGAAACCCCCAAGGAAAGCTAGAGAAAGGTGAGGAGGAGAGTCCTGGGTCTGATGAGTCGGGGGCTCATCACTGGGTCTACAGATCCAGAGGGAAGGGCAGCGCTCAGCACAGGAGAGCATCAGGGGCAGGACCCAGTCAGCTCCTGTCAACTCCCAACCCAAGAGGGAGCAGGGAGCATGGGTCCAGATGGCTCACCTCCCACTGACCCATAGACCCAGAGGAGACCAGCATGGAGGAGTAGGTGGAACCACTGCAGGGAGGACCAGTTCCCCCATCCAGAAAGACCTCACACATACTGGGCAACACGTGTGTTATTATTGTTGAGCCACATCCCTAGCTCTCCACCTTTTGGGTTACAGAGCCTGACAGGAAGGTAGAGAGAAGATTCAGGGGGCAGAGAGCATCCAGGGGGTAGCTCTATCTTGGCCGAGGGAAGGATATATTGTTCCATTCCTGCTGCTGAGAGTTACAGACAGTGCCTCAGGGTCCATCCCATTGTACTGTGTAGCTCACACATCTGTATGTTTTCCTTTGAGGTTTTTTTTTTGTTTGTTTGCTTAGTTTCCTAAGTGTCTGTGTCACTCATGCACACCATATTTCCAGTAGAATGGTGAACCTCTCAATGCTATCAAAAAAAAAATCAGAATTTCAGCCATTTGCCTTTGAGGTTCAGCCTCAAAGCACCGCATCTCCTCCTGTCTCTTTACAAGTGCACAGCCGGACAATGCTGGACTTTTCTTCGTTACTCAAATCCCCTGCCCTTTCCCTGCCATGTTCTCCACCAGCCCTACCTTCTCCTTGCGCTTAGGACGCCTCTGCAATGGCACTGTGCTGTGTGGATAGCACAGGCGTTTGCTCATCTACTCCAGGCAGGCAGGTGCTCTCTCTAACTGTCCTCAGCTGGGGAAACCTGCGGTCTGTGTCTAAATCCCCTTCTTGCCTCTCATCTCCCTTCCCACATCTGCTCATCAGAAGTTGGGCCTTTGAATTCACACTGAACTTATTATTTTTCTCCTGACCTTGGCTTTCTGTTCTATTTTTTAGGAAGCACCCTCAACTTCCCTGCTTATTTCAATTATTCTAAGTGTCAAAGGTACTTGCTCTCTGAAGTAAACCCCTTGGCTCCCTCTCCCCAGTCACCTAAGTGAGAGCAGCTCTTCTCTGAGAACGTTCCACTTTCAAAGGTTCAGCTCCTTCCTTGTCTGTGCCATGGCAGAGGCCCTGTCCACTCCTGGCTTCCTGTTGAACAATTCTCTTAGCCTCTCCTTTACACCCCAGTTGGGGAAACACACAGTGTGGGTGTGTACGTGGGTGCATGTGTGTTTGTGTGTGTGTGTGTGTGTGTGTAATGTGTAAGGGCTCTGATACCAGGGTCTCTAAAGTGAACTTTCAAAAATTACACAAGTGGGCAATAGTATTTTTTTCTTCTTTTCAAAGAAGAATTCCAGTCACTTCAATTGGGGAAAGAAAAACTAAAAACATCAGGAAGGAAAACAATAATTAAACATTTTACTGCAGGTGAAGTGACTTTATGTGTCAAATATTCCAATAAATACACAAAAATAGGACGGAAGATGTAGCCCATGGTGGAGCCCTTGCTTCACATGCTCCAGGCCTGGGTTCAGTTTTATTCCCAGAACATGTTAAACTGAATAAGAAACAAGAGCCTATACAACCCAGAGACGGCTCTCAGACGCAGTGTTCTCCATGATCATCATCCTCTCCACAGAGCCATGGTGTATCCAAGTAGAAGATACGCACATGGCGCATCTACGATACAGCACAGTCCCCAGAGGCCCTGGCTTTCTAATGAAAGGACAGTCGGGAAACAAGTTTTCCTGGTTCAAAGGATCTCAGGGATTCCCCCTAGAGAATCCATTATCACTCTGGAGAATCCTCTGTGTCTGTCATTTTATACACACCCTATTGACAAGGTTAGTAGACCATGGCCTGGAGTCCAAGAGCTCTGCTTGTCATCCAATCCAGTCCAACACCAAAGGGCCTTGGGTTTGTTCCAACTGCTGCATTACTCACGATCTCCACCAGGTGTCACTGTTGGGGACCATTCATAGGTTTATGCTGGGATGGGGATTTGCTTCTGACCCTTGACCTCAACTGCCCGTGCATAGCCATTGGAGGAGCAACTTGCTTCTTCCCTACTCCCGAGTCCACCTTCAGACGCTGCTTCCAGAGACTAGCAATAGATAAATTGTACAATTTAATGATATAATAAAAAACCTAAAGAACAGTCTTGACCAGGAGGCATGAGGCGCTAGAGCAAGCCAATGTGTTCCTGGGTCAAGTCACTGTTACCTATGAGTCCAGAAGCTAGGACTAAGGCTCCTGGTGCAGGGCAATCTCTTGTGATACTCGTCAGTGGGGGCCTCCTTACTGATGGGGTCTCAGAACTGCCTATATCCCTCGGCCCCAAGTTTATAAGAGGATCCTGCTTTCTGAAACCTAACTGTGAATTTGGGCTGACTCTCTAGACTCCACAGAAGCATCTGGGGTGGGCATCAAGATCAAGCATATAACAAGAAGACTTTGAAGGTCTCCTTAGAAGGGTGGGGCCCAGGTGTTATTGCTTGGGGAGAGAGGGCAAGGCTTGGTATGGACAAAGAGTCTGAGGTATTTCTGAGGATACCAGAGATAGGAGCTGTCTGGAGCAGAAACTGAAGCAGGGCAGAGCAAAGGAGAGGGGGGGTGTCACTTATAGACAGGCTAACCCAGGGGCTGAGCACAGGGCTGAGCAAAGGCGGAGGGGGGGGATGTCACTTATAGACAGGCTAACCCAGGGGCTGAGCACAGGGCTGAG
>NC_022015.1:31884067-31890102 GCF_000317375.1 Microtus ochrogaster
GGGGGGGGGGGGATGTCACTTATAGACAGGCTAACCCAGGGGCTGAGCACAGGGATGAGAGTGGCTTTGGATCAGAGACAAGTGGAAGAGTCCCTGAGTCCCACCCAGTTCGGCACAGATGTTGTGTACAGATGTTGTACACCCAGTCTGTGTGCAGATGTTGACTGGGGCTTTGACCTAGAGACAGGGCAATGGCCTCCCTGGGCCCAGCAGGCCAGAGAAATCTTGTTCCTAAGTCCCAAGGCAGCAGACCAGCTTAGTTTACTCATGCAGGGAGATATGAGCTGCACAAGGCAAGATAAGATGGGACTCTAGGGACCTTCTCCATGGAGAAACCTTGGCTACAGTTACATTTGAGAACATTTAACTGTCTCTGTTCTTTGCACTATCTGGCAGAGACTGTCATTTCTTCACTGGGCACACTGAATAAAATGGGGCCTTAGACCAGTGCAGTGTGACAAAGGCCAAGAACTCCAGGTCAGGAGCGATGCTGCTGGAGGAAGTGGGTCTTGGGAGCTCTCCACAGACTGATGTCACCCATTCCTGTGTCATCTAAGAGAGAGTTTGAACAGGGGCCGTGGCCTCAAAGAGGATTGGCACATCAATCAGTGGACAGGGCTACAGCTCGGGCTGCTGTGGAGGAATAAACCCAGGAATCCTGCTGAAGTCCAGTCCCTGGAGCAGAACACAGTGGACCAAGATTCCATCCCCAAATGTTCTGGGTGGGATAACTGGGCTGGGGATGGGAACTGAGAAGGTTCCAGGTAATCTTAGAACCACCATAGCAGGCACTATGATTTAAAGCTCTGTCTCTCGGCTCTGGTCAGTGGCGTTGTCCAAGGATAATTCAAGTCCTTTTGAGGTAGTGTTTAGAGTAGGTGCTCGGCTGATTGTCACATGCTGACCCAGGGCCAGGCTGAGCCACACCTGCCGTCAGAGCCAGCGGAGTGTTGGTGTCAGGGCCCTAAATGATGGGCTAGGATGTGGCCTAGTAGAACTCAGGAGCCTCAGAGAAAGGCTGGTGGAGAAAAGACAGAAGAAAGCATGGCCAAGGTGCCACCAATAAACACCTGAGACACATTTGTCTCGGGTGCGTGGCGTGGCTTGTGACGGCAAGGCCTCGAGACTCCTATCCAGCAGTCTTCTCACTTGTGACCAGAAAGTTATAGTGTGCGGAGTGAGGATTGAGAACTGTTTGTCCACCTCTGCCCTTCATGGGAGTTCGTCATCCAGACCCTCTCTGGTGACAGGTGGGACCTGTATGACTCTCTTGGTTTCCTCTGTGCACAGCCTACTGCGGGCTCCTGGGTAAGGCAGTCCCTGGTGCCTTTCTTGGCCAAATTTTCAGTCATGTCACAGTGAAGTAGAAGGGATGGGGAATCTCATGCTCAAAGGTTCTGAACATTCTGCACAGGCTCACTGTGATCTCAGATGGGGATGATTCCCACCTCACAGCTCTGCCTTCTTCAGAGCCTCCAGCCCATGACGCACCAAGGGCAGGGCTGTGCTGAGCATTGGAGCATCCGTGCAGGGTCGCCTTCCAGTCTGGGAGGGTTCTGCTGTGAAAGCACACAGTGGTTGCATTTTCTAAAATGCAACCCCGGGCTGTTATTTAAAACTCCACAAAATAGAGGAATTACAGACAAAAAGCAATTTCCTCTCCCTCATAAAAGTCAGTGGTTTACAGTATCAGCCCCTTCTGCGCAGGCATTAGAGCAGTTAGCTAATGTGCTGTGCTAATACACAGCACTAATGAAAACCCTATAAAAAGGCTATAAAAGTGAAGTCAACCCCCAAGGCACCAAGCACCAGGCTGGAGGGTTGGGCCTGGCCTTGAGTTTCCAGGACTTTGTTTCACCAAGGATGTGTGTCTTGTGGGGAGGTGTTAGAGAGGCGTGGAGGCCCTCTTCTTGTTGGAACAGGCAGAGTCACTGGTTCCTTTTGAAAACAATGACACCAGATACAATGGTAGCTTCCCCAAGTCCCTGAACGCTCTACAGGAATGCTTCTGGTTTTGCCAAAAATCCACGAATTCAGTATAAGCCACCACAGCCCAGCTGTCAATCTCACAGCTGATTTGTCTATCTTCTGGGGAACGTCTCCCAGCAGACACTGCTGTGCAAGACGAGGTTAGATCCCAGGAACAAGGTCTTAGCCACAGATGTCCACTGAATGCTCTTATTCGGAATGTGCTTAGGCAAATCAAGAGTGTTTTAAAAACGTCAATGCATAGATAGACAGTACACAGACATAACTGGAGTTGAATGCTGGGCACTCATACTTGCTTTTCGGTTCATCTTTAGACCGAGGGATAACTGCTACGCAGGAAAGGCACAAGTCCAGAGGACAGTCCAGGGACTGCAGCTGGTATCTGTGTGTAGCCACCGTTGAATTCAGAGACCTCGTACCTGCAAACACTTCCCAGAGATGCCTTTCCTGCATGTTGCTCTTGCTCCTCCCACCTTCCTGGGAAGCACAGCAGCATGTTCCCTGGTAGTCCAGCCTTGTGTTAACCATTCTTCCCTGAAGGGGTTCACGCTGTTTCAGGTTTGGGCTGTTGCAAACATAACAATCATGTCCTTGGGTGGCCTTGTGTACTGGCTTCTTCTGCTTTGGGTGTGGCCAAGGGGAGTGCTGGGCCACAGAAAGAGCCAGTGCTAACCTCAGAGGACTCAGTTGACCGAGGTGAACCTACTTCCTCTCTACCCTCCAGGGGCCAGGGCCCCTTTATTCCAACTTTGACCACAGCCAGTGCTGCAGCTCTGTCACAGTAGAGAGAACTACCTCCCCATCCTTGTGCCATGGACACATTGTATTTGTTAAGTGCCTTTTCACATACATTGGCTCTTTTAATCCGGAGAACATTTTTCCTGATCAACTTCCATACTTCTCTCTGTATTCTGGCCACCACAGCAGCCTTCTCGGTGTGGCTGCCCCGGGTACCCCAGCAGCATCCGTGGATGAGAGCGGCACCTGACACCAAGGAGGTGCACCTGTCCCATCGGTTCTTTTCATGTGCAGTTTGTGTACTGCTTAGACATCCTTTACCACTCTAAGGTCTTGCGAACGCTCCTGTGCCATCACCAGATAGGATACAGTCTCAACCAATGGTCCGTGTAATATCTGCTTTTGTATGTGGTATGAAATGGTTCCTTACTTGCTCTGTGAACGTCTACTATTGTGGAACAAATTTCGGGAAGTCTGCAGGCCTCCATTAACTGCAGTCTTGTTCTGGCTTATATCACATGTCCCTATTGCTGTGGGTTGGTTTTGACCCTATCAAAATCTGTCTGCTTTTCTACCCGGTGTTTGCACAGCATCTTAATCCTGTCACTGTGAAATAATTCTTGGCATCTCACCAAGTGTCAATTCTTCAGCTTTGCTCTTTAACTCCTACGATATCATCTTAATTTCCCCGTACCATTTAGATCAATCAGTGCATTGGTTTCCACAGAAAAGCATTTCTCCCCACCTTTAGGAAGAGGCGTATTCTGCTGTCATCTGATTTCTCCCAGCCACACTTCATGTAGCTCTCTTTCAGTCTTGCCTTCTTTTGCTGGGTTTCTTTGTATTTGATATTTGGTGCTGTTTGACTCGGCATTGCTTTTTTTCCATTTTAAAAGATCTTCCTAATTTTTGCTGATGATACATAGAAATATCACTCGTTTTTAAACTGATTTTGAACCTTGCAGCCTTCACTCGTAACTCCCATCTGTAGATTGGCTTTGGATTTGCAATGGACAGCCAGGTCTGATGGCACGGGTATATAATCCCAGCTACTCAGGAAGCTGAAAGAGGAGGGTTGTGACTTCGAGTTCTGCCTGGACAGTTAGTGAGAGCCTGTCTCAAAACAAAAAGCAAAAGAGGATCAAGGTTGTATCTTTGTGATAGAACATTTGCCTGTATGTGCAAAGCCCTGGGTTTAACCCTCACTACCAAAGAAACCCCATGCCTTTTATGCATGCATTCACATCATCATGAATAAAGACAGCTTGATCCTTCCTTTGCACTTGAGTGCCTTTGGTTTCTAGTCTTAGTGCACTGGTTCAGATTACAAGTAGAGTTTTGCAGATTATTTCTGGCTCTGCCCTCTCCCTAACCTCAGGGTAAAGGCACCTGCACATACTTTCTCCCTGGAGATGCGGTCAGCTGCGGGTGGTTAGGAAAACCCTTGTTGAGAATAGGAAAGCCCTGAGGCTTTAATTTGCTAAAGACTCTTAGCATGAGTGGCTATGGGATCCCATCAAGAGCTAACTCAGCATAAACTCAGATGACAGTATGGGCTTTTTCTTTATCTCATTGAGGAGAGAAATTGCATTCATTGCTTTGCAAATGCAAACTCAGCATGACATTCTTGGGATGACTCTTACTTGGGCGTGGTGCACTGTTTTGTCTTTCGTTACTACACTGAGGATTCCCTCCCACTTCATTACAGGATTCTTGCCAGGTTGTGTGATCTAAATTTGGCTGATTTTATTAAATGATTTTTAGAAACATCTTTTTTCTACTCTCCTTATGAGTTTTTGAGGGGGTGGGCAGAATTTTGCTCTGTAGTCTAGGCTGGCCTCGAACTCATCACTGCATGAGTGCACAGCCTCCTGAGTGCTGGAATTACATGAGTGGACCACCATCTCTGCTTTGAATTTCTTTTTATTATTATTAGTCATAGTATATTTCTTTTTCCAGTGTTTAGACAAATTCACTAGTGAAGGTCATTGGGACTAGAAATTTCTTTGTGAAATATTTTCAAATTATGAATTGTTGACAGAAGTTTCTGTCCCACCCAGTCCCACAGCCATTCAGTCCCAAAGAAACACACAGAGGTCTACATTAATTATAAAATGGTTAGCCTAATAGCTCAGGCTTTCTTATTAATTAACTCTTACATCTTACATTAATCTGTAATTCTTGTCTGTTAGCCACGTGGCTTGGTACCTTTTATCAGTAAGGCATCTCATCTTGCTTCCTCTCCATCCGGGTGACCGCTGCAGACTGAGCCTTTTCTCTTCCCAGAATTCTCCTGTTCTGATCGCCCCACCTATACTTCCTGCCTGGCTATTGGCCAATCAGCATTTTATTAAACCAATAAAAGTGACAGATCTTTACAGGGTACAAGACCATTGTCCCACAGCAATGAATAAAATTTATTTAATAGATAGAACCTTTTCACATTTTTTTACTTCTTGTGTCAAGTTTACTTTTTTACTCAAGTTTAGTATTAAAAAAAAAGTATTTCTTAAGGAAAGTGTCCAATTCATATAAATTCTTAAATTGTATCAATATTAAAATTGCTCTTAAATTCTCTGACTATATTTTGATGTCTGAGGAGTCTATGATGCCATGAGTTCTCCTCCTCCTCTCTTCCTATTTCTTCTTTCCCATCCCTTCCTCACCTTCTCCTCTGTCCCTGTTCCACTATTTAGGACCAGTGGAGATTCTTGGATCTGAAATGATGTCTTTCAGAGGGTTTGAGAAACTCTTCATCATTACTTGGGCAAATATTTCCTCCCTTTTCCCCTCTTTCCACTCACATGTGTATTAGAAATCTTAACTTTTCCTGTTCCTTCTTTTTTTAATGTAATTTACTTTTATTTGGGGGGGGCGGGTTAGTTCAAGACAGAGTTTCTCTGTAGCTTTGGAGCCTGTCCTGGAACTAGCCCTTATAGACCAGGCTGGCTTCGAATTCATAGAGATCCGCCTGCCTCTGCCTCCCAAGTGCTGAGATTAGAGGCACGTGCCTCCACCTCCTGACTATGTAATTACTTTTATTTTATGTTCATTGGTGTTTTGCCTGCATGTATGCCTGTGTGAGGTGTCAGAAGCCCTGGAACTGGAGTTACAGACAGGTGTGAGCAGGTATGAGCTGTCATGTGGGTGCTGGGAACTGAACACGGGTCCTCTGCAAGAGCAGCCAGTGCTCTTAAGTCATCTCTTCAACCCCCACCCCACTCCTCTCCTCCTTAAGCATCTCTCTCTCTCTCTCTCTCTCTCTCTCTCTCTGATTTTTCTTTTTTTTCTTTTTTTTTTTTTTTTTT
>NC_022015.1:31890202-31925668 GCF_000317375.1 Microtus ochrogaster
AGGGTTTCCCTGTGGTTTTGGAGCCTGTCCTGGAACTAGCTCTTGTAGACCAGGCTGGTCTCGAACTCACAGAGATCCGCCTACCTCTGCCTCCCGAGTGCTGGGATTAAAGGCGTGTGCCACCACCACCCAGCTCTCTGATTTTTCAAGATAGAGTTTCTCTGTGTTACAGCTGTGGCTGTCCTGGCACTCACTTTATTGACCAGGCTGGCCTCGAACTCACAGAGATCCTCCTACCTCTGTTTCCTTAGTGCTAGGATTAAAGGTGTGTACCACCACCACTCAGCTCTTTTGTATTTCTTTTCCCTCCTCACCTCCTGGATATTATCTGTGACTTTTTATATTGGGTTTGTGATTCTGCTGAGTCCAGTAAGCTAATAAAATTCCTAATTTAGATATTGAATGTTTTAATAGATTATAATTCTCAACTGAATTGCATTTTAACCATTTTCTATCTCTATGAGGAAATACTTATATGTGTATATTTGTGTGTGCATGTGTTTACTGTGTGTGCTGCTTGCATACATATGTGCATGGGTGCACGTGCTCTTGAATGAATGCACACAGAGGCAACAGGATGGATGTCGGGTACCTAGTTGTATGACATTCCATACTTTCTCCTTGAGACAAGTCTCTCACTGAACCTGGAGACAGGCTGAAGGCCAGCAAGCCCCAGCAGTCCTGTCTCTGTTCTCCACACAATACTGGGATTGTTGGTGTACGTGGCCACACCCAACTTTTTACATCAGTGCTGGGTACCAAAATTCAGGTTCTCATGCATATACAACACATCTCTTACCCACAAACTGTCTCTCTAGACTCATTTTTTAAAAGGCAAGGTTTCACATTGTCCAGGCTTCCTGTCGCCTTGTTATGCCGCTGAGGATGACTTTGGACTTCTAGTTCTTCTACTTCCCGGATGTGAGGATTGCCAATGTGTGCCCTCACACCTGGCAAGAAAAACGTTTTTAAAAAACTTAATTTTTCCTTTATGTGCATTGGTGTTTTGCCTCCATGTATGCATGAGGATGCCAAATATCATGGAACTGGAGTTATGGACAGCTGTAAGCTGCCATGAGGGTGCTGGGAATTGAACCCATTTCCTCTGGAAGAACAATCAGTGCTCTTAACTAAAGAACAATCCTTCCAGCCCCAAGAAAAACATTTTAAGATACTAACCCTATTGATGATTTTCAGTGTGTTGATCCCAATTACTTTTGCAGGTTCTGTTCTACTAACTCTAATATCTCGTTCATCTCCAGGCCTGCTTTTACATCTGATTTATCTGATTTATCTCGCTCATCTCCAGGATTTTACATCTGATTTATCTCTATGACTGTTACTTTTCCATGTCTTCCAACAAGTGTCGCCATTTTGGCACATCCCTGACACTGTGAAGGCAGAGTCATTACATCTCTAAAGAATAGTTTCCTTCTGGGTCTGGCTGGGTTTTAGAACGACTCTGTTTCACCCTCATTACTCTGAAGTCCTTGTTTATGGTAGCTGTTGTGGGTTCTGCAGCAGCCTTTTCAGCCTCTGGCCAAATGCCCACCCCACTCATCAAGGTGAGCTGTTACCAGGGAGGGAGACCCCCAGGGAAAGGCTGACCAAGGCTCCCACCTGCGTTTCTGTCTCCAGCATTCCACTCCCGCACTGTGTGCTTGTTTAGTGCACAGAGTTGCTGACCCTGCAAGGCTAAGTGTAGCGTCAACTTCCCCTCCATGTCTGGAACTAACATTTCAAAGGGCTTTTTCTAGAAGATTCCAGCGGGATCCATCATTGTTGTTTTGTTGACAGACTGCCACAAGATTGTGGGTACCTGAACGTTCTGTCCATAGTTAACTAATTCTCAGCCATGCCACAAATCCTCCTGTGTCTCTGGAACATTAAGGGTGGAGTATGTGTCAAGCCTAGAATGTCTTAATTGCCTTCTCCACACCAACTCTCAGACTGCCCCTGAGAATGACTTGAGGCTGGAGTAGCTGTCACTCTGACTTTCTCAGCTCCAGTTCAGCTAGTCCCTCCCTACCCTCTGCTGTCTAGGCTGCACCTGGGCCACCACCAGGCTCTCCATCTGGTCAGCATTTTTGGTCCCATCTCTCTTTTCACCCTCAACCCTCAAGGGCTCGTCCCTGCTCTCACCACCTGACTAAGCCCTTCCAGGAGCTGCTTTTAGGAAAATGAGCCCCACTCCAAAGCACCATGGCCTTCCTCACCTCCCACACACCCTGCAGAACAGCAAGCAACATTTGCTGTTGGGGGAGTGTCATCTATCCAATCTGGAGAGTCACTGGAAGAAGACAGATGGTGTGAGCGCCCTCTATTGTCAGTGAGAAGCACTGGGTGCCAGGTGCCCGTCCTAGGAACTGGTTAATTCAGATGGAAGCAGCCACAGTTGTGAGGGACCCACCACGGTGGGTGGTGTGCCCTGAGTGGCAGGCAGCCCTGGTGGCCATTTGGGGGTATAAATGGAGGAAGATTCTCAGTACGGCAGTCAGGGATGGATCATGTCTACTGTCAGCTGTGGCAGGGAAACAGGGGAGGTGCCCCTAAGCTCTACCTCTGTGTCTGAGGGTGAGGATCTGCCAGTTGACGGGGTTGACAGGGCCACAAGAAGTTCTGATGCAGAGCTGTTCGGGTCACATGAGGGGAAGCAACACAATGAGCATGCTCTCTGAGTCAGGATATGAGGCACTGTAAGCTCGGGACAAGCATCCTCCTGACCACCCCTTCCTGGAAACGCACAGTCCCAGGGAACCCCTCTGTGGTTTCCAGATAATGTCTATAACTGAGAATTCGAAGCAGTGGCAAGAGACTGGCAAAGGCAGGAGGAGTCCTGGCGGTAACCAGCAGGCTCCGGCATGATCCTGAATGTCAGCCTCCCATCCCAGGAGTACACTGTTTTGTGTGTCCATGCTGATTCTGGTGCAGAGCGGATGGGGTCAGGAGAGGGCATGTGCCGGTGTGTGGTATCAGGATGCTGCCACAGGCATCTAGGAGAGGCAACAGCTTAGATGACCTGTTCCTCCAGGTTTCGTGGGACTTACCAGGGTTAGTGGTGGGGACATGCTCAAGAAATCCCTTGGTCTAGACTCACAGGAATGTTACTTGTCAGATGTGGGGATGTGTGTGGACCCAAAAGAAGGTAGCCTTCCCTATGGACCCAAAAGCTACGTGGCAGAAGGGGAGAGAGGGAAGGAGGGAGGGGTGGAAGGAGGGGCAGCAATGGCCCAAGACCCCCAGCCTCCAGCCCCTAATGACACAAGCCATACTTAACACCCTCTCACAGAAAGGGAGGGACATTTGTAGGCACCAGTGTACCTGTGGGCAGGAACCCTGTGTTGTTTGCGGTGGTGTCCTGGGCCATCTTTCTCTTTGAGGTTCAGTACATACAGAAGTGCCTGCCAGGAGTGAGGGGCCATCCTGCTAGGCAGAGCACCCTAATCTGGGAGGGGCCTGGCATACTACAGATACACGCTCTCCTCCCATGTAGATCAATCCCAGCATGATTAGGAGACAAAAGGTTTAGGCAAGTTCATCTTAAAACATTGAGTGAGTGCTGGACGTGGTGGCTCACGCCTTTAATCCCAGCGTTTGGGAGGTAGAGGCAGGTCGATCTCTGTGAGTTTGAGGCCAGTGTGGTCTACAAAGCAAGTTCCAGGACAGCCAGAGATGTTGCATAGAGAAACTCTGACTTGAAAACAAAACAAAACAAACAAGCATCATTGAGTGAGAAAACCACAGACTTGGGAGACCTGGTCACCCATCTCTATATGGGCATCCTGTGCCTCTTGACCTCAAAGACAGGGCTGCCTTCACTCTGACCAGATGCTCAGGCAACCACCTCATGCTTGCACAGAGCTCTTCTGTTCAGAGTCCCAGAGGAGACGATTAATGGATGGCTGGATGAGAACCTAGCCTCAGAACCTAGCTGCTTCCATAAGGTTTTATTGTTACCAGCTCAGCCGTTCTGCTTCCCTGATCGACCACGTTGTCCGTTCAGCACCATGGTGTGCACCACGGAACAGGAATTGAGCCAGCAAGGGTTTCTTTTTTTCTTGTTCTGCCTATGGCTTGCCTGGAATTTGTGGTCTAGGTTAATTACATATCTGTCTGTGTTTCCAGCTAACTTCAGCAAAGACTGGCTTATTGGTATTTTTAAACCTTAAACAGCAAGCAAAGCTGTTTTTGGAAATCTGTTTTTGAATTGGGTTGCTCCCCTCAGCGTCGTCCTGTTACACGCCTAGTGCTAGTTATGATACAGCACCCAGGTCTCTCCTTCCCCTCCCCATGTCAGGTCACCCTCAGGCAGAGCACGCACCCACTTAGGCAGCCTAAGTGAGAGACCCAGGATACAGGCAGCGCCCATGTCCCAAAGGGCTTCTTGCTGCCAGAATTAGGTTGATCACAAAGCACACTGCCCTTTGGGGAAGGTGGGAGGGCCACCACTAGCCCAGCAGGATCCAGGGGCTATGGCAGGTTAGATATGGTGGGTGTGGCCCTCTGAAGCCTGCTTTGTCCCTCTGCCCCCACTGAAAGCCTTAGACTTCAACAAGATCCACAGGAAGTATATGCAACCTGGAAGTGCATGGCTGTGCAGTGTTCAGCTTTTGGTTACACCTCAGAGTCACCTCCTACCTTCCAAAGAAGAGTCCTGTGCCCTTAGCAGCAGATGTGGATATGCCCACCATAATGTAGGAAGCAAGGACTGCAGGTCTTTCAAGCCTGCCCAGTGATGCCCATTGTCATGGGCATGTACAGCAAGGGATGGGGGGGGGTTCTTGGTAGGCCACCCTGACTGTCAGTGCAAGGACACATGTTGTCTGGGGCCTGTAGAAGGGACTCCTCACTGGGACCAGCCCAGGGTGAGACAGGTGGATTTGGGTGGCCCAGGGCTGGGGTATTGTCCAGCATGGATGCCCAGCTCTTATCCAGAATGTCTGCTTTTGCTTCTGGTCTCAGAGCCCAAGACGCTCGCTGGTGGGGCTCCCATCCCAGGGACTTTTTCCTCCTAATGCCACTCTGCCTGTTTCTATGGTAACTGCAGATCTGTACCCTGCCTGCGCATGTGATTGTGTTCTGTTCTCCTTGTAGATGGAGGAGATAAGATTTAAAGACAGAGCAGTCTTCGTGCTGGAAAGAGAGTTAGGGGTTCAAGCCGGGCATGCCCAGAGACTGCAGCTCCAGAAAGAGGCTCTAGATGAGCAACTTTCCCAGGCCAAAGAGGCTGAGCGGCACCCAGGCAGCCCCAGACGGGAACTTCCTTATGCAAGCGGTGCAGGAGACGCCTCAGACCACTCAGGAAGCCCTGTAAGCACCCCCAGGTCGCGTCTCAGCCATCCCCGAGTCGCAGGCACAGAGTGCCACGTAGCCATATGACCCAATGCAGCAGCTCCATGTATCCAGCTAGCTCCTCCTGCCCCAGACACTGTACAGCCAGCCCCTACTTTCCTGACTGGCTGGGAGGGCTGATACATTGTCTCCATCATCAGCCCAGCAGAAGCACTGCTCTTATTGCCTCCTGGGCCCCAGGTTGCTAAAGGTCACTTGCCAATCATGCCCTGCCCTTGGTTGGTGGGGAGAATCCACTCCAAGCATGAACTGCTTCCCTTCCCTTCCATCCCCCTGTGCACGGGCTCCAACTCCCCCTCCCCCATGTCTCTCTGGCTTGGCCCCTCTTGTTATGGTTGCTAGAGCTAGCATCACCAGTCACCGCCCACCTGCTTTTCATGTGACCATGACATTCTCTGCTCCTTCTCAGGCTGCTAGTGACCCTGTGGGGCAGCCAGCAAGTGCATAACTGTGAGCGTGTTCATTTTGTCTCCATGCCTCATTCAGACTCTCTGTGGTGGCTGCAGTACCCTGGGAGACCCTCAATGCTATCCCTCTAAGTCTTCGGTCCCCAGCCTCTCCTGCACCTGTTGAATGAGGAATTGAGCCATATCCAGCACCTTCCTGGACGTTCTTTCCTTTGATTCAGGGACAAAAGTTTAAACTGATTCTGCCTTGGGCCATTGACTTTGGAGAACATTATTTATGATCTTGTTACAAGTGACTTACTTGAGTTAGAACCAACTCCCTGGATGCCCTGGTTCTGTACAGACCACTGTAATAACTCTAGATTCCAAACATGCATTAGAATGTTTTCATTCTTTTTTTTTTTTTTAACATTTCCGTAGTTCCAAAAGTGAGTTTTAGAAACTCAATTTGAAGGGGCACACTTCCTGGGAAAACAATTCTAGAAAGTCTACAAGGAATGCCATCCTTTGAGGGTGACTTGTTGCTTGGCAGGGCAGGCCCGTCTGGAAGGCACAGCTGGGCAGCGGCCTAGAGGAAGCATGCAGCTGGTCCTCCCTCACACTCGGCTGGTCCTCCCTCACACTCGGGCTCCCACACTTGCTCGCCTTCACCCGCCACATTTGCACATTGCAGACATCTCTGCTTTCCCATCTTGCTGGGTTCAGTGAGTGCATGAGCTCCGGGCTAAGTGCCTCTGCCAGGAGGGCCCTGTGGCAGCCATTGGGAAGCAAAGGCAGTCACAATGCAGAAGTGCCTTGGTCTCCAGCTGGGGTGGGGATTGCCAAGGTTTGCACCTAGGACCAGTTATTTGCAGTTGATTTTTGTTTTAGGAACAGCAGTTGGACGAAAAGGATGCCAGGCGCTTCCAACTTAAAATCGCTGAGTTAAGCGCCATCATTCGTAAACTGGAAGACCGCAATGCCTTGCTGTCGGAAGAAAGGAATGAGCTGGTGAGTGGCTGGTAGGGGGCTTTGTATTCCGTGGGTTAGGGCTGCAGTCTGGGGCGAGGTGGCAGTATCCATAAGATTCCTTATGAAAACGAGGAGTGATGGTATCAGGGACAGGCTTTCCCCAAGGCTTCTTGGTCATGCTATAATAAAGCTTCATAACAAAAACGTGTGGTGGGCCATATCACACCCCTACTTACAGGCAAACAGAGTATTGGCTCTGCCCTGCTGGTCTTCACCTTTCTCTCCATCTCCATGGAGCTGAGTTCCATCCCTGAGATATCCCTGGCTCACCTGGGTGTGGAGTGGGCAGGGAGTGGTGGGACTCTATCTGCAGCTTGAGTCCAACTTTCCATTTTGTGCTCTGTACCTGTAAGCTCTGCACCTACAGGTTCTGAATCTAGAGATGCTGTATCTCTAGGCTCTGTATCCATAGAAACCCTCACGTACATATCCTGCACGTATTGACAGGCTCCACACCTACCGGTTTCATATGTGTCTGTGAATCCAGTCATGGATCAAAAATGCTTTTCAAAAATTTCATTCATCCTGCACAGTATCTCTCTCTCTCTCTCTCTCTCTCTCTCTCTCTCTCTCTCTCTCTCATCTCTCTATCTCTCTCTGCTTTGTTTCCCAAACAGTACTATCTATGAACTAACTATATTTACTCTGTAACTGGATTATTATGAACAACCCTGCAGTGTCCAGTACACCAGGACTGTGATAGTCTCCGGGAAACTACCATGCCACTTTATACAATGAACTGTATACACCTGTAGCTTGGGGACCCTCAGCATCTCCATGTGCCCTGCCCCAAGCCCTCCGAGGCATGGAGCTCCGACTGGTCAGTGCGCCGTCTTTCTATGTCGTGTAAAAGCTCATGTTATGTAATAAATATTGTTTCAGCTAAAGCGGTTGAGAGAAGCTGAAAGTCAGTACAAGCCGCTGCTGGATAAAAACAAGCGTCTGACCCGGAAGAACGAAGACTTGTCTCACACTCTGCGGCGCATAGAGAGCAAGTTGAAGTTTGTTACTCAGGAGAACATAGAAATGGTAAGCGCTGCTAGGTCTGCAGAAACAGCCGTCTGGGCAGAGCT
The DNA here is from genome assembly GCF_000317375.1 of Microtus ochrogaster. Taxonomy (NCBI): domain Eukaryota; kingdom Metazoa; phylum Chordata; class Mammalia; order Rodentia; family Cricetidae; genus Microtus; species Microtus ochrogaster. The sequence continues at coordinate 31,898,046 of NC_022015.1, forward strand.
AGGCAGCGTCTCATCTCCTCTGTCCTCTAACCCCAGAGGCTCGGGCAAGCCGCAAAGAGCCCTGAAAGTCCTGTGCACATGGTAGCAAGAGGTCCTGTGTATAGAGAGACAGGACTTCCAGGCCTGCTGGGGAGCTCCAAGCCAGGTGTCAGGGTAAACTCCACTCTTGCTTCTACCACTAAGCCAGACTGCAGAGTGGTGAGTGCTGTCTGTTCCTTCGTGCCCTGGAAGTCCCAGGGGCCATGAGGCAGGTTAGGTTAAGTGACTTCAGTAGAATGTCACGGAGGCGTGACATTAACCCTTCCAGTCAAATAGCCCATCTCCTCAGATCCTAACCCCACGGAAAAGCACAGATAGTTCAGGTGGTGTGTCTGGGCTATCTGGGAAGCTGTCTGGGCCCTGATGCACGACCAAGATATAGGCCTGGGTTTCCCCAATGCTCTGCTGCAGGCTGCTCCAAGCCCAAGCCAAACAGTCCTTGCCCACACCAAGGAAACCTGGACTGTTACTCAGGCTGGTAGGAAGGTCCTCCATTCTTACCCACCATGCTTGGCGTTTCAGAGGCAGAAAGCCGGAATCATCCGGAGACCCAGCTCCTTAAACGACCTTGATCAAAGTCAAGATGAGAGAGAGATCGACTTCCTGAAGCTCCAGATTGTGGAGCAGCAGAATCTCATTGATGAACTTTCCAAGGTGAGCATGCTGCACCCCTCTGCTGCCCTGTGCCCTCTGGAGCCAAGCCCACCTCTCCCCTGTGCCCTCTGGAACCATGTCCCTCTGCTATCGGGTGCACCCACTGGAGCTATGCTCCCCTGACACTGCACCCCTCTAGAGCTGTACCCCTGCTCGACCGCATGTCCTCTGCTCCCATGTCCTCTGTCTACACCCTAGCCTGTAGCCCCCAGTCCTCTGTTGCCACACCCCTGTCTGCTGCATATTCTCTATTCTCTGTGCCCCCTGCCTCATCTCTCTAGGGTAGAACTGAGGGCAAGGGAAAGCAGTGATGCATTGATGGGGTCTCCTCAGATGCCCCCATCACAACACTACTTAAGGTGACCTTCTTTAAACAGTTTTCTGCCTCTGAATCTTCTAAAACTGGGGACCTCAGGACCCAGGCCAGCAGCACCACCCCTGTTGCTAACAAGCCATGATAGGCAGGAAGCTTAAGAACACTCCATCTATTCACTCAAGGTTTCGGAGGCCAGGGACACGAGTCCGAAATCAAAGAGCGGGTGGCTGTACCCTGTGCATACACTCTGGCTGAGACCACTTCTTCCCCTGAGCAGCCCTGTGGGCTCCAGCATTCCCTGCTGTGGCCCTGTCTTTCCACTCAGTACCACCATGGCTTCCTCCTCTTCTGTTTCCTGTAGGACCCTTCCCACTGGGTTCAGGACCCATCCTAATCTAGTATGGCCTCCTCACAGCATCTTTGTTAATTACGCCTTCAAAGACCCTGTCTGGAAACCAGGTTCCATGCACAGGTTTAGTGGATAGAGCAGGGGACAGCTTTTGGGGGCTGCCACGTTAGTGGTTCCCTTTCTCTGTCCCTGTGTGAGCCCCCACATCCCAGCATGGGTGTGTAAGGAGCGCTTCACGAAACCCTCCACCCTTTCTTAAAGAGTTCCTTCTGCTTCCTGCCGGGGTCCTGACTGAGTCCAGCATGAGGCTATTTCACAATGAGCTGCCTCTAGTCACTCTGTGTCCTTTGGGAGGTAGCAGCAGAACAGTGGCACTGATTTCTGTCTCTGGCCTATCTTGTAATGACCAAACCTACCCCATGAAACTACACAGGAAGATCCCTCCCCTGACTCCCCAGACTGAGGGTGCTCTCACCGAGGCCTTACTTTGCTGGTCCTGCTGAGGACCTGAGTTCTTTTCTCATTCAATCTTAACAACGATGACTGATGAGAGAAATAGGGGAAGGTTGAAATCCTGGTTGCCTACCGGTACATATCATGACAGTTTCTGAAAGGCCTCTTTCTCCTGCTTTGCAGGAATAAGAGGATATCCACTATGAACAAACACTCCTGGTATTCTGGAAGGTTCTGGAAATCTTTAGAAAATAGCCCTCAGGAAAGGAGGAGAAAGAGTGTTAGGGCCCAAACATCCCTCAGGGGAGTGAGCGTGTGGCCCTTAGGCCTCTATCAGCCATTTAACTCTGAGATTAGAGTTTAGAGATCCCGGGGGCCATTCTCTCTGGCCTCTGTAGAGCAAGGTCTTCCCTGTTCACTGTGTGACATCGTGTTCTCTTCCCCTAGACCCTGGAGACAGCAGGCTATGTGAAGAGTGTGTTGGTAAGTACTGGCTGGCACTGCCTTGCTTGCTGTTCGTTCCCCTTGCCCCATGTAGCTGCAAGGACCCATTCTGTGCCCATGGCCCTTTGTAGTCTAGATAGAAGACTGTAGCAGTCTTGAATGGGTTTATCATAACACTCCCTGACCAAAGCATGCAGTGACCTGGGAGCCAGTTCTTGGGTCATATAGGAATGGGTGCCCCAGGTGACACAGCACCAGCTCCAGTACATAGAAAAATCTTCTGTGTACTCCCTAAAGGCCAGAACCAAGAGACCATCTCTGCCACCCCTCCCTACCAGTTTCTCCCAACTAACATGAAAGACTATGTTGGCTAGGCCTCTTCACCCTCATGACAGTGAAAACACAGGGGCTCAGGGTTATTTCCCAACAGGGAAGTGGGCACTGGTCTGTATGGTGTCTCAGGAACCACTTCTCCATAAGGACCCCTTTATGAACAAAAGGGGCCTGGACCATCCATCTTCATCGAATGTCCAGTTTTCCACAAGCCCAGGGCCCACCTACATGGGGGCTTGCTTGCCTCAGACTGACCGAGGATGGCTAGTGTGTATGATCTCCTTAACAAGTCTTCATGCCCAGCACCACCTTCTGCAAGATGCGGTGCAAACCTAGGCCTGGGCACTTTGCCAGACAGCCGTTCAGCTATTCAAACAGACCTCTCCACCTGGCTTTTGCAGGAGCGTGATAAGCTGTTGCGGTATCGGAAACAAAGAAAGAAAATGGCGAAACTCCCCAAGGTAAAAGAAGGGGAGGGCGCAGGCATAAAACGCAAGCATCTAAAACCTGTGTAAGAAGGTGAAGTTCTTCCTTTGCACATGAAAATTTCACTAAAAAGCATTAGTCTGGAATAACTCACGTAGGACTCAAAACAAGGCCTCTGTTTAAATTTAAAAATTTTTAAATTTTGTCAGGCCAAACCTACCTCAGAGAGAATGACCCTGTTTATCTAAGGGTTGCGGGGTCATAGTTGGAAGTGTGTGCCAGGGATTTTGTGTTGTTTTGTTTGTGGCCCTGGCTAGTTTTAGAATTTTCATTCATCCTTTGAGAATTCCATACATCGGAATATATGGAATACAATGTATTTTGATCATATCAACCCCCTGCTCCCTCCTCCAGCTCCTCCCCCATCCCTCTCCCCATTCACAGACTACACTGATAGACTCAGTGGGTTATAAAGAGGCCCTGGCTGTCTTTACAGCTCAAACTCCAAGGCAGTGTTAAGTTCAGTGTCAGAAATGCCAATCATTCAGGTAAAATATGAGACAGAAACTCAGGCTCTGACTGAGGAGTGGACAGGCGGGCTCACAGTTGTGAAGACAGACAGACTGTTTCCCTGAGTTGACGATTGGCGAGTTCACAAGGCCAGTGGTCAGTGTGCACCCGGCGGTGTGTACAGCCAGCTGAGTTCAACAGTCAGGTCATTGGACACACCTGGGACCTGTTCCACCAGGACATCCCTACTCTAGTCTCAGTGTTCAAAAGAAGGGAAGTCAGGCTCCAAAGGCCTGGAGGCTAAGAGACCTGGGGCCAGACAGCAGACACCAGGGTGTGGTGAGCGCTGACCGCCGGCCAGTGAAAAGCTGGATCGCAAGGGGGCTGGTGGGTTGTCAGCAGTGGGACAGCGGGAGCTGAAGCCAAGAGGGAGGTGGAGTGGGCGACAGTGAAGGTCAGAGAAAGGACAATGACAGGGAGAGCCCCGGCTGCCTGTGCGGCGCGTGTTTAGTAATCAGAGATCAGAGGGGCTGAGGTCTGATGAAATTGCCTCATGTTTGTCTTCATTTGGCTTGCTTGTTTTCTGTACATCCATATGGAGAAGCCTGGGAAAGACTGGGGTACACAAAAAAGGTTGGGGTACAGAGAAATCCTTCTTCTGAAAGGGCAGGCCTCCACTAAGCAAGTGTTTGGGGGTTGTTCAACTAGAAAGGTGGGGTAGCGGTCAGCTCTCTGGAGGAAAGCCCAGACCTCTGCTAGGCAGGAGGAAGGTGTGAGATCTGGGTACTTGGGAAGGGACACAGCCGAAGGGCTAAAAAAATGGAGACTGGGGACACCTGGAGTTCCTAGTCCCAGGGACTTTCCTGGAAAGCTCTGGAAGAGGGACCAGTAGAGAGACCCAAGGCCACAGTGGCCAACCACTACTTCAGAATCAGTTAAGGAAGGAGGGGATCCTGAATGTGACCAAAAGAAGATGGGAGCCTTCTGGACCTAAAGCCTAGATGTACAAAGCTAAGGATCTGGAAGGAAGAGCTTCTCAAACTATCTGGTAGCGGCCCCGGCTTTGCTTGGTTTCCAGTCCAATCTGTCAAGGGTAGATATTTGTGAGAGTACAGCAGAGATGTGTGGCCACAGAGTGAGTGCCCAGCAGTGTGGAACTCACTGTCCATCCTGTATGAGTTCAACAGGCACGAAAGTCAGGTCCAGGAACCGCTTATCCAAGGACTTCTCCATGGTCCACTTCCCCATCTACGCTCCATCATCCTTCCTCCAGGATAACCAAGCTGGCTAATAATGCCCAGACCTTCACCTTGGCCTGTAGGAGACCAGTCCCAGTGCTTCTTGAAGGACAGCAGCAAAACATAGAAGGGGGTGAATTGTATTGGAGTTGGGGAACAGCTACTCACCTGTGACCTCCATACCGGGGCAACAGGAAGAAGAAGCAGAAGGAGGCCTAGGGCTGCCAGCCATGCCTGGCCTGGGCTTGCACTAATGCATTGTTGGGTTTGCACTAATGCATTGCATTTGGGTCAGAAGCCGGTTGTTGTGGAGACCTTCTTTGGCTATGATGAAGAAGCTTCCTTGGAATCCGATGGCTCTTCCATTTCTTATCAAACCGACAGGACAGACCAGACCCCATGCACCCCTGAAGATGACCTGGAAGAGGTAACTTGGGTCTCTACAGAGTTCTTTGACTAGCCAGCCTTTGGGGGTCAGTGAGGCACTTAGTCAGGTGGGCAAGGGATAGGGTGGAGCTCTCACGCGAAGGCTGCTCCCTTTGGATCTGGCTCGCCCCTGGCGGTCCCCCTGTTAGCACAGTGAGGAGCATCATTTGCAGTGCTTGGGAGTGTGGCTGCTGAGGGCTACTCCTTGCCTCCAGTGTCTGCTCATGCTTCTGCCCTCCATGCAGCCTGAGCCCCTTATAGGGTTGCGGAGGGTTCTCCACTCTCTTAAAAGGCTTCCCAGGAAGGTCTAAACCTCCAAGCAAGAGGCCAGCACTGATCAGGGCACACCTGAGCCTCAGTGCACTGAGCAGAGCCATTTCATGTATGAAAACAAACCGCTAGCTGTCCTAGCTGGCTAGCCCCTCCAGCCAGAATGATGGCCACCTCAAGTCCAGCAAACCATTTCAGCTCCCAGACCTGAAAATCAGGATTTATCCTTATAGGGACTGCTCTAGGGAGGCCAGCCTCTGTGGACAGGAAGTGTGGTTCACAGTCTTGACCGGGTTCAGTGGCAAGGCTGTTATGCATGGCCTTCCTTGATAGATGCTGGAATGTGGCCTAAGCGATCATAACACATCCACCCCATCAGCCTTAGGTGGGGGACAGGGTGGGAGGATGGACTCGGCCATTCCTAGATACAGCCTGCTCAAAGTGACAGCCGACCCCCTTGCATCTGCTCTCTAGCTGTGGCAGCAGGTGACATTGTAGCTAGCAGTACATACCCAGGGGTGAGCCAGAGGTCAGTGGTCTTGGCACAGGCCTGGGGGTAGGCTGTACCTTTCCCAAGCTCAGTGTACTTTTCATGACACTTTTCTGCTAGCAGATTGGGGGGGGGGCTCATCTTTCATAAAGAGCCCTCGGGGTCAGGGCAAATAGGAGTTCTAACTGAGCCCCTGGTCACTGGCTACCAACCAATGAGGCTTATCCTGGCTTCATCACGGACAGTTCATCCTTCACCCCAGGAATCAAGGGGCACCTCCCAGGAAAAGCCCCCTCTGAGCAGTCCTGGGTCCCAAGTAGTACCCCTCCCCAGAGGCTGCAGAGTCGCTCTGGCATGCTTCTTAGACTAGTCATTGTACCTGGCTTGGAAAAGAAGAGCCCAGCTGTTTGGGGGTGCTGCCATGTGGCACCCAGGTTAACATCATACCTCTCTTTGCACATGTGGTGCCTGTGCGGTGCCCACGTGCTTCTCTAGGGTATGGCCAAGGAAGAGACGGAGCTGAGGTTCCGGCAGCTGACCATGGAGTACCAGGCATTGCAGCGAGCTTATGCCTTGCTGCAGGAACAAGTCGGCGGGACACTGGATGCAGAGCGAGAAGTTAAGGTCTAAATGACTTCTACTCTGCGACGTTCGGGCTCCCACTCAGCTCCTCCCCGCTTGTCCCCTACTGGAACACTCCACTTGCTCAAACTTTTGAGCTAAGCCTCTTCAATCCCACAGTGACTGGGTCCTGGGTGTTAGCACTAAAGCCGTTAAAAGCCAGGGCTATGGAACCTGAGGCTGGGTCCGTTTGAACTAGAAATAGAACTGGCATGGATGGTGGCAGTTCTGCTTCTCTGGACATGTCCCATCACTCAGCAGCATCTAGGCAACCCTGACCACCAAGGCTGGGTGGGGGTGGGGGGCACTATCTGCCGGCTACTGGAGGGCACCAAGTCTCAGGCAGGGACACAGGAAAGGGGATCCTCCTCACTGCTTTCCAGGAGCAGCTGCCTTAGAATTGTGGCTGGAGCTGTGAGTAGGGAGACAGACTGTGGGATGGTGGGGCTCTCCTGAGCAGAAAGCTGTGAGGTCTTGGTCCTGGTTGGCCACACTCTCCCTATTCACCCTGCAGGGCAAGAGGTGATTCTGCAGCTTAGGGTTTTGGCAACACCATGTGACTCTTTATCAATTTACTGGACTGAGGCAGAGTGCTCTGCAGCCTGTCTCTCTGAGTATGTCTGTCTGTCTGGGCTGTAGAGAAAATTTGATGTATTCTTCCTCCTTTCTTACAGACCCGTGAGCAGCTGCAAGCAGAAATCCAGAGAGCACAGACCTGGGTGGAAGACCTGGAAAAGGCATTGGCTGAGCAGGGGCAGGTGAGTTCCTTGTGGGGTTAGTATCCTCTATCTGTACTGGGGGTTCCTGGGAGAGGCATGGCCCTCAGTGGTTTCCAAGTTTCCTGTTCAAGAAGGATGGAGAGGGTGAACACATACCTGTACAGGACTTATTCACTGCACTCTGCAAAGCTGAGCAGGGATAGTGTTTGGAAGTCTCTAGTATCCAGAAGGAATGCCTACCAAACTGTTAAGTGAGGCAAGAATCTGCCTACCCATGGAACAAGGCATCTTATTGGCTTCGCCACCATTCCTCTGAGCCAGGGCAGAACTTCAGGTCCTATGTACCCTCACCACAGACATCAGAGGCAAAAGTCCCCAGCTGCCCCTGGCTTAGCCCCTGACCTGGGTTTCTGGGGACCCATCATCTCCCTGGAATCAAATGGCTCAAGGTGTTATCACTCCTTCTCATACCACAACACCACTGCCAGAATCTTCAATCCCTTGGAAGGATCTGTCCCCAGTGGCCATGCTCCCTTGGTCCTGTCCAGCCCCAAATGCCAACAGCTAGTTGGACAGGCAGGAAGATATTCCATGATCAGCATCCCAGAATTCAGTGCTGTGGAACCTGTTGTCTCTTGACACACAGAACCCACCCACTCACCTCCACTTCCCTGGCCACCATGCATGTAAGCCTGCATCAATGGTGTTCATATATACATTCATCAATGTGCAGCTTTCTCAGGCCAAGATGTGGTCCTGGCCCAGTCATCACAGCTGGGTCATATCCCAGGCGGCTGCTATTCTGTTGTTCATGTTAAAAGAAAAGTGCCAGGGAAGAGGGATGAGAACATAGTGTCCCAAGCCCCCACCCCTAACCCAGAAGCTGTCTCCAATTGATAACCATTTGTAAAAAAAAAAAATAGTTTTCTCCAATAGAGTTTCACTGGGCATACAAACCACTCTTAAGGACAGGTTGAATGCCCAGCAGTTGATGTTCAACACAAAGCAAAGCCAATGTTATTGTTGAAGGGTTTTGGTCTTATAATGCTTTTTTTTATATAATGTATTTTTTTCTTTAATTTTTTTTTTACCTTATAGGTCTTTTGTTTGTATATTGTGGTTTCTGGTTTTGTGTTTTTATAGGACTTATGTGTGTGAAAATGTGTGTCTGTATGTGTGTGTGTGTCTGTCTGTCTACATATCTATATGTGTTTCCTGTAGCATGTTTCATGCCTGCATTTCAATTTCATTTTCAAGGATATGAAGTGGATTGAGGAGAAGCAAGCGCTGTACCGAAGGAACCAAGAGCTTGTAGAAAAGGTATGCCCTGCCTCCCAGCTGTGCATACATGTGGAGTATATGGTAGATTTTGTGGGCTGGTGGTAGACTTGGGCACGAGTTCCAGGCCTTTCTGTGGTTCACCCTGTAGCAGCCCAAGGCAGCCCACTTCCTGGAAGAGGAAGCCAGAGCTGCTTCTCCCAGGCCCAACAGAGCTGTGTCTGCAGGCATTGTGGTAACTCTCTGTTCTGATGGGTAAGAGTGGCTGGAGAAATTGCTGGAAACACCCTGGTCAGAAACTATGTGGGTTAGGAAACTTCTAGCAATGTTCACCATGAGACTGATTGTCCTCAGAGTACAGCCCACTTGAGAGTCCCCAGGTGAAGCTGGACTTTTGTTCCTGACTGTACCCCTCGAGTAGGGCAGTACCTAGTAGTATCTTCAGCTATGGGTTCTCTTGGTCTCTGATAACAAGAAATTTAAAAAAAAAAGTTCATTTCCCTGACTGTGACTTTATTAACTGTAATGTTTTATCTAATTAAAACAGGGGAGAAGAGCCATGCTATTCTTTGTAGAGTCTTAGGGGCTACCTGGTACCAACACACCTTCCCAAGGTGGGCCTAGATAGGAGAGCTGTGACTTCCATTTGTGGTACACACTAACACTCATGCACACACACACTTTTTTAAATTGATTTTATTGAGCTCTACATTTTTCTCTGCTCCCCTCCCTGCCTCTCCCTTCCCCTTCAGTCCTCCTTCAAGTTCCCCATGTTCCCAATTTATTCAGGAGATCTCGTCATTTTTTACTTCCCATGTAGATTAGATCTATGTAAGTCTCTCTTAGGGTCCTCATTGTTGTCTAAGTTCTCTGGGATTCTGATTTGTTTAAACCAGAAAAGAGCTGGTTTTCTTTGCTTTATGTTTAAAAACCACTTGTGAGTGAGTACATGTGATAATTGTCTTTCTGTGTCTGGGTTACCTCACTCAAAATGATGTTTTCTAGCTCCATCCATTTTCCTGAAAAATTCAAGATGTTGTTATTTTTTTTTTTTTTTGCTGTGTAGACTCCATTGTGTAAATGTACCACATTTTCTTTATCTATTCATCGGTTGAAGGGCATTTAGGTTGTTTCCAGGTTCTGGCTATGACAAACAATGCTGCTATGAACATAGTTGAGCACATGTCCTTGTGGTATGATTGATCATCCTTTGGATATATACACAAAAGTGGTATTACTGGGTCTTGAGGAAGGTTGTTTCCTAATTTTCTGAGAAATCATCACACTGACATCCAAAGGGGCTGTACCAGCTTGCATTCCCACCAGCAATGCAGAAGCGTTCCCTTTTCCCCACAACCTCTCCAGCATAAGTTGTCATCAGGGTTTTTGATCTTAGCCATTCTTACAGGTGAAAGATGGAATCTCAGAGTTGTTTTGATTTGCATTTCTCTGATGACTAAGGATGTCAAACATTTCCTTAAGTGTCTTTCAGCCATTTTAGATACCTCTGTTGAGAGTTCTCTGTTTAGGTCTGTACTCCATTTTTTTTATTGGATTATTTGTTCTTTTGGTGACCAATTTCTTGAGTTCTTTGTATATTTTGGAGATCAGACCTCTGTCTGATGCACACCCATACTTAAACACCTATGGGCACACCCGGATGCTCATGCCCATTTAAAAGTGGGTGCTCTCCAGGGAGCTGAAGAAATGACAGTATGGAAGGAGCTTGCCAAGCAGCTTAAGGACCTGAGTTTGGATCCCAGCACTCATGTAAAGCTGGGTCGAGTAGTGTGTGTCTATATTCTCAATCCTGGAAGGGCCTCTGGGCTTGTCGGCCAGCTGAATCAGTGAGTTCAAAATGTAAAGCTCTGTCTCAAAAAAACACAGTGGACAGTGGAGAGTGGTTGAAGGAGATGCTCTGTGTCCTTGTCTGGCATCCGTATGTATACATGTAGATGGCATATCACACACACGTATGAGCACACACGTGCACACACACATATACCTATGCTCTCCTCTGGATTTGATGAGCATAGTGTCCCAACGGGGCCCTGCAGCTGCCGAATGTTCAGGACTAGAACTAGCACTGTGGAAGGATCCACCTTGCTGCTCGAGCATCCTGAATATTAGACCATGCTTATGCATCTCTGAGTTCAGTGTTGGGAGAGATGGCTATAGCTGCCTCCTCCTCAGCGGGCATCCTGCGTTTATTCAGCTGCTGAGGATGTGAACCATGGGTCGCATGTGTTAGCCTTTGGTTTTGGTTTGTGATGCCAGTGATCAAACCCAGAGCCTTGTGCACGCTAGGCATGTGCCCTGCCGCTTAACACTGAGCTATATACCAGCCCCCGTGTGTTCACGCTCAGGGAGGCAGACCCCTACGTCAAGTTCATCCATTACTGGTGCTATCTAAACACTCCTGAGTTAACTGCATCAAATCTAGAATGTAGCCAGGCAACCGCACACCCATGTATTCCTCCCCTGTGCCATGGACCAGCCCCTGTGCCATGGACCAGCCTGAGCTCCGGGAACCGCACAGAGGACCCCTTGTCCTCAATAGCTTTCTTCCTTCTCTATCTCTGTGGAGCAGTTCTCTGGGCAGCGTCGTCGTACGGGGCAAGTGCCCTGTTCTCACAGAACCAAGCAGCTGTCCAGAAAGCCGGTCTATGCGTTCTCTGAAGGAATCAGACACCTTCTCACCTTATCTACTTCCTATTCTTCAGATAAAACAAATGGAGACGGAGGAGGCCCGGCTGAAACACGAGGTCCAGGATGCAAAGGACCAGAATGAACTGCTGGAATTCAGGATCCTGGAGCTTGAGGTAGGGAAGGCTATGGGGGTCGGGGGAGGGACACACAAGCTGGCGGGCCACAGGGACATGAGCTGGGATCCTCTTTTCAAACCTCTCAGCTCCTGGAATGAACAAAAACCCAAAGGCCCCCCGGGAAAGAGAAGAGGCCAGGTGGCTGTATCCCTCCCAGGAAGGATGGATGGGGCAAAGGCATAGAGTGAGGTCACTTGAGGTAGGGGTGAGGGGTGGCAAGCAAGAACCTAGCACTGTAAAGGGAAAGGAACGCAAACAAAAGGCCCAGGGCTCTATAGGTCCAGACCTATGACCTCAGCAAAGTGCGGTGGCTGCAGCTACCCCTGACGTGACCAGTGGCAGGGACAGTCCCCAGGCTCTGGTGCAGCCCAGCAGACATTCATTCTAGTCTGTAGAAGCCTCTTGGTGGAGGAGAGGTACCATACAGGGATCAGGTGCCCTTCAACTTTGCCCTACTGTCTCTGGTCTGCGCCCTCTGTTATGACCTATGGAGGAGGAGAGGCAAAGATCCTTGGGAGGTCAGGCTGGGTTAGGCATGTCACTATGCCACCTTTCACTGTGAGGACAGATGGGCAGTGTTGCTCACTAAGGCCAGAGGAAGTTATTACACAGGTGTGTCCTTGATGGACATTCCCACACATCCCTGCATCCTCCATCTCAATCCAGTAGGGGAGAGCCTGGTGGACTCTGCACAAAGTCCACCCACCCATCCACTTTCTGGGTCCCTGGAGGGCTATGAAGCTGACTGGCTGTCCCTCATGAGTCCTGGGCCCCTGTGTCATCCTCTGCACAAGGGCAATGAACCCCATCAATGGTCTCCTCCAGTGCCCATTTTGCCAGTCCCGTGGATGACTCTACCTGACATCTGTCCTCTAAGGCTCTTCAAGACCCCTGGGACTCGGGGATGAATGAGCAAGTGAAGAACCCTGGGATGGGTACCAGTAGGCCACATGGGCAAGGCTCCATAGAGCCAGCATCCTACCACGTGGGGCAGCAAGCACACAGGGACAATCTCCTGGGCAAGTCCGTGGAGGTTTCTGCCCAAGGACTCCCCCAGAGCTGGGTTTGGGGGAAACATCACCTTGACTCCCCAGTGGCTGGTCTCAGTCAGTGTGTACCAGCTCAGCACCAGGGAGGGAGGAGACAGGGTGAGAACAGCCCCACTACTGCCATGCCCAGCCTTCTGCTCTTTGTCTCAGGAGAGGGAGAGGAAGTCACCTGCCATCAACTTCCACCATACGCCTTTTGTGGATGGGAAGAGCCCCCTGCAGGTGTACTGTGAGGCCGAAGGTGTAACGGTAAGTCTCCCCTCTTCCACCTTGTCTGGCCCACCAAGCTGCCACTCACAGACCGCCCTGTCCCTCTGTCTGCCTCCTAGGACATCCTGGTCACGGAGCTGATGAAGAAGCTGGACATCCTGGGGGATAACGCCGTAAGTGTATGTCGCTCTCCTGACTTGTGCATGCCTCTTCATGCTGATCACCCCAGCCCAGCCCTCAGGCCCAGGGACCCCCACAAGCCCACCCCAGTCCCATCCTAGGCTACCCTGAACAGAAACCTTTCCTGAGGTGAAGAGCCTCCTTAGAAGAGCCCACTGCATTTGGGAAAATCTGATCTTGGCTTATTGTGGCTATACCTTTGGGGCCCAGTCACGTGTACTTAGCTTCTAGACTCTTTGGATCATAGCTCTTCTATGACCGCAGGGTATTGGTTTGGGGAAGCCTTGCTCCTAGGCAACCCAGGATTGTTAGGATTCTCAATTTTTTGATCTGGAGGTAGAAGCAGAGTCTATAGGTAATCTCCAAATTGCATTGGGAGAACAGTTCCAATTTCTGTAGCACACTCCTCAAAAGACTCCTAATCGTCAAGTGAACAGAGTCAAGGCAGCTCCTTCCACTACTCTTCCTAGCCTTCCTTCAGCCCATCCTTCGGCCCTCCGTCCACACTCTATACATACGTACACATATCTTCCCCTCTTTCATCCACGGTCTCTCCAGCCTCCCTTTGCCTGCCATCTACCCTCCAGTTCCTTGCCTATCGGTGGGGTTCTCTAAATTGTTGCTGCCTTTTAATCCAGGGCTGTCAGCAGTGGTTAGGCAGCAAGGGCCACACAGCCTTCTGTTCCCTCAGGCACTGACTCTTTCATAGCTATGAAGGGAATTTAACTAAATCTTTGTCCTTCTAAAGAATTCAAGATTCAAAGTTTGAGGTGAAATTTTGTTCCTCAGAGAGGCTGAATAGCAAGTAGCTCACCTCCTCTCCTCGCATCTCTCCAAAAGCCCTGGTACTTCTCCTCGCCCCTCCTTAAAAACCCTTCTCTGCGGATGTTGGTGGTGCACGCCTTTAATCCCAGCACTCAGGAGGCAGAGGCAGGCGGATCTCGAGACTAGCCTGATTTACAGAGTGAGTTCCAGGACAGGCTCCAAAAAGCTACAAAACAAAATGAAAAAACCAGAACAAACAAACAAAAAAACTCTTCTTCTCCTGGCTCCTCCCTACCACTTCCCGTCAGCTAGTTGCTGCTGCAACCTCCTGACCGCAGGTGAATTTTATTTAATCAAACACATCTTTGCATCATTAAACAAATGTTCCAGAGCATAAGCAAAACAATACACCTTAAAATAATATTCTACAACACATCAGTCTATCCTTTCCTCTATCTTGTGCCTACCATACACCACCCACCCATCTTTTGTCCAGCCCCATCTATCCTTCTACCCTGTTTACCATTTGTCCGTCCGTCCGTCCATCCATCCATCCATCCACCCACCCATCCATCCATCCTTCCATGCATCCATCCATCCATCATCCATCATCCATCATCCATCCATCCATCCATCATCCATCCATCCATCCATCCTCCATCCATCCATCCATCCATCCACCCAGCCAGCCTAATTCTATTCATCCATCCTCCATCAGTACCCCTTCCCTCCTCCCTCCACCTTCTCCCCTCTCCCCTCCATTCACCCATCCCGCATCCACTTACCTATCTACCCTCCATGCATTATCACATACTTGCTGATCTCTGCCCCTGCCCCCCCGTCAGTGTTGGCATTGACGGGGCCTTTCTCTTTCTCTTCTCATTTCTTGGGAAGCAGTGAGGAGCAGAGCAGGGAGAAGCACCTTCAGGGAGTTCCATGTCTACCCCTTAACCACTCTTGGTGGTTCCTTTATAGCAAAGGTACCATTCAATAACAAGGATAGCTGTGGTGCATTGTGCCCGGGGGTCTAGACTTAGGTATAAATTCTGTTGTGGATGCTAACTTCTGCTGCATAGTTAGAGAAATTGAAGCCTCAGAAGTTTACTAAGCTGATTTAATGGCTATGGTGATAGCCTCAACCAGTTCTGTGTCAGGGTCCTTCCTTAACCCAGTAGCTTCTCACTTAGAAGTGCCAGTAGCTTGATTGCCCTAGGGTCATCATACAGCCTCCGAGGTCACTCTCACAGACCACATGGGCAGAGAAGGATGACAATCAGAGAGAATATGGCCAGGTCTTACATGTAGGAGACCCTGGCAGTTCCTGCCAATGGGCCAAGTTCTGACTGTACTTATCACAATGCAGCAATGCATTGTGAGACACCTGAGCTGGTGAGTTCTGTCTGGAAGCATTTGGTGGCCCTGCTGGTGAGGAACCAAGTGACTGTCACCTTCATAGTTAGAATACATGAGTGTCATGGCTGCTGTCACCAGACATTTCCTGTCTGCTGCTGGTTCCCCAGGGGCCAGGATACTGGGGCAGAGTAGAGAAATCAGTGGGGCCAGATCGGACGCCCATCCTTCATTGCAGGTGGCACAGCTCAAGCTGCTGTGGTTACCTTGCTGTCATCTGGAAAAGAGAGGGCTATAGGCTGATCGAAAAGTGTTCTGCCAAAGCTGGGCACTAGGGTACAATCTCCAGGGGTCAGAGGGTCAGACTGCATACAAAAAATGACCCCAAGAGCACTTCAATCCGCTCTGATGCATCCAAGTAGATCCCTTCCGTTGCCTTGAAGCTACTTTGTTCAACCTCCCAGTGTTCAGCTCTGCCCTTTGCGGGTGAGGGGCTTCTAGAACAGGAGGAATGAAGGAGAGTAGGAGGGAGGATGAGGAACAGTAGGATGAGGGGTCATGGGAGCTAAGAGCAGGGATAAAAAGCACTGTGGTCCAGCACTGGGAGATGAGGCCCCCACTGTGCCCATCCCAGGCAGTGCAGCCCCCTGCCTCCCCGCCTGCCAGAGCACTCACTTGTGAGGAACCCCATTCTGACCTGGAGGTTGAGGGAAAGAAGGAACTACCTGACTTTAGGGAGCTCGTCTTCTAGGAGGGAGTGGCTACTTTCCTGTGTGACTTGGTCAAGTTCTAGGGCTAGAGGGAAGCTCCCCTGTGCCAGCTCATGCCTCCTATTTCTCTTGGTGCATCTCAAGATCCAATGCAGGTGGCAGCCTTACTTTGAGTGTGTGGCTGGCCACATCCAGACAAGGGACCCAGTTGTCCGCAAAGTCAGACAAACCCTGCTCAGAAAGACCAGCTGGAGGCCCTTTGGGAGAAATCATGAATGCAGAAAAAGGCCAAAGCACATGAACACCCACAGAAACTGGGGTCATTCACAGCCATGGTTACTTGATCTTCACCGTGCCTGCACGTGTGTAATGCTGGCTTGAAGTCAAGACTGGGATAGGGAGTCTCGAAAACATGGCTTAGGGCCGTCTTCCGGTTAAGCTGCCCCAGATGGTTCTTTTAGACCTTTGGTGGTCTGACAGGGAGAGGTGATGTGGATAGTACCCCAGAGATGCAGAAGGGTGATTGAGTAAAATATCTTTTAGCTATAGCCCCAGCACCATGTCCATTCACCACCCCCACTCACCCCACACCTCCCTCTGACACTGACTCTGTGTTCTGCTTTTGCACCCAGAATCTGACCAATGAGGAACAAGTGGTTGTCATTCAAGCCAGGACAGTCCTAACCCTGGCAGAAAAGGTAACAGGAACTCTGTGGATGTCTCAGAGGGGAGGGGCTCCTATAGATACTGTCCCTGGAAGGAGGGCCTTCAGGGCAGGGGCATGGTCCTCTTGGTCTTGTCTGCCTGGGGAAACTGACCCACACAGGTCAGACAGCAACACCAAGAACCTCTGCCAGGGGAGATTCGGCCAAACACTGGGCAAATAGCTCTGTCTCCACCCCTCCCACAGACACTGCCCCAGTGCAGACTTCACCTGTACCTCCTCCCAATGCAGACTTCACCTCTACCTCCTCCCAATGCTGGCTTCACCTCTGCCTCCTCCCAATGCAGACTTCCCCTCTACCTCCTCCCAATGCTGGCTTCACCTCTACCTCCTCCCAATGCTGGCTTCATTTCAATCTAGGAGGTAGATTGGAAGCTGGATTGAGTCTGTAAAACTGGCAGTGTTCCTTGGTTTCCTGTTCTTATTCTGTTTAGCCTCCCATCCTCATCCTGGTCCTTCCCCAGTCCAGACTTGTTTAGCAGGTTACCCTCACTCTCAGCTCTTTCTCAGATCTCCAGCCTCACAGGAAAGGGGGATCCTGGTAAAGAAGGATTTAGGGAAACAGGCCAACCCCCCTGGCAGAGTTCTAAAATGTACCCACTCCTGCTGCTCCCCAAACCAATCGTTCCTCCTCTCCCAGGGAAGGCAGGAGTGGCAGACATCTGAACATCAGGTGGCATGGTAGTGCCACCATATCAGCCCAACCCTAACTCCCCTTCCTTAGTCAGGCTTCCCTTGATCTTCCAGGCTGTCTCTGTGGAGTTGGGTGGGAGGCAGTTGGTACTGGTGGTCATGTGGGGGATGCTAGCAGTCACTGTCACCTGTTCATTGTGCTTGTGCCCAGTGGCTCCAGAGGATTGAAGAGACAGAGTCAGCGCTACAGCGGAAAATGGTAGACCTGGAGAGTGAGAAGGTCAGTGGAATCTTCCAGAGTGCCCCTGAAACCAATGCCACCAGGTCTGTATACCTAGGCCAAGGCCTGGCTCTCTGTGTTCCAGGAGCTGTTCAGCAAGCAGAAAGGCTACCTGGATGAGGAGTTGGACTACAGGAAGCAGGCACTGGACCAAGCCCACAAGGTGAGCGAGAGGACTGGCAGACATATGCCTGCTTATCCACCCCTGTGAACATCTCAGAGGCCTGTGTGGCCAGGCTCAAAACTTCAGGCAGGCACCAAGACTCAGTGTGGGGTCACTCTCGGCTTTTCTCCGTCTGGGTTCTGAGGACATGTTACTGCCCACTCAGCAAATGCTTCAGAGTGCAAACACGCAAAGACGCACATGGACACATGAGTGTAGGGACATTGGGAACTAATATAGATACAATAAATTAGTTGGTAGACAATTAATGAGCACACAGTGCATTTAGGAATTAAATGAAGACAACCAAGTGTTCATAGGGAAACATCATTCTACTGGAGACCCTCCTTTTGATCATTCAAAACTTGGAGAATTGGAAGTTTGGCCTGTTCCGTGTATCTGGTCATCCTTTGGGGAGTCGAGAATTTCCTAAGAGAATATCCCTATTTAAAGATTACTTATTTATTATGTATACAGTGTTCTGCCCACATGTACACCTGCATGCCAGAAGAGGGCACCAGATCTCATTATAGAAGGTTGTGAGCTACCATGGTTGCTGGGAATTGAACTCAGTACCTCTGGAAGAGCAGCCAGTGCTCTTAACCTCTGAATTATCTCTCCAGCCCCAAGTAAGAATATTCCTACTTAAGGCTAACAATGAAAGATGTGCTCCATGGTTACCTATATTAGTCTGTATCCTGTTGCTATAATGAAAAGACTGGCACCAGGTAATGTATAAAGAAGACAGGTTTATTTAGTTCACGATCTGGAGGCTGCAAGTCCAAAATTGGGGAGTCACATCTGCTGGGCTCTAGTGAGGACTCTGCCTGTATTCCATCATGGCGTCATGGTGGGGGTTCATGGGAAAGGGAGAGAGATCACAGCAGGGCAGCCAGGTGGAGGGATTTGGAGGCCAGGATTGCCCCTTTTATAGCAATCCACGTCTGAACCCCCGAGAGCCACGCTGATGCCTTCTAAGGACAGAACCCTGTTGACTCAGTGGTCTCTTAAAGGTTCCACCACCTTAGTGCCGTTATGCTAGGAGCCAAGCTTCCAGCACACACCCCCCCCCCCCCAGAAATGCACTGCAGCCACTGCCAGAGCGGCCAGCACTCGAGTCTTTTCTGAGAAGCCAGCCCTTGCTAGCATCAGCTTGAGAACCCAAGGAGATCCAACGGGACATTTGTCAACCTTTCTGTTCCAAGAAGGACACGGAACCCAATCAAGTGTTGAATCATAGCTGGTGTAACAGGGACACTTAATGCCCAGCTGCAGAGACTCCCTAGAGGAACCAAAGGCCACCTATCCTTTCTAGGGTTTAGTTATCCTTGTATAGGGTTGTTATCCTGTGGGCGGTGCCTTGTCCCATTGAGTATCCTTCAAGGCACAGAGAGATGACAGCAGTAACTCAGGAAGAGCACTTGGTGGTCTGATGTGTGGCTGAGGGCAGGTGTGGATGCTGGAGCGCACAGAATGATCCTATGGTGATCAGAAATGAACAGCAGTCTATAGGCCTTTGGGGTCATTCCCACATCCTCTGCTTCTCTGTCTGCCAGATGGTAGTGACATTTACTCTGGGGCCATTGCTAGTTCAAGACACAGTAAGCAGGCTTTCGACTAACCAAAGGCAGGGAGCATCCCTCTGGTGACCTAGGCTCATCTCCTGGTGTATCCTGTCTATAAACAAAGTCCAGATGGAAGTTCTCACTAGCAGGAGCGTATGAAACCTCTGCAGTGTTTGCTCGAGGTCGCATGTACCACGCTTGTTTTCAAAGGCTGGGTCTCAGGATCTGGGTCTCACCCTCCTTGATAGTGTTGTTGCCTGGCACCCCTCAGGCTCTGGGTTCCCTCCCCAGCACCAAATAAACCGTGGAAGAGTGTGGTTCTGATTTCCCTAAAGTTCCCTTTTCTCTGAGCAGTCGCTGAGGCAGAAACACAAGCACACTGTGGTACCGGGACATCGGCAGGGAGTCACAGCTGGTGTTTGGCCCCCACCTCTTCTAGGATGCCTGCTAGTTAGGAAGGAAGGTGTTTGTGACCCTCCAGGCCCTTCCCCAGAGACCACTGGACACACTTCCTCCCCAGTAAGAACTCCGCTGAGAGGCAAGGCTGTCTACCGTGGCCCACTCCTGAAGAAAGGGAGGGCTGATGCCTGTCTCCTGTCCCCAGCACATCCTCGAGCTGGAAGCCATGTTGTATGATGCCCTGCAGCAGGAAGCCGGGGCCAAAGTGGCTGAGCTGCTGTCAGAAGAGGAGCGTGAGAAGCTCAAGGTGGCAGTGGAGCAGTGGAAGCGGCAGGTCATGAGCGAGCTACGTGAGCGCGATGCCCAGATCCTGAGGGAGCGCATGGAGTTGCTGCAGATTGCACAGCAGGTGCCCATGGCGGCAGGGTGGGGATAGAGGGTCAGCTGGGCTTCCTGAGACCCAGCTTCCCGGGGGGCCACATGTCCAACAGCTGTGTCCTCCAGTGGCCACACCCTTTCTCACTGAGTCCGTGTCCCTCCCTCTCTAGCTCCTAGTCTAGCAGTTGTGTTGCTAACCAAAGCCTTTGGGTGGTAGCTCTCCATGGACTCCTAGGTCTCCTACATGACAATGTCCCCTAATGGTAAGAGTGTTGTCTGTGGACAGCAGCTAACCAACCATTACCCCAGCCCTGTTGTTTATGACTGTCACAGCTTCTACCTGTGGGGTTGACCTGAAAGCAGTGTCTATGAACACAACTCAAGTCAGACCATCCTAAACACAAAAAAGCTCAGACTGCAGATTAAGATAAGTTCCTACAAGATGGATGCTACCTTCCCATGATGGTCAGTAGGCCATAAGACAGGGCTTATCAACCACCAGGATGTGCCCATGCCCCTTTACTCATGGGCCTACTGTGGGCCCTTTGGGGCTCCAGGATAGTCAGGGTTAGTCAGGTCACCCCATCCCTCTTGCTCCAGCTGTCATTTGAAAGCACTCAGCTGCTTCCAAGTCCCCAGGCCTCAGCTGCAGAAGGACAGTTCTAGCTGGTAGCTCTATGGGCTGGTTGCCTGTTGCTCTGTATAAAGGCCCTGGGAGGGACATAAGCTAACTCCTTGCTCTTCCATTTAAACAGTACAGTCTCTGACCTGACTAAGTCAGAGGACATTGGTCCCATCAAAGGAGAAGTGGTGAGCTGGGACTGGAGCAACGCAGTAGCTACTTTGTGGGCTATTGTCTACCAAATAAGTGTGGGGAACTCTTGACCCTCTTATAGGTGGTACGCCAATCCTCTGTTTATTGAATATCTTCCTTCTTTTAACATTGCAGAGAATAAAAGAGTTAGAGGAAAGAATAGAAACCCAGAAGAGACAAATAAAGGAGCTGGAAGAAAAGGTAAAGCAAAGAATGGGGGAGGGTACAGCTGGAGGGGGCGGGGCGGGGGTGCTTGCCTGGCATCTATAGATAAAAAGAACACAAGCTCGGGTCTCGCAGCTGAGACCTTACCTGCAAGCTAGCCCACGCAGAGCAGAGTGGGGATGAGCAGAAGGGAGACCACTGGGCAGGAGCTGTGGGTACACTGGACCAGAGCCAGGAGCCTTTGTACTGCCTCAGTTTCCCCTCTGGATCCATATGTTAGACCAGTGACTTAGGTCAAACTGGTGCCCTGGGTGGTGCAGAGGGGTTAACCCTCCAGGTTCATCATGCTTAGTTGTCTGAGAATCACATTCCTGAAAGATTGGCCATGGTCCCCAAGAGCTGTTCTCGGGGCTCAGAGACATTTTGCCCCTGATGCCCAGGGAGTGTCTTCAAGACCAGAAATACTGGGGTGCCTGATTAGGTGCTTCCTCTGAACCCTGACTCTACAGCCTGGGGTGCAGAGCATCTGTGCACTGGCATCCACAGACGCAGTGCTTCCCAGACCAAGTTGAAGGGCATGTGCCCAGAGATCCCTGCTGTCCATGGGATGCTGTGCTTTCTTTTCTGTATCCTGCGTGGTCTGGGCTGGGGCTAGTTCCCAGGATTCTGGAGTCAGATGGAGTCTTGAGTCTTATGATTGTTCCTACACATAGATAGATCTCATCAAGGTGACAAGATGCAGGAAGCGGTCAGTGGGACAGCGCTTGGGCAGGATACCGTCTAGATAATCTCACCGGCCTTAGCCATGGCTTGGAGGTGTTCCTCTGCAAAGCAGTCCCCGGCAGTTTTCCATTTGAGCCGGCCCAGCCAGCCTTAGAAGTGACAAAAATGCCATCTGTGGGGCATTTTGTTGCCCCATGCTCAGCAGAACTTGCATAAATTCCTAGGTCTGCCATGTAGATAGGAGCCCAGAATCAAGCAGGCATAGGCTTCGAAACAAGGTCCCTACAGGGACTGCCTACAAACTCCAGGCCACGTGGGCAAACACCCTACATGCACACTGGGTGCCCAGTGATGCCAAGAGGGGACACAGTCTTGTTCACCTGAGTTTCTAACACTATAATTCTGACCTGACAGTCTGAGGACATTGGTGCCACCAAAGATGGAGCCCTGGGGAAAGACGTCCACTCTCTAGAGAAAAGTGACAAACTGGGGACTTCTAGGTGACTCCAGGCTAGCTGGACATGTTAGCTACTCCATGGGCTACTTGCCCATCAAATAAATGCAAACCTATCAGGTGGCAAAGTCTTCCTCAGACTGTACGCTTGCTTCGTTTTGTGTCTTAACCCAAGGGCGCGTGTTTGAATTAACACTAGAGCAATGTTAAGGTTGCCATCTGAGCTTTCTAACTTCATCAAATGGCTGAACGCAATGCTTGATTTTTCTCCAAGTTGGATTGGCCCCTCCCCCCATGCCAACCAACACTTCAAATCCATCCAGGGTATCAGTATATTTTGTTCTTTATAAATGTACCACCGCCAAAACTATAGTACTTGTATGTGCTGGATACAGGAAGTGTCTTCCTGTTCCGGTGTCATCCTCGACTCCGTGACTCTCAATAGACACCTGGCCCTGGGAAGCTTGGTGTGCTGTGTAGGGATGTAGAACCCACAACTTAGCCTTAAATGGTGCCTAGTCCCCCAGCGTTATTTGGGGTAGCATTGTCACCCTAAGCTTAGGGTTCTCACAAAGCCCCTTGCACACCTCCTGTCCTTGCCTCCTCCTCCTGGCTGGCCAGGGTCCCTGTCTGTCTATGCTCGTGGCTTGTTTCTGTACAGACGTGCTACAAACTCTTACTTTTCTTTCTCTCTCCTTGTGTTTCTCCATCCTCCCCTTTCCCTTTCAGTTTTTATTTTTGTTCTTGTTTTTCTCCCTAGCTTTCATTCTCTGGTCATAGCTGTTCTGGGCACTCTGAACTGGTAAGTACTTAAGAGGCTGGTATTTCCTGCTCCTTCTTTTGAAAGATGATAGCGGTTCCTGCTGCCCAGTCAGCTGGCTGCGTGCCCTCATAGAAGCAGAAAGGCCCCTCCTGGGTCTTCCAGAAGGCTCCTTGAAAAGCTACCCACCTTTTAGAAAGCCCTTCTCCAGGCACTGGGTCCACGAGACTGTACCAGGCATTCTTAAAACCAGCACCTACTCAGAAGTCAGTATCCACTAGGCAGCAGGATGGGGCTTTGTGACTTTTCTGTATCCTCTGTGGCTCAGGTTCCATGTCCCCAAGTCCCTGGGTCACCTACAATCACAGGAATGGCACTAATGCGTAGAGCCCCTGCACTGTCTGCACACCAAGGCCACACACCACACTTGGTCACCACTTTCTGGTGGGACACGATGACACAGCTCATCTCAGGCCCCTGGATCTGCTGTTTAGGGGATACAGAGAGATCTTTTCCAAGGGGCCAGCCCTTCACCCCCTAAGTCCCATGCTTGTGTCTGTCTTCTAGTCCTCGGCAAAGGCAGACCTTTGTCCTCCAGCAGGACCAGAGAGCGGCAGGTGCCGAAGGAAGCAGGAGAAACTGGATCTCAACACTGAAGACTCGGAAGGGTTTGGGCTCTGTGCCCTGCCCTGCGGAGGATGAGGGCAAAAACACTGTGAGCTGCAGTCACTGTCCCCCGGAGTGACAGGACTAGAACCTGTCTTGCTGAGTAGCGCTTCTCTAGGGGAGGCCTAGCCTTGGCTACTGAGTCCTGGGGACCTTCAGCCCCGAGAGTAGGCCTCCTCCCAATCACAGCGATGTGTAACGTTCCCTGCCATGCAGGGGTCAGAACTGCTCCTGTACTGGAGCCCACACTGGACACCCCCCTTGTTCCCATAGTGACCATCAATACCCTTGGAAGAAGATCTCAGAACTGCCCAGACTTGCCCCTAATGGCAAGATGAAGGCTGTGGTCGCCGTGGTGACCTAGGAGGGTTCCCTGTGACACCCTGAGTGTCACACTGAAATCATTCACTGTGGTCCTGAACACTTGCTGATGGACAGATTCCTTGCCCAACCTTGTTCTGTTACATTGGCATCTCTGTGAGGACAGCTCAGAATTGTGACACCCCCCCACACACACACACACTGGCCTCCTACCCTACCCCCAGGCACAAAGGCTAGAATCCTATCCCAGTCTGCTGGCTAGAAGCTCAGTGGAATGACCAGAGGAAGAGGCCAAGGGGCATATGAGGCCTGGGCTGGAAGAATGAGGATCAACGCACAGCCCCGACATAGTGGAGGCATGGCCCTCCTGGCCAGGAAGACCCTCAGCCCGTGGGCCTAGCCAAGAACTGCAGGTGGCAAGGGCAGGTGGTGATGGTGGCTGAGAATGGCTTCATCCAGAGCCTGTGCACACAAGAAGCCGGGTCCGAGAGAGAAGGTGAAGATAAGATAAACCAAAAGTTCCATGAACCTCAGAAGGCAGCCACCGCACAATGGCCTACAGGTAGGTGGCAACATCTGTCTACTGGGGACAGCCCTCCTTACCGCACTATTGGCAGCCCGCTCCTCTTGCTAGACTGAATGAGCCCTTTGCTGCATGAATGAGGTCTCCTCTCCAGAAGAGCCTGGAGTGGTTATGAGGGCCAGTAGGTCATGGGGGCTCCCCATATCCATTTCCAGATGTAGCCCACAGATGTAGGATCCTCACTTTACCTGTTCATGCTAACGCAGATGCCAGTGCCCGCTGAGGAAGCGCCTGAGCTGACCTGGCGAGTGCACTACAACACCATGCAGGTGCAACTTCCTATCTCATCTGTGGACCCTTCTGTGCCTGTAGCTGGGCCACACCTAGTGGGGACTTCTCTCCCTAGTGCATTGGTGCCCGTACCTAGTAAAGATTTCCCACCCCAGTGCAGTGGCGTCCCCAAAGCTCAAAGGAGATGGGCAGGGGGCAGGGGGCACCTTCTTCCCCATCCCTATAGACAGGAAGCTCTGCCTTGAGACACAAGGTGCCCCATCCTGCCCAGTCCCCATGGCAGATGGCAGAAGCAGCTACGGTGTGGGTTAAAACTTTCCATCCACTACACACATAACATGGATCAAACCCAGGGCCCGGCATATTCGAGGAAAACTCTCTACCCCTGAGCTGTAGCCCTAACCACTTTTTTAGTTTTTATTTTCAAATGGTGTCTCATTAAGTTGCCCAGAACTCATTCCGTACCCCAGGGGTTGAAATGGCGAGCCTGCTGACTCAGCCTTCTGAATAGCTGCAATGACAACCCTAGCTACACTGTGTTTTGAACACATACCCATGACAGGATCACCCTGTTGGCCCCAGGCCCTGTGACAAGTCAAAAGGGCTTGGTTCCCTCTGAGCTGCATCAAGACCCCTGTGGGGAGGAGGTGACTGAGGATGGGTTTCCCAGAGACACCCTGAGGCTCTTTGGGAACCGGGCAGATGCTGTCTGGGTGTGCGTATCTCTTGGGACATGGAGGCCTGCCGCAGCGGATTTCAGCAACCTCTGAGGGATGAAGATTGCCCAGTCCTCACACCCAGGGCTACCTATAACTTGCAGTGAGGCATTTGGCTCCAGTGTGGCTCCTTCAGCCGAGACATCCCACCACCTAGAACTGTATAAGGCTTCCTAGTGAGGTCACCTGTCCAGCCACTGACAGACAGAGCAGAGCCTAGAACTTACGAGGGAACATGGTGGAACCTATTGCTGAGCCTAGGGGCAGGGAATGCATGGAGGCAGGGATGGAACCTGGGGACACATCACCTGTGGAGACCCAGCACATGCCCCAGGGTGGTAGAGGCTAGCCCTCTTTCCACCGTGTAGCCTATAGATGAGTGGTTTCTCCTGTGCACACATTCCTCCTCATGAGCGCCTGCCTCATCTGGCTCAGCACCCGTGTGTCCATCTCTCCCACATGCCTTCCCACTCTGGGAGGCCCTGTAGACTGGGCCCTCTAAGCTGAGCTTCTATTCCACAGCAAGGGTGTCTACTGTTCAGTAAGACTAGCATCTGGAGAGTGAGCTGGCCCTTGTGTGGCATGGTGAGACATTCAGCAAGATGGACTCCCACCGAGCCTCTTCCTAGGGCTGTGGGCATGTCCCTGGTGGGGCTGTGGGCGTGTCCCTGGCAGAGCTGTGGGTATGTCCCTGGTGGGGCTGTGGGCGTGCCCCTGGCAGAGCTGTGGGTAGGTCCCTGGTGGGGCTGTGGGCGTGCCCCTGGTGAGGCTGTGGGTAGGCCCCTGGTGAGTCTGTGGGTGTGTCCCTGGTAAGGCTGTGTCTCTTTGGGGCTGTACAGGGTTGCCTTGTTGTGAAAAGATGGTCCTGTGTGAGAACAGCGTGAGATTTGAGACCAGTCTGATCAGCAGGGTCGGAGGAGATCCTTACTCATCTTTCATTTGGGCACGTTTTTACAAGCATGCCTTATATAATTCCCTGGTCTTCATTAGGGGCCAGGCCCCCTGTGCAGGGCACTGTGTGGTCTCTGTGGCCTCTGGGGTCGATAGATACAGTCAGAAAGCTGTCACAAAAGCTTGTTCTAGGCTGCCTGGCTGAGC
Organism: Microtus ochrogaster; assembly: GCF_000317375.1. Taxonomy (NCBI): domain Eukaryota; kingdom Metazoa; phylum Chordata; class Mammalia; order Rodentia; family Cricetidae; genus Microtus; species Microtus ochrogaster. Next base: position 31,924,374 of record NC_022015.1, read on the forward strand.
ACTACAGGAAATGCCAACGTGAGCCACACGGGGGCGCTCCAACCAAGCAAACCCAGCATGACTAAGCAACAGGTTGCAGACGCTCAGGCCCCTGTTGTATGTGTTCCTTTTGTATCCAACCCCACTCTGTCACTGGGGTGTTTTCCCACTTGCTTGGCAGGAACAATCCCAACCTCAGATCATCACGTGCCTGGCCTTAAAGGTTGCCTGAAGCTGGGTGAAGGACAGTAGACACAGGTCTCAATGCTGGCTTCCTGTGAAAACAACCCTAAATTCCTAGGGAGACTCCTAGGTGGCTGGATGTGCGAGTCCCATTGGTTGCAATCACTCCTATGCTTGTGGGCAGGTGGACCTCTAGGGTTTACAGAGTTACTGCGCCTTAAGTCCGAACAGTTCCCACATGAAGGCTATATTAGAATGTGTGTTGCTGTGTTAAACACCATGACTAAAAGCAACTTGGGAGGAAAGTAGTCCGTGATCCAGGGAGGTCAGGGCAGGAGCTCAACCAGGGCAGGAACCTGGAGGCAGGAAGGGATGCAGAAGCCATGAAAGAGTGCCATTTACTAGCTCAATCCTTCTGGCTTGCTAAGCCTCTTCTTGTTTTCCCTTTTTCCTCCTCCTCCTCCTCCTCCTCCTCCTCCTCCTCCTCGTGTGTGTGTGTGTGTGTGTGTGTGTGTGTGTGTGTGTGTGTGTGTGTGTTTAATGTGCATGAGTGTTTTCCCTGCATTTATGTATGGGCACAAAGTGCATGCTTGATGCTCCCAGGGCCAGAAGAGGGTGTTAGATCCATGAAACTATAGTAATGGATGTTTGTAAGCCATAGTGTATGTAGGTGCTGGAAATCTGGGTCCTCTGGAAGAGCTGCCAGGGTCTTAACCACTGAGCCACCTCTCCACTTCTTATATACCCTAGGACACCTGTCTAAGAGCAGCACCAACCACAATGATGTGAGCCCTCCCACATGGTTCACTGATTGAGAAAATGCCCCACAGGCTTGCCTACAGGCCAATCTGATGCAGGCATTTTCTCGACTGTGGTTCTCTCTTCTCAAACAACTCTAGCTTGCGTCAAGCTGACAACAAAACAAAAGAAGCAAGGACAGAGGCAAAACAGGGCTGTGTAGGGAGTTCTAGGGGCATAGGCAGGGCTAGCCCCCTCAGAGATGCTTCTGACATTAATGAACAGTAATAGACACAGGCAGCATACTAGTTATGTTTGTGTTGCTGTGACAAAATAACCTGATGGAACAGCTTCAGGGTTTTAGAGGACTTGGACCTTTGTGGCTGGGTCTGGGT
>NC_022015.1:31925778-32016641 GCF_000317375.1 Microtus ochrogaster
CTGTAGACCAGGCTGGTCTCGAACTCACAGAGATCCACCTGCCTCTGCCTCCCAAGTGCTGGGATTAAAGGCGTGCGCCACCATCGCCCGGCTGGGTCTGGGTTTCTGTGGCTGTGATGAGACACAGATCCTAATGGCAAAGCTACTTCTCTCAGAACAGACAGTAAGCAACAAGGGAGAGGGATAGGAGGGGGACAGAGACAAGACCCTTCCAGGGACCCATCCCCTATTACCTACTTCCTCCAGCTCAGACCTGCCTCCTGAAGATTCCAGACCCTTTCAAGGTAGTGCCACCATCCAGGTTTGATGGCATAAACCTGGAATCCCAGCATTTGGAAGGCTGAGGCAGGAGAATCATGAGTTTCAGCTTAGACTAGGCTACATAGTGAGACTATGTTTCAAAACAAACCACCACCACCAACAACAACAAACAGAAAGGATGCTACTAGCTAGTGACTAATAATGATTGACAATATGAGTTTGTTGGGATATTTTGTGTTCAAACTATAACTATCAGGTGCCCCCTTCCCACCTCCCCACCCCCCCCAAAAAAAAGCATTTTGTGAGTCTGGGCTCTACTCAGACCATCTCCTGCTCCCTGGACACTAAAGTCAGAGTGGTCAAGGTAGAGGGAAGGAGAGTGAGAAGTCGTGGCTACCTCTTAGCTAGGGTGCCAGCATGCTACAGAGCATCCCAGGAGCCAGAGCCAGTGGTTCCCTGACGTTTGGCTGCATTGCCTGCAGATTATATAATAAAAGGAACCAGCAATTGTGGAGAAGGGATTGATTCCATGCATGGTGCAGGGACAAGCAAACATTCTCCTCATTCCCCCAATCAGAGAGAGGCCGCTCAGACACAACGGGTAAGGAAAGGTGCATAGAGCTGGGGTGCAATACTCCAGTGCCTGCAGCAGTACCAGCTCTGGAGGATCAACAAGGGACAGTCACCACGGGCCCGCAACTCCACTGGGACAGAAACAGGCAGCGTCAGAAACCTACCCAGCAGCTCCCAGAGCTGCAGGGGCCAGAGAGGGAAGAGGGTCAGAGCCCTGACTCCTGAGGCTCCAAGTGAAGAAGCCTGGAGCTGGCTATGGGTGTGACCACCGTGACATACCCTGACCCCACCTGAGGCTGCTGCACTAGGCTCCTCTCCCATGGCTGTCAGTCGTCTGCAGCCTATTTGTGAGGATTCTATGCTGTAATCTCAGCTCCTGGCTGTTGCGCAATTTATAATTGGTCTTAATAATAAAAACCCAGAGTCAGATATTAGGGGGTGAAAGCTGAAAGATCAGAGAAGCAGAGCAGCCAACCACTAGTTCTTACCTCTATAAAATCCTCAGACTGAATGGGGTATCCTGTCTCTACAAGTCCTCAGACTGAATGCCCTGAGCTCCTGTCTCCTCCCGCCCTATGTTCCTCTCTCCACCCAGCCATATCCCTTCCTGTCTCCACCTCCCTAGTGCTGGGATTAAAGACGTGTCACTCCCAAGTACTAGGATTAAAGGTGTGAGCCATCACTGCCTGGCTCTGTTTCTCTTTTAGGGTGGCCTTGAACTCACAGAGATCAGTCTGCCTTTGCCTCACAAGTGCTGGGATTAAAGGTGTGTGCCATCACTGCCTGGCCTTTATGGCTAACTAGTGGCTCACTCCACACTCTGTGATTGTCAAGCAAGCTTCATTTGTTAGATCACAAACAAAACATCACACCTGGCCAAGAAAACCCGAGGCCCCTCTCATCTGAAGACCAAATCCAAAGGTCCGTGCCTGTTTCTGCCCCAGATACCACTCTGGGGACTGCTGGCTGACGCACATGTGATACAGAAAAGGCAGTGACACCTGCTTTCTGACTGGGTATCACCATTCACCCCTTAAACTCTTATTTTGAAGTGACTTTTAGATTAAAACAATTACAAAAAATAGGTATAGAGAGGTTTTTTTATTGCTTTAATTTTAAAATGATGTGTGTACGTATGTGCACGGGCATGCCATGGCACTATATGGAGGTCACAGGTCACCTTGCAAGCTAAACTCTCTCCTATCATAAGAGTATGGGGTAGGAAGTGAACTCAGGTCTCAGGCTTGGTCAGAAGTGCCTTTACCAGCTGAGCCATCTCATTCTCTCTCTCTCTCTCTCTCTCTCTCTCTCTCTCTCTCTCTCTCTCCTTCAGACTGATCTTGAACTCATTGTTCTCTTGCCTCTGCCTTCCAAGTGCTGGGATAACAGGTGTGTGTTATGACATCCGGCTGTGGGAGTCCTTGTGTGCCGTTTGCCTAGCTTCTCCTGGTGTTAGTAGCCTGCATAATAATCCTTACACGTTCTGTTCCTGGACCCCAGGCTGTAGCTGTCGTCTTATCTCTCCACTCAAAGGTGTCAATTCTCAGTGTTTCCTCGTCGTGTCAGACACGACACGCTGATACTAACCTGTAGGTTATTTTGTAGTGTCCCTCGGTCTGATCTGTCTTGTGCTTTCTCATGTTTAGCTCGAGGTGAGCACACTGCACGGCGAGAACCTTTGTGTGCCAAACAGGGGTGCCAGAGGTCAGCGTGGTGAATCCTGTGCTCACAGAACTGGGAGCCTGGGGTGATGCTTGCGTACAGCGAGAAGAGGACAGTGACACAATATAAATCTGCTTTTCCTCCCCAAACTCTTGTTCACCTGCGGCAAGTTCTTATGGGAACGCTGTGTCCTAGTCATTCTAATCATATCATGAACCTCAAGCATTTTTTCAGGTTGACGCTTGTGCTATCTCCATGTCCCTTCCTTTCTCATGCATACACTTTCTGTTACCACGAGATACTCCAGGCTCATCTTTTGTCCCTGTTCAAGGCCTGAGATCCATCCCTTCTCCAAGGAGTGCTTGCCCCTGTTGGAGAATAAGGTTAAGAAATCAAGATCTCTAGGTTCATGTCTGCTTGCTGATGGCGTGGCTTCATTCTCCAGCTTCTCGTGGGCAGAGCGTGTGTCTCAGTCACTGTTGTGTTGCTGTGAAGAGACACCATGACCAACACAACTCTTTAAAAGGAAACATTCAATTGGGGGCTTGCTTACAGCTTCAGAAGTTTAGTCTAATAACAGGGAGCATGTATGTGTGCTTAATTATGTAGACTTACCTATGTGCTTACCTATCTACTCTATCTATCTATTATCTATCTATCTATCTATCTACCTATCTATATCTATCCATCCATCCATCCATTTATCTGTCTATCCTCTGTTTATATATCATCTATCCATCAGCTACTTATGTTACTTTTATTTTTACCCATTTTTATACCCCTCCATTATTATCTATCTACTTTTACCTCTTCATCTATCAATCACTGTTATAACACTATGAGTTCATAACCACACCCCCAGATTCAGACCAGTGGCCCCAGATTTGCTCTAACCTCACTCTCTTCTTGTTTCCGACCTCTTGCCTTGACAGTGGCGGGGCATGTGGCTCTTGTTTACCCTTCTGTTCTGGTTTATCTGAAGTCATCTCAGGGTCACTGAGGCACACTTCACTACCTAGAATGTAGCACAAATATAGTTCTGTTTGTCCTCGGTCTTACAGTGTCCAGACAAAATGTTTTTCTCCAAAATAACTATCTTAGCCAGAGTTACCATTGCTGCAATGAAACACCATGACCAAAGCAACCTGGGGAGGAAAGAGTTTATTCGGCCTACACTTCCTTATCAGAGTTCATCAGCAAATGAAGTCAGGGTAGGAACTCAAACAGGGCGGGAACCTGGAGGCAAGAGCTGATGCAGAGGCCATGGAGGAGTGCTGGCTGCTGGAACCCAGGACCACCATGTCAGGAATGGCACCACCTGCCATGGGCTGGGCCCTACCCCATGGATCCTGAAGGAAACACCTTTCAGGCTTGTCACAGTCTTATAAAGGCATTTCCTTAACTGAGCCCCCTCCTCTCTGATGACTCTAGCTCGTGTCAAATTGACATACGACTAGCCAGCACAATAATTTAGGGAGTTCTTCTCTGCCCCCCCAAGGGCAGTTATGCTCTGTCCTGTGTCACATCCTGTATGCTCTCTTTACCCCACATTCTGATATTTAAAAAAAAATTCACATGTAATAGTGTTTTCTGTTTATGATGTGCAGTAAGTGTTCTCTGGGTTTTGACACATTGTCCACCACCATCTTGACAGACAGACCCCCTCCTCAGCCCTTTGCTATTGAGCCCCTCAGCCCATCCTGGTAGTCCCCTTCAGTCTTGCCATTTCAAGTCATATCAATAGAATCGCATAATCTGCAGTATTGGGACCCGACTCTCCTCCGTATTATTTTGTGGCTAACCAGGGCATCCATTTATTTATTTATTTATTTATTTATTTATTTATTTATTTATTATGTATACAATATTCTGTCTGTGTGTATGTCTTCAGGCCAGAAGAAGGCACCAGACCTCATTACAGATGGTTGTGAGCCACCATGTGGTTGTCGGGAATTGAACTCAGGACCTTTGGAAGAACAGGCAATGCTCTTAACCACTGAGCCATCTCTCTAGCCCCAGGGCAACCCTATTTACTTGGGAGCATCTCCAGCTGAAGGGCATCAGGGGGCAGCATTCACTTTAGGGCAATTACGAGCAGTGCTGCCATAGCATTTGTGTGCAGGATTCCACGCATGGGAGCCTTCCTTCTTCTTGGGTCAGTACCTATGATGGGGCTCCTGGATGGCCTGGACCAACATGTTTCTTTTTATAGGGAACTGTTCACTGTCACTGTGCACTGCAGTTTGTGTCCTACCAGCAATGCAGGAGAGCACCTGTATCTCCGTGGGGCTTTGCCTGCTTGGTTTTGCAGTATCTTATTTTGGTGTAGTTCACATTTTTCTAAGGGCAAACAGGGTTGAATGTCTTTTGTGCTGATTTTCCATCCGTATAGTCTCTTTGGCAACGTTTCTCTTCATATTTTTTTTTACCATTTTTAAATGGTTTGTTATATCCTCCTAATGCACTGTTTTAAACTTTTTTCCCCATATAATATAGACACATTTGTTTATCGAATATATGTATAAAATTTAAAGATATTTCATTTTTTGTTGTTGTTGTCTGTTTTTCCAGACAAGGTTTCTCTGTGTAGCTTTGGAGACTGTTTCCAGAACTCACTCTGTAGACCAGGCTGGCCCGAAACTCACAGAGATCCACCTGCCTGTACCTCCTGAGTTCTGGGATTAAAGAAGTGCACGACCACCACCACCCAGCTTTTTTCTTTTTTTAAAGAAGTCTTTATTGGGAGATGGCTCAGTTGATAAAGTGCCTGTCCTGCAAACAGGAGGACTCGAACGTGATTCCCAGAATCCTCATTAAAAAAAAACAAAACAAAACAAAAAGCCAAGCATTGTGGTACGTGCTTGTAACCACAGCTCTGTGGGGACAGATCCACAGCCCAGTCAGCCCACTTTACATGGCAAGTTTCAGGTCAATGGAAGAACTCATCTGAGAAAGAGCTGAAGAGAAGATGGTGCCTGAGAACTGACAGCCGAGGCTGTCCACCAAGCCTCCTCACACTCCCCACATATGTACGCATGCACCCATGTGCATACACCCGCACACACATGCATGCACACAGATAAGAAGGAGACTTGCTGGGAAGTCCAGGCACTCACTGTGTGTCCCCGGCTAGCCCCAGCCTCCTGTGCTGGCATCACGGGTGTTAGCCGCCATACCCATCTCCCAGTCCTTTGTTTCTCTTGAGTCTCTCGAGGGTGTGTCATATAGAACTTGTAATTTTGATGAAGTCTAATTGATCAACTGGGATTGCTCAGGGGGAAAATGTTCAATGTGCAAACATGAGCGAGTGCAAAAGAAAAAAAGAGAGAGAAAGAAAACATGACTGCTCCTAGGTATGGTGGAGGAGAATGTTAATTGTAGGTATAGTACCGAGAGCATTGCCAGAGGCAGGGACAGGGGCATCTAGGAGAATCCAGGGTGGTTGTAACAAGACTGAGCTGTGCCATGGGGGGGGTGGGGGGGAGGGGGAGACAGGCAAGGGAGGGGAACCAGTGCAGCAGCCAGCAGGTCCGAATGCACAAAGAGCAGGTAACCAAAATGGTAGGATTATACAGGGAAGAGCAATCCAGCCCCCTGGGCCAGCTAAGAGGGTCCTGTAACAGGTAAGGACTGAGGGATGTAGGGACAACCTAGCAACCTCGTCTGCTTTGATGTGTTAAATCGGCACTTCAGCCTTTTGTCTTGGTTCGGAAACTAACAACGAGGGCTGGAGTTTCATGCCCAGCTCCCACGTAAAATCTGGGTCCGTGTGACAACCTGCCAGGAAGCTCTCAAGATGGAGGTCAGAGACAGGGACCCCAGAGCAAGCTGACTAGCTAGACTGTCTGAAGCAGGGAACCCCAGTTTCAATTAGAGACCTTTCCTCAACATAGAAAGTAGATAGTGATGGAGGAAGAACCAGATGTCAACCTCTGGGCTCCACCTACATACATACACACATGTGTATCCACGCACATATAAACATGAGTGCACACGCGCGCGCACACACACAGAGTCAAAAAAAATGTATCCTCTTTTTTAGTAGTAAACTTTGTGGTATGTGAACAAAGAAAATCCTGGCTTGTTCTAAGTAACAGATCTTCTCTTTCTTGATTCCTTATGTCCAATTCCTTTTGTGCAGGAGGCACTGTGAAGGCAGTTCAATTTTCAGGGGTGGCCTTGTCCCCTGAACCTCTTATACGGAGCTCCTCCCCTCCCTGATTAGCCTTTCCGCTTGTCTTGAATAAGCCCCCATTTGGGATTTAGTGAATCCTGGCTGGAATGCCCCTACTTTGTGCCCATACTGGGGTGCAGACGGGATAAAGCTGCTGGTGGTATCTTCCCTGTAGGTCCAGACAAACTCTCTGGTTCCGTTTGATCCTGGGGGTTGGCTGGATCTCCAGGGACTGCGTTCCTTCCAGCTCTGGGTCTGGAAGCTCACAGAGTGTGAGATTAACTGTCAGTAGCCTCAGATTTACAGCTCCTCGTGAAGCCAGCGCCCGAATGCCAATGAGCAAACCCTTCTGAGTGCAGTCTCAGGCTGCTTCCAATGTGCTATGGCCCGGGCCAGCCAGAAGTGGTGGCATCGATCCTCAATCCAAGGACAAACTGCTTCTCTCAGAAAACACCCATAGTCCATGAGCATTATGCAGACATAGAATAAAATTTAAAAAAACAGTAATATTCTCCATTTTAACCCAAGGAACAGATCTTCTTTATGACTTAGTATATCTCATTCAGAAACAAAAAGGTACGGTAGTTTAGCAATGGTTTCCTAGGTGTGAACACTGAGTCTGAGGCTGGCCTCTCCTAGGGCAGTTGCTATGTTTGAAAAAATTTTCTCTAGCCTCTTAAGAGCATCTAGTCCCTGCCTGGCAGCCTGCCCCACCCTGCTACGGGGGGCCTGCCACACAATAGTCACAGGATCTAATCAGTAATTGGTTTTGGGTCCTTTCATATGTGTGTCTTCTGTGGGGCCATTACATACAGCCAACACCAGGTCTGACATATGGCGCAGGCCTAGCTGGCCCTTTTCCCTGGAGCTTTGCAGAGAACTCTGGCGCTGCTAAAAAGATGGCTCTCCATGGTTCTCGGGTCTTTAGGAAGGCCCCTGTGCGTACTGACTTTGTACTTCACATCACTGTGCTGAAATTCACCCAGTAACATCCCGAGATGTAGGTGACTCCCTCCCTCCCGGATGCTACCTCTCACTCTGTGAACCTGCATGCTATATACCAGTGAGTGGTGCTTCTTGTTCTGGGGGAATCTCGTGTGTGTGTGTGTGTGTGTGTGTGTGTGTGTGTGTGTGTGTGTGTGTGTGTTGTCTGTGTTCCCACTGAGGATTGAAGATACCGGGTCAAGTGATACCAATATCCAGCTCAGGGAAATACTTCATACCCCGTTCTAATTCATCCCGGCAGCAACGCTTTAATTTGTGCTCGGTCTACAATCTTCGATTCTCCTGGCAAAGACGTTTCTCACATGTTCCTGAGTGTGCTGCACAAAACCTCAGACCAGAATGGAACGACTCCTGGGAGATGGAGGGTATCCCCTCCCCCTTGCCGCTCCATTGTCTAGTTCGCTCTCTTCCTCAGGGGCTTTCGCCTGGGGAGCAGCTGCCGCCCATCTATAACGTGACCATCTTGGTCTGTGCAATAATGGATCCTTTCATAGCGCGGCTGTGAGGCCATTAATAAGAGATGTCACTGCTAGAGAGGTCAGTGTCAGAAACGTAAGCAGGACACCCCCACCGTCAGCCGAGAGCAGCTGCCTGCAGCCAAGATGGGAGAAGAATCCCAGAACCAATAGGAAGCAGGTGAAAAGCGCCCACATCTGTGTGTGCCATGGAGGGATGCAGGGATAGGTGCTTATGTATTTGATTATGTGCGTGCACCTGCATGGGAGCGCCTGTGCATTTGGTTGTGTGTGTGACACCCACCCATCGGGTTGGTTATAGCTAAGGTGAAGGGAGGCTGAGCAATGTGCTCAGTATCCAGTAGGAACAGGCAGAGTCTTGAGAAGCACTGGCCTTCGCCTGTCTGTCCATCACGAACAAAGGCCTGGAAACGCCTAGCCTGCCTCCACCCCTGAAATCACTCCTTCCCTTTACCCAGGCAAGGCCTCTCCCTTTTAACAGTCCTCAAAGAGCTGAGGTGGGGGTCACCCGGGTAGGAACGGGCCAAGTGTGTCTCCAGACCAAGCTGACAGGGTAGGAGGAGGGATACAGGACCCGGTGTAGTCATTCTGCTGCCCCGTGCTCTCCAGATCTCAGGAGCTGTGGCACCAGGGCTCTGACTCCAAGCCTTTAGGTGAGACCACTGTGCGACCTGATGAATGAAAGTAAGCCTCGTTCACGGCGCAGTTCCCACAGTACAAACCCCCCTCTGTGCCTGTGCTGTGCTCTCTTGTCTGCCTCCAAACTCTGCTTGCCTCTTTACCATGGTGCCTAACTAACGGGCACTCTGTAGCAGCAACCCATCCTCTCCCTGTCCTCTCCAGGGCCTCAAAAGAGAGATCACTAGAGGCCCCCACTGGTGCACTTTGGGTGGGAACAATGGAAATGCGAGACCTTCTAGGACCCAGGTTGTGGCCCAGCCTTTCCCTGCTTCTCTTGCTCGCCCCCCTGGGGAATGGTTGGACGACTGAGCCTCGGGAGGTCGGGCTCCTGGATTTCTACCTAAAGGAGGTGTCACTCAGATTCTTGAATTGGGTTCTCAAAGCACTGGGGTCCCAGAGGCAACCACAACTGTTTCCTGGAGCTTCTGACCTTGCTTAGCGGGGAGGACAGCAGCGAACCCAGGGCGAGCCTCGTCCTCTAGAGAAATCGCCCGCTGAACACACACAGCCATGTGCAGAACAGGCTGATTGCAAAGGTTGGCTCATGTGACCCCAGAGGCTGAGACACACCTCCCCAGTCGGCCGCCTTCAAGCTGGAGCCCCAGGAGGAGGGGCTGGGAGGATTGAGCTCCCTTCCCAGTCCTGCAATAGCAATTTAGATGCTTCAAAGGGAGAAAGAGTTTCAAAGGGAGCTTGAGCCAGGGATCAAGCTGAGCCCTGCTCAGGAGAGTTGGGGAAGTAAGTTGCTGAGCAGCAAGAGGCCTGGCCTGCGCAGGATCTGCAGCTGTGCCTGCCAGCTGGCAGATATCAAAGCAAAGAGACCTGCGACCACCCCCACCCCCCATTCCGGTTCACAGGCGGGGCACTTAGGGCCTCAGAGAAGCTTCTGAGCTGGGGAGAGAGAACCAAACACACAGTTGTCAGCACCTCTGGGAAGCCCCAGAAGGAGGCCAGGAGCATCTAGTCACTGCCTGGCTCTAAGGGGCAGTCCGTGTGAGCCCCCAGTGTTCTTCTCAGGAGGGCAGGTGAGGGACCAGACTGACCTGAGGCTATAGGGAGCAGGCCACTGAGGGAAGCTGGGGGGACTGGGTCCATCTGCTAGACCAGCGGTTTAGCTGAAATGGCTGTGAGAAAGGAAGGAGATGCTAAATTGCTGTCTGATCAGGTTGTCTATCCTTGATATTATCCCAAATCAGAGTGTTGGGAATGCGGCTTTGGCTCCAAAATGGCCTCGGTGTGCCGCTTGGTTCTGTCTGGCCTGGACTTGTTTGGCTAATGTGACTGGACAAACAGAGTTTACCAGGAAGATTCTGCTTTTAGCCCGTCCTCTGGTGTCTTGTGGTCGTTGACTCTGGGAACCCTGGAGCATAGTGTTTGGGGGCTGCAGGGTCCCAGCCTTCCCAGTAGGCTCCCCAGATAGGAACTCTGTCTCTGTATCCTGACTGAGACTGTGGGCCCCCAGCTTTTTCCAGTGTTACCATCTGCAGCCGTTGATTTCGATCCAAGCTGCACTCCTGGGGACCCAGGAAGGTGTTCATCTCCCGTGCCAACAGCTTAGTGTTTCCCAACAGCTGAGAGCCTGTGGAAGTTCCCAACGCAAACACAGGCGGCAGGGCCGCTCCCTGACTCTGTTTTGACATAAATCAGCGTGCTGTTTCCCCATCCATATGCCAGGGCCATTTCTTGCGCTACCCATGTGTGTTGCTTCTGCAGCTCCAAAGGAGTCCTCATGCCTGCTGGCTGGGCTTCCCACTGCAAGTGCAGGGGAGCGGGATCAGGGACAGCCCTGTTGTTACCATCCTACCCTCATCCCCACCGCCACGTTCTTGGGTCCATGAGTTGAGCCCCTGGGTGTGTTACCAACTCACTGGGTATCCCCGTTCTCACTGCAACCCAATACCGAAGTTTCATTACCTGCTTGCTCACCAGAGAAAGGGCAGGCTGTGGCCCCGAGGCTGCCTTCTTTAAACGTGTCACACTGTTACGAGGCAGGTCTCACAGTCTCCAGTTCGAGGGGCCCGGAGCTGGCAGGGGACTTCCCAGTTGTGCTCTGTACCCTCCGCAGTCAACATCTCCCCTGGGAGCTGGCCGGTCAGTCAGCTCCTCTCGCTCCTCTCTGTGAGCTGTAAGCTCTAACGGAGGTAAGCGGCCATCAGTGCCTCCAGGAGTCACTGTGGAGTCCTTGCTATGGCTCCTGATACACCCAGATACACACTTACTGCATGAAAGGGCAAACCAGCAAATGGCTATGCTCATGGTGGGCTAAGGACCGTGTCCTGTCTGACCACAGCCTCTCGGCCCACTGTGCTTCCCGGTGGCAGAGGAAGTGGAATATTCTAGGTTCACCAAGACCACGCTATGCTGGACAGCACAGAAGGATCCACGGGGCTTGACACATTGTCCCACCGTGGTTGAGTCATCACCGCAGCTGTGTCATTGGACACACAGGGGAGTGGGGAGCACAGGCAGGGTCAGGTTTCTGTGCTCTTCCCTTCCCATGACGTTTCTATGGAACATACTCTCCACAGAAGGGAAACGCAACCACATTTTTTTAAATTTATTTATTTATTAAAGATTTCTGTCTCTTCCCTGCCACCGCCTCCCATTTCCCTCCCCCTCCCCCATCCAAGTCCCCCTCCCTCGTCAGCCCAAAGAGCAATCAGGGTTCTCTGTCCTGTGGGAAGTCCAAGGACCGCCCACCTCCATCCAGGTCTAGTAAGTTGAGCATCCTAACTGCCTAGGCTCCCACAGAGCCAGTACGTGCAGTAGGATCAAAAACGCATTGCCATTGTTCTTGAGTTCTCAGTAGTCCGCTATGGTCAGCGAGTCCGGTTTTATCCCAGGCTTTTTTAGATCCAGGCCAGCTGGCCTTGGTGAGTTCCCAATAGAACATCCCCATTGTCTCAGTGTGTGGGTGCACCCCTCGTGGTCCTGAGTTCCTTGCTCATGCTCTCTCTCCTTCTGCTCCTGATTTGGACCTTGAGATTTCTGTCTGGTGCTCCAATGTGGGTCTCTGTCTCCTTTCATCGCCTGATGAAAGTTAATATTCAGGAGGATGCACATTTATGTAATGCTTCCACTGGCACCTGAGGTGTATAATTCCAGGCTTTTGGGAAGTTTACTTGGTTGGGCACCCAAGCCTGATCCACTAAGTTTCAGAGCTGGGAGGGAAGGCAGGGCCTATTATCGTCTGAGCCTTTATGTGGTCCAAGCAGGTAGTCTTGTTTCAGAAGGTGTATTCCCAACTCCAGGTTGTAGGCAGGAGAGTCGCTTCAAACTTCCTGACTACAGAGGCCTTTGTGAGTGAGGAGTGGGGGTCTGAGCTAGCACTGAGCCTGTGGGTGCATGGAACATTGAGGATCCCTATGGGCCACAGATACTGAGGCCAGATACACAACATGGTTTTACTATTACCCTGTGCCCTGCATGCCTCCAACCTGACTGAAATCTTGAGCTGAAGCTGACCTAGTGTCCAGAAAGGGAATAAATGGAGAAAGAATAGTGTATTTTCAGAGGCTTGAACTTGGGGAATGGGATGGAAGGGGACTCGGGAGGACTAGAACCTGGGATCAAAATGATGTCTCTATGTATGCACCCAGAATGCATGTTATATGGATGTACAGATGCATGCGTTGTGTGGCGCAGTCATGGGTGAGGGAAGAAATACAGCTGTTTTAGAAACTGTGCATGCTTATATGGGTATACACTGTGTGCCTGTATATGTATATGAATGTGCTATCTGCATGTGTGTGCTGTACTATGTACAGATGTGCACTAGTGTACAAGTATGTTCAGAGTGCCTGTTTAATACGGCACAGTCACGGCTGAGGACAAAAAGCCACCCACTCTGGAAACTGTGTGTGCATGCATGCATGCGTGCGTGTGTGTGTGTTTGCACATGTGTACCTGCACATGCAGTCACAGATGAAGGTAGTGAGTGGTAATGAATGGAGTGTGTGAGCGAAGTGGAGGAAATACTGACAGAAAGCCATGGGGGAATGGCCCCAGGCAATCGAATGCCCTTTCTCCCTCTGTCTTAGGGAATCATATTTAAGATTCTGAATTATTTTCAGTGGATTTTTGCTTCTTCTTGTCATGTGTAGTTCATACTCTGGACAGCTGATCACATAATTCATGGAGTCGGTACGTGGGGTGGGTGGGCTGATGGGTATGTTGGTAAGAGTCTTAGCAGGGAGGGTTGGAGAGTGAGTAGGATCATCAAGGCCTCAAGCCTCCTCAGCCTGAAGTGTCACCATGGGAATTCCCCCTTACCCTTCTTGGAGCTTTGTCTTTGTACCTGCAAAATTAAAGGTCTAGAATGGAAAGAGTCCCCTTCCCCCATTTGAATGCTCTAAAAATAGGTGGTTCTATAACAACTCATTTAGAAGTGAATCAAATTAAAGGCAGAGAAGGTGTTATTATAATGACAGCATCGATTCCAACTATAATGTGTGCAGACGTTAGCATGTTTATAATGTGTCTATTTTAGCTCTTTAAAAAATTTTACCCTTTACTATTTTAAAAGTTTTTATGAGTATGGGTTGTTCTGTCTGTCTGTGAACAGCGTGTATGCAATGCCAGTGAAGGCCAGAAGAGGGGGCTGGATCCCATGGAGCTGGAGTTATCTTAGCTACCACAGGGGTTTGGGAATCAAATCCTGGTCCTCTGGAAGAGCAACCAGAGCTTTTTAACCACTGAATCATTTCTCCAGCCTCTATTTCTTAAAAAAATTCTATGTGAGGTGGTACCCTCTTAGGTTAATGTTAGCATCTGCCCTGGGTCTTCCCTCTCAACCCCTGCATCAGGGACTGATCTACTCGAAAGAAACCGTAGAAGATCCTTTGGTGGCTAGACACTTTAAAAATCTGAAGGGCATAAGAGAAAGTTAGAAGCTAGCAGAGGTACATTTTTTTTTAAGCTCAGAGAAGAAAAGGAAATTGAGAAGAAATTGGTATCCTTCAGCAACCACCGAGAGAAGGTTCAGCTGAATCCTACAATGAGGAATACAGACTAATTCCACTCTGTGTGTGACTGTGCAGTACCCTAGGAGGGTGTCTGCTCAGCAGAGGCTCCGGATGTGCCAGCACCACCATAATGGGACACGTGGCCCACGGGAGGAGTCAGTTTGATTGCAGCCCTCACTCTCGGTGACCCTCTTGACCCAGCTTTTTTGAGCACTGCCCCACATTCTGAACACTCCTGTGTGTGTCTCAAGTACGTTACACTAAAGCCCTGTCTCTACTCTTTCCTTTCCAGAGAGAAAGCAGTGCACCTATGAGGACCGTTCAAGTGAGATTTCCATTATTCTCGATGGGCCATCCACAGTCCAGGAAAGTCTTCCCTTGTGTGGACCAGAATGCATCTCTGACTGGAGGAGGCCCCTTCTGTCCTCATCACACCCTTGATAGTCTAAGGTTGTCACCCTCTGTGCTGAAGTTAGGATGGAGAGTGTGCTTGCTCAGTGGAAGGTCGGTGAATGGATTAGAGCCCTTTCAAAGCACCTAGAAGTTGATTGCCCTGGATGGCGAGCTATGCGGCCAGGTGTGACTGCTGCATTCAGTGCTGTATATTCCAAAGCCCAGTAGGCAGGGGGAGGAATGAGAAGGTTGTCTGAAAGTATCAAGTTCATTTTATATTTGTGTCAGGAGAAATGATGCGGTGTGGTGCAGATGACCGAGTGGTTATAGACCCCTAGGTCAAAATCAGAGGAGAGCTTACAGGATCGGACACATAGGCCTTTTCTTCAGTGGCTGCAGGATTTCTGCTGGGAAATGCACTAAGTGCACTTGGTCCTTCCTGTTGTCATTCATGCCATAGTTTCTGATGCACTTGGACAAGGTTCTAACCCAGTGATTGCTTCCCTAGCTGAGTCTGACATTGGGTTTGGTCTTTGAGTCTGAAATCTTCAGTCCCGAGTTCAAGGTATTGTCTGATTTAAATGGCTGCCTTCTCTTGGTCCATTTGCTGTACTCAGCACTGAATGGCAAGAATAGCCTATATTGGTGATGCTGCCAGATCTGTAGGTGAGAGAAACCACTGGGTTAGAGACTGATGGACTGTGTAATACAGGCATCTAGAAACTGTCTCAGTTCCGTGTAGCTCCCTGCCTACCAGAGCTCCTGGCCCAGCTCCAAGTGAACCTGCAAGAGACCAGTAGTTGATTGGGAACAAAAAAAAAATTGCACTGGAAACTCAACCCACCTCACATCCCTCTGTTTCAGTTGGATCATGGCTTTGCATGTTGTGTGCGTGTCTGAAATAACTTAATAATAACCCTGACACTCTAAATCACAGGTCTGGGAACTTCGGTATTTAATGTTGTTTGTTTTAAAGAAAGACTCTTCAAGAAAGAGAGGCATGTAAATAGGTACCAGTGCCCATGACGTCATTATTGTTTATGTGTAAAGTATATGTACATAGAAAGGAAAATGGCTCCATGAATGTTGGGTGATATCCCACAAACCAAACTGCATTTCCACCCAGCTGTATTCCGGAAAGCACATGATTAGCTGGACGGCTGTACTCGCTTTAGATCTCATTGTGGTTACTCACGTGTCATAAGCACCTTCTTGTCACATGATCCCAAGGTCGGATCTGAACTTTGGGTGCGTGTGTGGAGGTGTACATGTGAGCCTTAGTGACCAATTCTTGCTGCCAGTGAGCATCTTGAAGAGCTCTTGCATTCAAAAGTGAGGTGCATTTTCTAAACCCCAGGCTGAACCTTTTACCCCAAGCACTGGGTTAGCTGGGATTCCCTCCTACATGTGAGCCCTTGCTCTTAGCTCCTACGAGAGGACATCTGTGTGCAATGGCAAGAAGAGGGACCCTGACGTGTCCCCCAGGAGCTCAAACGGTGTCACTGAGGTGTGGGCCTTGACTTCGTGTTGCATTAAGTAGTCAGCCCGCTCACTCTGTGTGTGCACGACCCAGAACAACATAAGCATTTTTGTTCGTCTAAACTAGGAATCCACGTAAACCACAGAGTCCTTTGTGAATAGCCACGTGGTGTCTACTTCGTATCCATGGTCTAACGTTCTGTTGCTGAAGGCCTACGGCTGTGACTTAAGTCTCTGCCCTCGCAGACTCTGTAGCCTTCAGGAAACCCGAGTGCCTTACACGGCTCGTAAACACCACCTGGGAGTCAGGAGGGACGGTGGGGAGTGGCTTCGAGGCACTGATAGTTGGTCAGCTCTTGCCATCACTCCGTCATTGAACCCTTACGGTGGGTTGTGTTATTACACAGTGATGGATTTAAGTTTAGGCTCAGGAAAATCGTATTGTGAATATATGTATCAAAGCATATATTTATTGTATCTTTTCTAAAAAGCTTTATTGTAAACTTATGCAAAAAGGAGCAGAACTTGGTTTCTCATGGCAAAGTGCCAGGCAGTATTTGTGTTCAATGAAGCGATCCTTAACACCCCCTCTCTAAACACGTGACCTTTCCGTTCAGTGCTAAACAGTATTCCCAGGCTTAAACTAGGTTTGTATGGTGGTCAATTATAAATTTTACACATATTTTTGTATTGTGGTTCCTATATATATATATATACCAGAGAATTTTTACTTATTTGTAAATTATTGTACAGTTTTAATAAAACCTGTTTTAAATCCTAGCTCAAGGTGTCTCCATGAATATTATTAAAGTGTGAATTTATTATCTGTGTTAGCCTTTCCTGTCTTTGCCACCTGGCCAGCAGTGCCTCTTTCCATTCCAGAAAGGGAAATTGAATCTTGTGCCCACTGGGGAGGGAAGTACACACCTTATCTGCAGCCTCTTCCAGAGATACCTAAAGTCATTGGAAGGACAGTCCTTTAGTAGGGGGAATCTGGCAGCTACTTGCCTAGAGTGACGACCAGGAAGGTCTCTTCCAATGGCTTTATCCAGTATATAGCATGGAGAAGAATTCAAGTAGCTAGGGAAGGGAAAAGAACTTTGGTATCTCAAACAGTTGGCTACATCCACTGCAGAGACTCTCACGCTGCTGAAGAGTGGAGGCTTACAGGGGAGTGGGAGTCCCGTGGCAGGTGGGAAGGAACCAGGATGACACGCCCATGGGCCCCCAGTAGAGTGTCATAGCAACTTATTGTCCCAGCACGCGTTTGAAAGGAGTTGACTGAGTGGACAATGTAAAGGTGGGGGTCTTTTTGTTCAGAATCCATCAATTGTAGAATCCACAGTGACAACAATGATTGTCCTGTGACCTTCTGGACTGGGGGTGTGTCTGAGAGCACCTCCTCCCTGTCTCACGGCAAATCCTTGACCTTGGCTTTAGAATAGGCTGTCCTTGCAGATCCTTCGATCCTCTTCTTGATCGTGACCCAGCGTGGACCATCCCACAACACGTGGAGTAGAATAGACACCATTTTCATGGCTCTCACCAGGCCTTCTGAGTGTGGGGCAGAAGTTGTGTCCTGAGGGCAAACCACCAAGGTCCTTAGGGACAGTAGGCGTTTCTGGTCCTGCCCAGCTCGTTCAGCACCCTCTGCGCATGGACAGCATCAGCTCAGAAAGGCTTTGGTGGGAGAGACCCTGAGGCTGCTGCAGGACTGGTTCCAACCGGTTCCACGTGTCTGGCGAGCAGACCTCACGCTGAGGACACCTGGCCTCAAATCTCCCACTCCCACCGTGCTGGCATCGTGTCCCTATGTGTCTGTGAAGCCTCTGGCTGAACTCAAACTCGGCGTCATCTTCCCTGCCTTGAGGACGCCATGGAAAACAAGGTGCTACCAAAGAATGCAGCACTTGGCAGGGCAGAGATCCTCGAGTCAGCGAGCTACACCGGGAACCACGTGACCCCTTGGAACGACCCCGAAGTGCCAGCAGAGATGATCCAAACAACACAACCTGTTTCCGGGGCCCGCCCAGCGTGGACTCAGCCCATGGGGCCCAGCAGGTAGAGGAAGCAGGAACCAGGCTGTGGGCAGGACGTCGTACAGTGTACCCGAGAGAGACCAGGTGTGTGTCTGTCAGCTATCGGTTCCACTGGATATCTCGACTCCTAGTCTCCACCTCCGTCTTCCCCCGGCAGTCCCCAGTCCAGCCCTTTCATCTCTCTCCATCTGGGCTGGTTCTCTCTGCCCCTCCAACTTGTTCTCTCCCTCCTGCCCCAGACTGGTGTGGCCTGCCAAAGAACAGTATGCCTAGCCACCACGGTTCCGCGGTCGCGTCAGGCTAGGCTCTTGCGTTCCAGCCTGAAGCCATTCCTTAAAGATGTCTGAATTTTGCTAGAGATACCAAGCGAGATTCCGGCTCCTGCA
Organism: Microtus ochrogaster; assembly: GCF_000317375.1. Taxonomy (NCBI): domain Eukaryota; kingdom Metazoa; phylum Chordata; class Mammalia; order Rodentia; family Cricetidae; genus Microtus; species Microtus ochrogaster. The sequence continues at coordinate 31,943,872 of NC_022015.1, forward strand.
GAGCCTCCGCCCAGATGTGAGAATTGGTTTTGAACCCTTGGAGCCTGGGGTGCCTCAAGCTACCACAGAACAAGGCTAGGTGGGGCCAGGCATCCCTCCTATCCTTCCCCAATGCAAACTTCATACATGTTGGTCCCGACAGGTCACAACCCATTCTTCTCCACTCAGCACAGGCGGAGTGGGGTTCAATGCTCCCAGCCTGTGATCTCTAAGGTGCTTTTGGGGGAGGGAAGGATAGAAGGAAAAGGAGAGGGGAAGGGAGAGAGGGAGAAAGGGAGATCCGGAGCAAGCGAGCGCAAACGAGATCAGGAAGGAGGGGCCCGGATGCAAATGAAATAGGTAGGCGGGGCCCACATGCAAATGAGTTAATCGGAGCCCTGCGCCCGGCTGGCTCACACTTGGACTCTCTAAGCTCCGCGCGTATCCCCGCCGGCAGGTCCAAGCCCGCGCAGCCCTTGCCGGGGACTCACAACCCTCCCGCGGATCAGAATGTCCTTCCAAGGCAAGAAGAGCATTCCCCGAATCACGGTGAGTCGAATCCCCGCCCCCGCCGCGTCTGGCGCCCCTTGCCCACGGCGGGAGTGGCTTGCAAGCGCAGCCGACAATCATCCCGGCCCTGCCTGTGAGTCCCACGCCTGCTTTAGTCCCCGGCCAGGCGCCAGCCTTCCCTCTCCTCTCCTTCCTCTGCTGCCAGCAGCGGAGAGAGCTCTCCAGGCCGCGCGGAACCCATTGCCAGCCGGTGCACAGGCCCGCGGTCCGCCAGCTCTCAGGACTCTGGTGCTTGACTTGGATAGGCGGGGTGAGCGGCCTGCTAACCGGAGCGTAGGTGGCCGGCCTCCTGCCGGGTCTGGCGTGGGGCAGATGGGGATCAAGCCGACATTGCCTGGAGTTCTGTCTCCAGGATGACCGGCGATCGCAGCCTTTGTTGGCCCCGGGCCTGAAGGCACTACGATGTCGGATGCTGTTCCTAGAGCAGCCCGTGGGCAGCCTACCCCCTGGACGCGCCGCTTCGGTGTCTTTAGTGCTTTGTCCGAGACAAAGCGATTTAGCCCTGTCTACTAGATCTGGTGCCCCTGGAGGCCCCGAGCCCCTGCGCGAAGCTGGGTTCGGAGACTCCACGGGAGGTGAGTACTAACTGACCGCTCCGACCAGCATCCCTGCAACACTCCCTTTCAGGACAGACCTCCCCAAAAGCAGAAGGTCAGTGTGTCCACCAGGCCGGCCAGGAAACAAAGCCTTCCCACGGGAGGGGGTGGAGGACGGCCCGAAGCCTAGGAGAAAGAGAGGGAGGCTCCTGGGATCAGCTGGACCAGGTCGGGAGCTCTAGGAGGTCTCTAAAAAGCTCTGGACTTGTTCCCAGCTTAAGAGCTCTGGAGTCTAATCAGGCTGTTGGGGAGATCAGCTTCCTAGCCTTCTGGGGGAAGTCCACTCCTTTAGGGGGAAAAAAAACAAACCTCAAAGAGGAAAGAGAAGAGACCCCACTCATAGGGACCAGAATTAGTTCCTGCCTCTAGACTGCCAACTACTCCTAGGGATCCAGGCTTGAGGAGGAAGTGCCATTAGCCAGCTGGCAGTGAGTGGAGATGGTGATGGCAGATTCCTGCCTAGTCAAGCGGTTCTGTTCATGGAGAGGGAGATGGCTGGAAGGGACCCCCATCCCCCACTCATCTAGATGGGGCCTATCACAGTATGACTTGTTCTCCTAAACTCAGGCGGACCCTAGAATGCAAATTCTGCTGCCTGAAAACAGGAGTCTAAATAGGGACCCCAGAACTCAAGATTTCTGGCTCAGTGGTTTCTTCTAATGCCTGAGTTTTCCTAGTTTTTTTTTTTTTTTTTTCTGAGAATGGCTAGAACAAGGCAGAAGAGGAGGGGTGTGGTCCAGAGTGGCAGCCCTGTGAAGTGGGTGGCTGTGGTAGGCCTAGGTAGACACTACTGCTCAGTGGGGCTGGTCGCTGAGCAGCTACAGACATTTGAAGAGAGACTTGAGCTGCAGCCAGGCTATGTGTGGTCAACAGGCTACCTCCAGCATGGGTCAGTCCCTTCAGCTTCGTGTCGGACCGTACCATGCCTGTCTCACTTAAGGACTCCTGGGCAGGGTGGTGTCATGGACATGAATGAATCTATGAACTTCACCTGTAGACACTGACATGTGGATTCTATAGAATGTTTACAAGTTATTCTTTTCAACCCCCCCCCCCCCAATATAAAACTTGAAAACTCTCTGTGATTCTGAGCTGTACAGGCAGAGGGATGGGTGGTGTGGGCTGGGACATAGTTGCCAGGCCTTTGGAAGAGTGTGATAGTGTTGGGTAGAACAGGAGAACCTGGAGAGTTCAGTCAGACACTCAGCTGCTGGACAGAACAGGAAACTATACAAAAGATACCCGCCCCCATCCTTGCAGGCTCACAGGGCTCTGCTTGCCACACTCTCAGCTGGTTCTCCTGGCCTCAGACGGATGCTAGGATGCTATAACAGAGCCGAAGCTGGCCTGGGCCTGGCCCAGCTGCCACATGGGTCACAGAAATTTAGGGCATGTGGCCAGGCTTCCTTGTTTAGGGTCAAGTGCGTTCCCTGATTAGTTCTCAGGTAGAGTTGTGGCTCATGATGGGTAGAAAGGGACATCAGTAGGTCTCCCCTCTCACATGTGCGCCCCCCTTACATGTGTTTCCACTGTTCTCCACCCAGAGCTAGGCCATCAGTTCTGAGGTCCGTGCACAGTTAGTTCATCCACAATCTCTGCTTTCTGCCTGACCCATCCCTCCTGGTTGGTCCTCGAAGTGTCTGTCTTATGGGTGCTAAGCACTGGAACCAATCAGATTCCGTGCCTCTATTTTGCTGAAGTTAGCCCACAGGGAGCTGTCCTTATCCACAAACCCTGTCTTCACACACGTGAACGTCTTCACACTGCAGCAGGGCCTGCGGCCATTTGATCCATCCCTACCCCTTCCCACTCCCGCTGCCCCCCCACTCCCTCCCATCCCTTCACGTCCATGGCCTCTCTATCCGTCAGTTCTCTCCATCAACTCCCAGCCCATGTTTTCTGGTGCTTATGTCCATATCACTGGCCAAGAGCCTCTCACCTTCCTGAACAACCTATGACACCACTTAAGCAGCAATTGTGCCCCTCTTTCCATATCATAATTTGTTTTTTCCCCGAGAGCCTAGGTGATCTCTGTATCAGTCAGAACTAATCTGATGCTCTGTTCCCAGTATCCTCCCATGGACTCCAAATCCTGTATGTCCCAACCTGCACAGCTCTTCCCACTAGCTGTAGCCCTTGTGTTGTTTTGAGAACCAACCCAAAGGCTTTCCTGCCTCGGGGGCCTTTGTACAGCTGCCTCTAGCCTGGAACAATCCCCCCACTTCTGTCACACTGCACGAGTGCCCCAGAAAAGCCCCTGTGGTGCTCAAGGTGGCCTGAATCCCTCTCACCCTATCTCTGTGCTCTTCTCTGGGTTTGACCTGTGCCTTGGTGGAGAGTAGCAGAGACACACTGCCTCCATCTGTCTATCCCTAGGCTGTAATCTCTGGAGTCAAGACGAAGATGTCTGTCGTCTGCTCCGCCCCACGCCTTCTGATACCACCACGGGCCTGTGGCATTCTGGTGTATCAGCCTGGCTCTGTTTTGCCCACCTAGCTTTGTCAGTACAGGTGGGAGGGAAGCACGCAGGTGCCCCTTGAGAACGGTTAGGTCACCGGGTCTTCCCTTAGGCCCGTCTTTTTTCTGATAGTCAGATGGCAGGATTCAACAAAGCAGCTGCTTCACTGCCGTACTTTCACCAACACAGCCTTGCCCTGCTGTTCCCACTCACCCCCCACCCCAGCCTTCGCATCTGCCGAACAGTTAGTGCCAGGGTCATGCTGGACACTGTGTTGAGCACCCTGTTAGGAGTACTGTAAATAAACCTTTGAGCTGGTTCTTATGGCTGCAAAATGCATCAAAACATCTCAGTCATTCGAGGGGAAGAGGTTCCTAATGGTCTGGAAAGTCTCTATCGGCACCCACTGTTTTGTCTCTTGTCAGAGTGACCGCCTTCTCATCAAAGGTGGGAAGATTGTGAACGATGACCAGTCCTTTTACGCTGATGTGTATGTGGAAGACGGCCTGATTAAGTAAGTTTCTACACGGGGGCATTTATAGATATGTGAATGTGTGAACATTGGTTACCTGGCACTCGGGCATCTGCTTTGGGTTGAGAACCATGCAGATGCTTTCTTTTCCGAACCCCTGACCGTGGGAACCATCCTCGAGGCATGCTGGTCTTTCCAGATAGCCACGAGTCCTGGAGCCACACAATGGAACCAGTGTCCATGTATCTTCATGTTATCACCACCCTTAGGACAAGTCTGTCTGGGCTCCTGCAGACGAGCAGAAAACACTGACCTGCTCTCTCCTCTGCTTGGTGTGTCATGGAGCTCCAGAACGGTGTGCAGACAGCAAACAGGGACTCCAGTTATGGTCATTAGACAGCAAGCAGGGGCTTCAGGGGAGACCAGGAGGAGAGCCATGTATTACAGCAAGGAGGAGAGCCATGTATTACAGCACTGGGCCCTACACACTGCCCTCCTGAGATAGCAAGTTTTATTCTCTAGCTTCTGGGCCCTCAACCTGCTTTTTTTCTCATGGTCTTGACTCCAAGCCCTCGCTTCTTAGAGCCACCACCATGGAGCGTGTTTGAGTTCTGATCTGAGCTCTCTATGAAGTGATGACTCTTTTTATTGCTTTCAGACAAATTGGAGAAAACCTCATCGTCCCTGGGGGCATCAAAACCATCGATGCTCATGGCCTGATGGTACTGCCTGGGGGAGTTGACGTCCACACCCGGCTGCAGATGCCTGTGCTGGGCATGACCCCAGCTGATGACTTCTGTCAGGGCACCAAGGCAGCCCTAGCAGGCGGGACCACTATGATACGTGAGTGTGCAGGCCATTTGCCAGGTAGTCACGAAGCCTTGACTAGCATATTGGTTCTGGCTTCCGTGCATATTTTTGTGTTATCACAACACTTGGTACGAGACTGGGCTTCTGTGGATACTTAGGCACGCTGGGACAGTGTGTGACCCATCTCCTTGTTGCATGAAGTGGTTTCCTGAGTTCTGTTTCAATATTAAAATTCCACCTAAAACATGCTGGGCACATCCAGGCTTCTCTTTCTGAGCCAGTTGCCCGGGCTAGCTCTAGGATGCTGTTAGGCTCTGGATAAGCAGATGTGTGTCCACTTATTCCTTCCAGGGGGGCTGGCTGCTGGCCAGGAACTGGGGTTCAGAAATTCTGGTGCTCTGAACCAGGAGAGTTGAGCCTGAACCTTGCCTCTAACGTCTGTTTGAAGTAAGTTCTTGCCTGTGTTGAGAATTGAGGCTGTGGTGTTTGAAACAGGACATTTACACTACCCTGTTTGATCCCTTCCTGTGCACATCTCTATTTGGTCTCAATATTATGACCCCACATACTCAGGCTTGTATGCCTTCTCGGCAGGAGGAAAGGGTCTCTCCTCTCCTCTAGAGTCTGAGGATGAAAGATTTACCACACACATTTCTTTGTGCACCTGAAACAGAGTAAATACAGTCCCCGCTGCTACTAAGAAGTACCGTTCAGGAGACTCCGGGCATGTCCCAATGACACTCAGCCATTGCTATAACCACAGCTTGGCTTGGTTCACTCTGTCAGGCTGAAGGAAAACAAGCAGCAAGGTGGGCCACCTCAGGATCCTGGGGCTCAAGTGCATGCGGTGGGCCAGCATAGCTGCTCTGTTAATGCCCCCCGTTTGGGAGGTGTCTCCAGAAGCACAAATGGCATCCACACAGGGCTGGAACATGGGCTATTTCGTGCATATGCCTGTGCCCAGGGTCCTGGCTGGTGATCTGAGGAATGGACAGATGGGATGGAGGTACAGGGAGTATGGTACAGAGATGAGGCAGCCGCTGGATCCTGAAGTACATCAATTTGTTTAGCAGCCCCTCTGAGCTCTCTCCTGGTGCATCCCAGGCTTGGCCAGTGAGCAGTGTTTGGACTTTGGAATGGGAGGGAGATACCACGGTGGCCATGTGCAGGAATGATTTGTACTGTTGGGGGCATGTGGAGTCAGTGAGGCCATGGAAACTGACTCAGTGGAGGAAGTTTTCTGGAAGCATGCGTGTCCACAGGGTCAGCACTGTGGACAGCTGACACCCCCCCCCCAATAGTCACTGCTGTCCCGTGAGAAGCTAAGGTCTAGGAAGTGAGGGGTTTGAACTCAGGCTCCCTGCTCAGTGCTCTACTCAGAGAGGCTGGAGGGACACAGGGGAGAAGATACCTGTGTGCTGATTGGAAGGAAAAGGAAGGTGATGGGACAGGACCTTCCTTCACTGTGTCTTCCTCAAACCCCACTCTGGTCTCCAGAACGTGAAGCCAAATCCCCCTTAGAGACAATAGTGGGACACCTGGGCCAGGCTTGGGATCCTGGCTGGACATGCTGCCCTCTCCCCCCCCCCCCCATAGTGGACCACGTGTTTCCCGAGGCTGGTGTGAGCCTGCTGGCAGCCTATGAGCAGTGGCGGGAGCGAGCCGACAGCGCAGCCTGCTGTGATTACTCCCTCCATGTGGACATTCCCCGCTGGCACGAGAGCACCAAAGAGGAGCTGGAGGCCCTAGTCCGGGACAAAGGTGAGCAGCAGTGACGGGTGGGGTTACCCGAGGACCTCTGTGCCTACAGGCAGACCGAGGGTCCCCTTCTGGATCTCCTGGGATTTGCTGCTGTCTGCCAGCCTGGTCTCAAGGCAGGTGCTTAGGATTGAGTTGGAGAATCGCCCAAGGTCAGCTGTGCTCTCAGAGGCTCCAGACGAGGGGGGCCCATGCCATGAGCATCCTGTAATTCGTGTTCCCACAGACGCTGCCCTGACCATGCTGCCCTTGGCTCTCTGTTTTCTAGAAAAGAGATGCCAGAAGACACATTTACGGTCACTTGGGGGCTTTCTCTTAAGAGGTTCTTTTAAGCTCTGTATTGAAACGGACTCATCTGTAAATAAAGGTTGGCTCCATTCTACATTATCATCCTAATGCTAAAAGCACACCAGAGGTTCTCAGTGGGCTTGACCAAGTCTTACCGCACTGGGTGCTCACCTCACTGCCTTCCACACGCTGTCTGTAGCTCACAGAAGAGCATACTCGTAAGGAACACTGCTGCCTGTCTGCTATGACCCCAAGGCCATCTCCTTTGGCTTGTGGTTCCCAGAGAGTGGCAGCCCTCACATTGGTCCTCCACCTGGCTATAGTGGACTCTGCTCTCCAGGTAGCAGTTAGACCCCTGCAGCCTCATGTCCCTGAACCTGCAAAGCTCCCTCCCTCTCCTTGTGGGGATCGCCTTCTAGTCAGAAATTGCCATCAGACGTCACACACAAGTCATCACCTGATGACTCAGTTTCTCCCAGTGTGACCCACATTATTATTTTTTATCCAACAAGGGGGGCAGTGCCTTGGCTGGGTGGGTTTGGGGCTGCCTTTAGGCCTCAATCGACCTTCATAGGTCCTAGTCCTGGGAGGTAGGCAGATTCTGGCTGTCCAGGAGTTAGAAAGGCTCAGCCTTGCTCCTGATTGGACTCTAATATTGTGGGCATCAGCCCCTCTTTCTCCTTCCTATGTGTCTGCGGTCCCAGCCCTGAGACTCTCCTGCCCCTCTCGGAATGTCGTTAACATTCACTATGAGCTGTGGTATCGTGAAGCAGGACTCAGGACGTGTAGGCAGGTGATATGCCAGATGGCCCAAGAGAGGCTCCCCCAGCATGCCAGGCCTGGTTGCTTTTCCTGAATAGAGCATATGGGACTTGGGCCGCAAGCCAATTGCACTGCTCTGTGTCCTGCAGGAGTGGAGATCTGCCTGAGAGTAGGTGGCGAGAGTAGGTATATTCTTACCTGTGTGCCCACTGGGTGAGCAAACAGTCCCAAACGTGAGCAGCAGTGAGGCAATGGCTGGGGCCTATCTGTCCATGTGGCCTGGCTCGTTGATGGGGAAGACTTGCCTGCAGGATGCTATGCTATCTAGCTCAGCTTCTGTGGGAGAAATGTCCCTGTCCCTGGGTTCCTCTTCTGGTGCCTGAGCCTCTCTAGCCTCTTTTCCAGGTGTGAATTCCTTCCTGGTCTTCATGGCATACAAGGACCGGTGCCAGTGCACTGACGGTCAGGTGAGGCCAAGTTCAGACGGAATGAACAAGTGGGGTGTCTTGGGCTGTTGCTGGAGAGACAACCCTACAAACACGGGACTCTGCCTTCCTCACAGATGTATGAAATCTTCAGCCTCATCCGGGACCTGGGAGCCTTGGCCCAAGTGCATGCAGAAAACGGGGACATCGTGGAGGAGGTGAGAGCGGTTATGCCACCCACGGGATTGGCTGGGTGGGTCAAGCTGATGCCTAGTTTGTGAGTCCCAGTGGGCAGACAAAGCTGGGTGGAATCTTATGAGAGCTGTGACCTCTGTGACACTTGGATGGGAGAAAGGGAATGTTAAGTCAAAGGTCAAACAGCCCATGAGTTAGGAGGTCTTAAAAGACATTGAAACCACAACGTGGCTTTTTCTATGATGGTCACAGATCTTGCCAAAGTATCCCTGCCAGTCCCTTGGGAGACTGCAGTGTGACACCCAGGGTCTGGAGGGGGAAGGGGGGCTGGCTGCCTACCAACAGCCTGAACCTTGGGCCAGCCTTCCCCAAGCCCACTCTGCTACACATTCTTTGTGGCTGCTCTATTCTGGGATGGTCAGGGGCCCAGGACTATGCTCAAGGTATGGGGCTTGCTGCCAGGCACCTCATGTCCAGGGTTTGGGATCCTGGAAACTGGAGCAAAGCGTCCTATTGGTCATTTAGGAACAGAAGCGCCTCCTGGAGCAGGGCATCACGGGCCCTGAGGGCCATGTCCTCAGCCACCCAGAAGAGGTAAGTCTGCCCTACTGAGTATACCATTTCCCCCCGACCCTGGGCTAAGCTGGCCCTGCTTCATGGCCTGAGCCATACCTTGCTCACCTTGTTCTCACCTTGTGGGCTTAATGCAATGACCCTCTGCCTGTCCAGTATCCATCTCAACCACTTGTCACCCCACAGCCCTTACCTGAGGCAAGAAGGCAGTGCACTTGGGTCCTAAGAACCGTGTGTGTCAACCTAGATTCCAGACACTGGGCCCTAGGCTGGGCTCTTGCTCCAGCAGAGATGCATGCCCCTAGTGCCTACAGTCTCGTGGGTGATCTTTGGGTGTCCCAGAACTCACCTGGTCAGGAAGTCTCAAGGCTTCTCATGTTCTGATTGTCCTCTCCCTTCACCACCTTCAGGTAGAGGCCGAGGCTGTGTACAGAGCAGTCACCATTGCCAAGCAGGCCAACTGCCCACTATACATCACCAAGGTGATGAGCAAGGGAGCGGCTGACATGGTTGCCCAAGCCAAGCGCAGGGGTGAGTGCCAGCGCTCACTTCCTACATGTTCCTAGCCTCCCTGAGCTCTGCTGACAATTGAGGACCTCTGGGCACTAAGGAGGGGAAGACCCAGTGAAAATGTAGGCCTCTTCATGGGGCACCTACTTATGTTAGTCCTAGGGGCGCAAGCTCAGGGGAAGTTTAGGAGCCCTGTGTCCCCATGAGGGATGGGGCTAGACCTGAGTCTCCAACCTTGTTAAAATAATAACTGCCTACTAGGGGTCTTTAGCAAACTGGGGTCCTGTGTATATCTGTTCCCAGGAGACCCAAGGGCAGAATTCTCTGAGTATGTATCTAAGAGGGATCCTTGAGTCCACAGGATGTCTCACTTTCCTATTTGCTATGGGTTCAGGAGCTGGGGTCCACATTCTGATGGCTAAGAGGTTCCAAGACTGTAACACCTAGACTAGCTAGAGGCAGACACCTATGTCCTAGCTAGACTGTGTGGCTCACAGAGAAGCTGGCTGTGAGCTCCGAGGGCCAGAGAAGCCCCTGGGGTCACCAGGGTACGGGAGAGGCCCACGATTGGATTGGGACGTAAGTCCAAGGTCATGCATAAAAGAGGCAGCATGTTCAAGAACAATGGAGGATCTGGAATCCATTTCCCCACCCAGTCTCATAATGAGACCTCATTTCCTAGCCATACCTTGAGACTGTGGAGTCCCTGGGGTGGAAGTGGATGTGTACAGGGACAAGTTTTCTTCCCAAAGACTGACACAGAAAACCACCATGTTTACAAGAGAGAGGATGGGTAGTGTTGCCAACACAGGATGAACAGACCCTGCACGGCTTACCCAGGAGTCTCACCACTCCTCCCAATTAGCTACTCTGCAGTAGGACCAGTCCCTACCCCACTGAGCCTGGGGCTTATAGGAACAGCATCAGCCTAGTTCAGAGCTCTGGTACAAGGCCCAGACCTGGGACTCAGGGCCTCTCTGAGTCTGAACTGCCAGGTTTAATTGGTTAAGTCCTACTCTGTGGCCCAGCGGGAGTGCCCAGCAGTCTGACCCTTAGCAGAGGTTGTGGTATAGAAAAAGGATCATTGTCACAGCCGCTGTACCTCCCAAAGAACCACCCCACAGGATCAGCGACTACTCAGGGACTCCAGAAAAAAAAGCACAAGCTTTTCCTGGTCATGAAAGCAAAGGACAGAGAGGTCGCCGTGCGAGACACATGCAGTGGGGTGCCTGCCATAATCCTTGCTCACTTTAGGGGTGGTCGTCTTTGGGGAACCTATCACTGCCAGCCTGGGCACTGATGGCTCACACTACTGGAGCAAGAACTGGGCCAAGGCTGCGGCCTTCGTCACGTCACCCCCTATCAACCCAGACCCTACCACCGCGGACCACCTCACCTCCCTGCTGTCCAGGTGAGCAGCCCTCCCACCAAAGCTCGGGTCAGCCTGAGGCCTCCGAGTCTATACTTCCTCTGGATGCCCCCTGGGGAATCCCAGGCTTCTTCAGGAAAGCCAGTTGGGGAGGTACAGAGCTCTCTGGTCCCAGCTGGGATTCCCCCACCTCTACGCCCGTCCCTTGGCCCCTCATGAGTTCATCCATGGCCTTCATATTGTGCCCACACTGTCCGTTCTCTCCTCTCTGGACTTAAGTACCAGCTCAGATCCCTCACAGCCGTGGCTGGCTGCCTAGGAGGCTGGAGCTGACCCAGCTGTGGCCAGTTCTGGAGGGCCCATCCCTGGGCCACTCTGACCCTGGCTTGTTCTCAGTGGGGACCTCCAGGTGACAGGCAGTGCACACTGCACCTTCACCACTGCCCAGAAGGCCGTTGGCAAAGACAACTTCACCCTGATTCCGGAGGGCGTCAATGGTGTCGAAGAGCGCATGTCTGTGGTCTGGGAGAAATGTGTGGTGAGTCCAGGCCTGGGGGTGGTTGTGGCAAGGGACCCCCGCCACCAGAAACGCTCATGAGAGATACCAGCCTTATCCCTTCAAGCCTTAGCTTAGCCGTCTATGGCACCTAGATGAGTTCCCTCCCTGGAGGTTAATGTCATATCCATCACCCTGCACACCACAAATACGAATTGTTACATGGTGATGAACAATTTTACATTTTTGAAAATTTAAATGAAGTGACATAAAATGGAAAGAATTCATCATAACCAGGCAGAGTGTTGCAGGCCCATAGCCCCAGCACTCTGGAAGCTAAGGGGGGGATCTATTTGAAGTTTAAAGTCAGCCTGAGCTACACAGGTTGGCAGGCAGGTATGTACACAGGCACAGGCTTAGAGGGTAGGTCTCCCTCCTCTGCATGCTGGCCCCTCTCTCGAGATCATCTGCCATGCCTAAAAACCGGGGTGACTGTCAGTGTCTCAAGGGACGTCGGTGTTAGTATCAAAGCATCCTCATTTATTCAGAGAGGCAGCGAGAAATGGGGCTGTGGCCACAGAAGCAGCCACACCACTAGTCTGCCTTGGCACTGCCATTGGTGCCCTGTCTGCAGGGGGCAGGCATTTGTACTACTATTATTGCCATGGTGAGGCCATGGCTGGAGCCCCTCCTGAGCTTGGGATGCCCCGTGACATCCGCAGCCCACCCTCCCCCTCAGCTGGCTCTCTCACTTCTCAGGCTTCAGGGAAAATGGACGAGAATGAGTTCGTTGCTGTGACCAGTACAAACGCTGCCAAAATCTTCAATTTTTACCCCAGGAAGGGGCGTGTGGCTGTGGGCTCTGATGCTGACCTGGTCATCTGGAACCCCAGGGCCACGAAAGTCATCTCTGCCAAGAGCCACAACCTGGTGAGAATGCCTCCCTTCTTAGCAGGACCTAGCTGGACCTGCTTTCCAGGGGAGCTACCAGGATAGGTGGCAGGTGTCCACCCTCAGTGTGGCTCAGTGGGCAGCCCTGACCTAGGCAGAGCACATCTGCCCAGCACCTCACTCAGCCAGTGTCTAGTCTGTTGTCCCCAAGGGGGTGTGACTGGGTCTATTGACCCATCCTATAGATAAGGAGACTGAGGCAGAGGGTGCCACACCTGTCTAGGCAAGGACAGGCAACCCCCTCACTCTCCTCGCTATGACAGCAGAAGAATGCCGTGACTCGGGGGGCTGGGCTGGCTGAGGGTCATCCTTCTGTGTGTCACTTGTCTGTCTCAGTTGCTTTTTTTTTTTCTGGGTGGGACTTTAGCACAGCGCGTGCAGGTTACCTGTAGTGCTGACCAGCTGGGGGAAGGGGGGCGGGGTCAGGGCTGAAGGAAGCTGCACCTGTGGGCCTCTCCCCAGAATGTAGAGTACAACATCTTTGAAGGAGTGGAGTGCCGAGGAGTGCCCACAGTGGTCATAAGTCAGGGCAGAGTGGTGCTGGAGGACGGGAACCTGTTTGTCACTCCAGGGGCTGGCCGCTTCATTCCCCGGAAGACGTTCCCCGACTTTGTCTATAAGAGGATAAAGGCTCGCAACCGGGTAAGAGGCTGACCTGGGCTGACAGGACATAGAGTGGGTAGCAGGCTTGGAGTTCCCGATACAGTCTGTGAGCTCTGCTGTGAGGTCCTGCCTCCTGGATGACATGGCTTTGGAAGGCAGGGTGGAAGCCATCACTTGCCCAAGATCTGCTAGATCATTGCCTGTTGTAGGGGAAGTGGCCAGGAGGCCAGTGGCAGGCCTGGTCCTCCTGTCCCCATCATCAACTACCTACTCGGTAATGGTTGTATACCCTTTTTGCCATAGTGGTCTATAGGAAATATGGGTATAAACTCATTTATAATCACCTCCCTGTATAAATTCCCATGAAGACACTAATGCGGTCCAGAGCACATCACCAATCTCCACTCCCTCTGAGGGGTAGAACAGGAATGGAGACCCTAGGAGGAACCTATAGAGGACAGCTCTGTATGAGGAAGACCCAGTTCCATTTGCAGAGGGAGAGGGGACCATGGTGGGAAATGGTTCGGTCCTGCCCACTGTCATCTGCTGGGCAGTGACACCCCTTCCCCTTGCCAACAGGATCTAGTCCTCCAGAGCTGGCTGAGACTACATTGATAAATAGGCCCAGGAGCCCAGAGGGGTATGAAACTGTGTGTGCTCCTCTATGCAGGAAAACATGGGATTACTGAGCTGGGTTGAGTTAGGGTGCAGAGCAGATAAGCAGGGTACTACCCTCCATCAGCTTAGCTGGCTAAACCCCCAGCTCTCTCAACCCCACAGCTAGCAGAGATCCATGGTGTGCCCCGAGGCCTGTACGATGGGCCCGTCCATGAGGTGATGTTACCTGCCAAGCCAGGGAGTGGCACACCAGCTCGTGCATCCTGTCCTGGCAAGATCTCAGTGCCACCCGTGCGTAACCTGCACCAGTCGGGGTTCAGCCTATCTGGTGAGTCGGGTCTGGGCATGGGGTAAGAAACTCTCCTGCCAGGTCCAGCCTGTGCCCAGAGGGCTCTAAGCTCAGCTGGGAACCCAGGCCTGTACATATACAGGGCACATCTCAGGGGTGGACCTGTGGATAGCCAGTGTGGATACTGTAGAGTAGAAGGTACTGACCTTGGCGAAGGGCCTTATTTTGGGGTCTTATGAGGGGCAAAGAGGTGTGCACTGCTCCTGTGGAAGCCCATTTCTGTCCCAGCATTTGCCTTTTGGGGGTGCTGTTGAGATGAACGAACCTGCACTTTGAATCAATCTTGGAGAAGACATGTCAGCCCAGAACTTAACATAGAATGTTCACCCTCCATGGGAGGAGAGGTGTTACCTCTGTGGGGACCCAAGCTATAATACAGCTTCCTCAGCGCCACAAGCTAAGAATCACCAGTGAAGTATGAGGCATGGGTCTGAGCTGTGTCCTCAGCACTTGGGGACACTCTAGAATGTACCTGCCATGTTAACCAACAGAGTTGGCTTTTACTGAGCGGCTTCTCAGTCCCCCATCTTGCCTACAGATCAAAGCCAGACCCCCTCCACCACTTTCGTCACCCTTGAGTGGGGGCTACATTGCTATATTGTCTTTGTTCTCTCCTCTCTCTGCTTGGGAGGTGATAATAGTTCCTGGTCACTTGGTAGGATAAGTTGGAAGTCCTTCAAAATCCAAGATCACCTTGAAGGAGGGGGCAAGCTCCCGCTATCACCAAGGGCCCACACAAAGACCAAATAGGGCAGGCTTCCTGGAGGGTTGGCCTTTGCCTTCCTGTCTCCACAGATTGTAGTCTTTGCTTATACTTTTCAGCCATTCAGATAAGCAGCCTGCCTGGCCACCTTGCCCTGTCAGCCATGGCTTTGGGGAGAAAACCAACCTTGGGTACACACTGCATGAGGTTGCGTAGCTTCTTTGTGGTCCCAGTTTAGTGGGTACAGCCAGCAATGTCTACCTTCCCTTTTGGATGGAAAGAGAGAGCCTTACCCTCCCTCCCATCCTTACCGTACTTACTTGCCCTTTCTTCAGGGTCTCAGGCTGACGATCACATCGCCAGACGTACAGCTCAGAAGATCATGGCACCCCCTGGAGGACGCTCCAACATCACCTCTCTTTCCTAGACTTGGGGTCTGGTGCTTTCCCCACTGGCAGGGTGTGGGGACCACTCACTTTAGTTAGCCTCTTCCTTTGTAGATGTTATCGTGAAAGGTGCTCAGCCTTGCCCTCCTGTACCCCATAAACTCTCCCTTTGGAGTCCCAGATCCCACTATGAGGTACCCCCTCCAGAGGGCTGAATCCAGGGAGAGTTCACTGCCAGAGAGAGAGGACTAGGCATGACAGTAAGCTGGTGCCTCTTTCCCACATGGCCTTACCTGGAAGGCCCTCCATAAGAATTCTCTGCCTTGAGCCTGTGAGCTTTTGAGGGTCTGGGACTAGGCAGGGTGGGCATTTGCTGCTGCCTCCCCCTAAGGAATCACTGCCCTGTAGAAGCTCCCCAAGCTTCCACCAGTTCCATGTTTCTAAGGTGCAGCTACCCCTTGGGGGCCTGTCCCCCTGACTGCCCTGGTGTAGGGAGGAGAGTGGGCGAGTGGAGCCTCCGTCTTGCAGAGCTGCTGTGACTTCAGGGATCCATCTGATACTCAGTGCAGGGTAGCTCCCTCCCACATAGACACTTCCAAGGACCAAACCTGAGCTCCTATAGCAGCCCCCTCTAGGGGGTTTTATGATCCCTTAGCTAAGACACTTTCCTTTTCCTACAAACTGTGTTTCCATAGGTTTATTAGAGTAGCAGTTTTGTACTGTGAGGAAACCATAGCCAGGGATCTGCATGCTGCTGTACCAGATGCCGGCCACCGGCCACCGGCCACGCCTGGCGTGAGTCGGGTCAATAAAAAAGTCTGGGTTAGAAGCTGCCTGTGTGTTGCCAGCCAGACTTCCTGCCCTCCCAGGCATTTGCACAGGGACCAGGGAGCCCCTTCTGTAGCTGCCACCTCTGGTCAGCTGCATGCTGTCTAGCAGAGCGGTCTCTGCCTGCTCTGGGCCACAGGCATGGCTGGATCTGAATGGTGGGAGGTGGGCTTCCTCCTAGGGTCTTTGGCTGTGATCCTCAGCCAGATGGTCAGCAGGAGGACAGCCATGTTTTGACTGGCGGGACTCAAACCACTCCAGCTGTGATGAGGCAGTGAACGGAACACTGAGGCGTACTCTGCAGGTGGGATGTGGTGGAACAGGCAGCCCAGGAGAGCAGGGCAGCCGCTCATAGCCAGGCCCCACCCCTGGAAGGCAAGTGGCTAGGCAGTTCCTACCAGTGCCTTCTTGCGGTTGGAATTGCTGGGCTAGCCTCCTGGCTGCAGTCTCTTCTCATGGAGGTGGGTGGGTCTCAAGTTCTTTATCTCAGGCAAGGGATCCCCCTAAAAGCAGGAGGTCTTTCCCACACTACTTGTCCCTTCTCCCCACCCCCCAACAATCCATTCTCATCAGCAGGAGCATGTCCATGGGAGCTGACTGCACTGTGGACATCCAGGACTGTCATAAAGTTTCTCTGGTCCTAGCAGCAACCCTACTGAAGGCCCAACCTGGCAGCCCTGCCACTATTTTGGGAGGTCATGTCCTCTGGGCCACATACCCATGATTTTTTTTTTTTTTTGAGACCCAATCTTATTATGTAGCCTTGGCTGTCTGTAGACCCAACGGGCCTTGAACTTAGAGATCTGCCTGCCTCCCAAGTGCTGGTATTCAAGGTGTGCACCACCATACCCAGCAGCTTTAGACTTGAACCTTGGGCTTTGGCCGGTTGCTGTGCTCTATGGCAGTGTTTTTCTGCTTCCGCCGGCAAGGACGGGGGTGATCAAGGACTCTCCATCCCTGCCACAATCAAAAAGGAGAGTGCACTCTCACCAAAGTCACCCCTTACACACTTGTACAGACCCCCAGAGTTATTCCCTTGGGTGTGCCTGACCTTGCCAGTTTTTCACTCAGAACCTGGCTACCTGAAGGAGCTGCAAGGAAGTGATAGTGACTTGGGTACTTTGTCCATCCGCCTTTGTGTGCCGTGCTGTACTTCTTAGGCATAGGCTTCACTGGGAGTCCTATGGTTAGTCAGTTCCCCTGGGGGCAGGGGTGGGATTGAACCAGACAGGGCTCGGAGCTGCCTTCTCAGACCTAGGGCTTTAGCTCTGTTCTCAGCACAGTCAATAATTCAGACACTGTGGTCACTTCACAGCCTGGCTAGGCAGGAGGACAGCATTTACTACGGTTTATGGGAACCACAGACATAGGTACAGATTCTTTGTATGGTAGCCAGGGTGGCAACTGCCCTGAGAGAGCACCATATGTGATGTGGGATCTCCCAAGTGAACGCACACAAGCCTGGGAAGGCCTGGGCTGGAGGGGCAGAACTCATCCTCAGACAGGAGAGGCCAGGGCAGTGGTTATTCAAAGTGCCTCTCTGACCACAGAGCCCTGGGACAGATGTCATGTTTTGGGCTGTGAGCCTCATGCCCAGCCCTGTAGAAGCCATGTTTTCTGGTGCTACTCCGAGGATCTTCAGCTTTTGACAATTATCGCTTGTCTTGGACCTTGAAATGGCTCTCAGCTGCCCACTTCGGGTTTCTACCAATGCTGGGGTAGCCGCCGCAACCTGGCTGCCCCAGCCCAGTAGATTTTCTCCAGGAAGACTTCAGGCACTGGAGGTCACCACTCCACAGGCAAAGGACATACAGAACAGGCGATGCAGCAGTTCTTAAGACTGTAATTCTCAGAGGTGAAAACTATACACAAATTGCAGAAATTGCCAGAGCAGTGTGTATCTCTAGAAAACATTCTTTGCCATCCCACCCACTCCCTCCCCCAACCCCCACCCTCAAAGACGTATCAGAATCAGCAAGGCCTGTTCCCGTCCCCACAGCCTTGAGCAGCGAGCTCAAGGACATTCTGGCCAGGCCACAGCAAAGACTGGCACAAGGCTATATACAGCCAATTCCAAAAGGGTCCAGAAATTCAAGGGCTCCTGCCCCAAAGTACCACTCTGGCCGTCTGTAATCTGCCAGCCTACATTCGAGGGGCCCACCATCATGATGGCTGCGTGACTCCCTCTATGTTGCAAATAACCATGGTCTATGTACCAAGGGTCCTCCTTGCCCAACCACCACTCTCGATGGGCACCCATGGCTCCCAGTAGTTTCACCATACTGACAGCCTTGTGGGCAGGCTGGGCGGTCAGGCCTTTGCCCCACTGCTGCCTCCTCCTGGCCGTCCTGAGTCTTCAAAGCAGCCTGAGAGAGAACTGCCCTTGGATACGGTCCACTTGGCCTAGCTGCTCCCAGATGAGGGGCAGATGGAGCCACACATGGGCAGGGCTGTGGGCTCTGGCTCACTGTCTGCAGTGGGATCTGTCATATCTGCAGTCTCAGAGCATGGGAGAGGCTCGTTCATGAGTTCCTGGCTCCTCTTCAGCCTGGGCGTGGGGGAGACGACAGCCAAATGGATCTATGTAGCCCACCAAATGGCACAGCCTCTCTAGCATCCCAGGACCCACTGATGTAGAATATATATGGCTTTTCCTAGGACCCATGGGACGTGTCCTTCAGGGATGTGGTGTGGGATGCCAGGAATGCTCCTTGTTGGAAGCCCTGTTCTGGCACATGCTGGGAACACAGGGAGCTGGACCATAGACATGGATGGTGAGACCATTTGGAGGTATGGGAGGCTCAGCCCTCTGCTGCTAGCCGCAGGCTACACATGGCAGCTCATTCAGAGGAAGCCGAGGGAGCTCTAGCTTGGGGCCTGTTTCAGTGGGTAGTGCTGGAACAGCTTTTCAAAGAGCATGGCCAAGCCCACAAGTCATCACATCCTCTAACCACAGGGTGGGGCCAGTGTCCTCAACCAGACCCACATTGCTTATGCATCCTCCCCAGCCTAGCACAGAGCCTCTACCTCTGGGAAGACCTCCCTGCACATTGCTTATGCATCCTCCCCAGCCTAGCACAGAGCCTCTACCTCTGGGAAGACCTCCCTGCACATTGCTTATGCATCCTCCCCAGCCTAGCACAGAGCCTCTACCTCTGGGAAGACGCCCCCTGCACATTGCTTATGCATCCTCCCCAGCCTAGCACAGAGCCTCTATCTCTGGGAAGACCTCCCTGCTTCCCAGGCAGGGGGAGTGCTGACCCCTCTCTTAGGCCCCACTATACCAGGCTCTCTTCACTGAGGCAGGTGTTGGCAGTCTGTGACCTGTCTTTGCCACTGGTACTAAGGAAAAGCTTTTCTGAGTGAGTGACCCAGTGGCAGGTGTGACTAAAAGGGCCACCAGGAGGTAGCTGGCTCTGGTCTGAGCCAAGTGTGTCTCTGAGATTCTAACCCCTGGATCTGAGTTCACCCAGAATGTCCCCAGGGAGCCCCTGCAGGGGCCTGAGAAGAGGTGGCTCAACTTCCATATCCACTGCTGGTCCTTCCCAAAAGCACAGGCCAGGCCTTCCGGGCCACATGGCTGCTGGGTCATCTGTGTTGTGTAAGCCCTACGCCCCACTATGGCCCCTCACATACATACACTCACTTTTCTCTGTTAAAAATCACGAAATCTTGCTGGATGGCATCCAGACAGTCTTGCAGGTAGTCATTCTCCTGTGGACAGAAAGACTGCCTCGGTGACTCGTGCTGGACGCCAGGGCCAGTTCCCAAGCGCTGCTCCCACCACTCTCTCCTGAGCTCTGGGAAGGCAACTCCTGGCTTCCAGGGAGCTCTGCTCTTCAGAAGCCCAGATCTCCTATCTCTGAGAGCAGACACACCTAAGACCAGCTGTGGGGGTGGGCATGGCAGGGTAAAGACACTGCCTCAACTCTCCTGTGCTCACTGAACCCGTACCTGGCCCCTGTGTGTGTCCCTTCCCAGAGAATCTGGTAGGGACCCTGAAGGCCCATATTTCTCCCTCAGAACCTCATTTGTGTCTCCCAGCAGCACAGCCAGGCTCAGAGGTGACAGACTCTCGGGAAGGGGGGGGGGGGCTACAGGGCACAGCTAATGGGTACCAATGAGGACCAGGACAGCAGCTTGGGAGAGGGCTTTAGGGCTATGGATGGGCTGTAAGTCAGAATATGAGACTCAAGAGCCATGCCTCCAAGAGATTTTCTCCCCTGGCTCGGAATCAGTTTCCTGGTGTGGGTTGGGTTTCAAAACACGACGATTTTTGGAACTCTGTTTATGGGGTTCAAGGGAGATTCCATATCATCTTGGAAGAATGTGGGGAAGTGAAAACACATGCCTGGGCGGACTGAAGATTAAAGGCCGAAGGACATACAAGATGGCCATGTTCTCCTACCACAAGGTGGTAAGCAACAAGCTGGGGAGGGGTCCTAGGATAGGAGATATTGCTAGAACCCAACCCCTTGTGCCCATGGTAGTGATGGCGCATCCAAGAAGCCAAAGCCCAGGAGGGCACACTGAGTCAGGAGGAACCTGTGGTGATAGAGCAGCGGAACCTGGAGTGTAGCGAGCTGAGTGAAATCACACCTGATAGAGATGTATAATCAACTCCTGAGATGGCTAAGGCCTGACCTATGCCTGATCATGTAATGATTATCAGCTGCCTGCATATGCGTGAACCTACTATGGGCAGTGCCCACCTGGCAGTTCGGGGTTGGCAGCCCATGCCTACTTAAGGGCTGGGAGCGGTTTGCCAGGGAGAGAGGGGTCAAGGAAAGAGGGGAGAGAGAGAGAAAGAGAAGGAGAAGGAGATAGATTGCTGTGAATAAAGTCCTGGAATAAACTGCAGTGAGAAGAGCTCCGGTAGTCACGTCATCCTTGCTGGTCGAGGGTGGCCGTGACACTGGAGCTCTTGGTGGTCAGAGAGGTCAGAGTTAGCTAGGCAAAGGCTACCAGCTGCCCAGGGGCAGGAGAAGAGCTGCACACCTGCTTTCTAGATCCAATATCCTACAATCCTTTACCTGGAAAGGGTTCAGTCCCCTAAGTGGGAGGACGGCTAGGTTGCAGCAAATGCATGCTGTGGGGACCAGGTTCCTACAGCTATCTCCACAAAGGGGGTGTCTAGTGCTTAAAAGTCTGCTTAGACCTCAAGCCCTGCTCACAGAGCCCAGTGGCCACAGACCCACCCTTTCTCTGGATGCTGAAGGCAAGACCCCGGCAAGGCTTTTGGCATCTGTTAATGCTGGCTTTCCTGCCAACTCGACCTGTGGGAAGCAGCTGTTATGATGAGGGGTGGGGGAGGCAGATGTAGGTTGAGAATAAAGTGTAAGTTATGCAGATCGGCACATTTGAGGGACCCAGTGTGTAGCATGGTAATAGGAGTTAACAACACTGTGCTGTATACTTGAGGTTCCTAAAAGGATAGATTTGGAAATTCAGCCTTTTCCCCAGCTTCGCTTTGATGATTATTTACCATTTTTTGCTTGTAATAACAGAGAAGTTTGTACACCGCAAGCTTTCAGGCCAATGACTCCTAAATAAAACTGTTTGTAAAATAGCTGTTGTAGGGGGCTTGGGCTCAGTATATAACACATTGCAATGCTGGGAGGCAGAAGCAAGCAAGCAGATCACTGTGAGTTCAAACCCAGCCTGGTCTATAGGACAACCAGGGCAATTACACAGAAAAATCCTGTCTTAAACAAAAAACAGGAAGGAAAGAAGGAAGGGAGGGAGGGAGGAAGGAAGGAAGGAAAAAAACTACAAAACCACATTGCAAAATGCAAGCCTGAGAACTAGAAGTCTGATTCCCAGTAGCAACTTAAAAAGGTAGGTAGGGGGGCTGGAGAGATGGCTCAGCGGTTAAGAGCATTGCCTGCTCTTCCAAAGGTCCTGAGTTCAATTCCCGGCAACCACATGGTGGCTCACAACCATCTGTAATGAGGTCTGGTGCCCTCTTCTGGCCTGCAGGCATACATGTAGAAAGAATATTGTATACATAATAAATAAATAAATATTTAAAAAAAAAAAAGGTAGGTAGGCATGGTAGCCCATCTGTAAGCCTAGTGCTCGAGAGGTAGAGGCAGGGGATTGCCAAGGCAGGCTGGCTAACTGGACTAGCTGCATCAGTGAGCTCTGGGTTCCTCAAGAAATCATGCCTCAGGAAATCAAGTCAAAAGAGTGAAGAAGATACAGGACATCAGATTCTGTCCCCTCCCAGTGTCCACATGTGCCCACATACCTGCACACATGTATGCCCCCTCAGAACATTCACATCAAAAAGCAGATGCTATAACAAATACCCCAGGACCAGCCTACACAATTACCAAGAAGCTTGTCACCCAGGCTGAAGTGACCAAACACGGCTACAGTCAGAGACATTCATCTTCACCTCTATCTTCCCATTATGGTGTCTCACAGATTTCCCATTCTGTTCGTAAGTCATGCCTCAAGAACCAAGGTCCCCTGGGAATAGCCTTCCAGGGTTAAGGATGAGTGGCCATACCTTATACCTCTTCCTACTGGGAAAGTGGCACAGCCCCTGACCTGTTGCTTCACCTGCAGGAGGCAGATGGCTTCTTCATTCCTGTACCATGCCCTCCAGAACTCATCTTGACACCGTGTCAAGGGTAGGCACACAAACCAGATGTTCATGTGTCTGTGTGTATGTGTGTGTATGTGATGTGTGTATGTGTCTCTCTCTCTATGTGTGTGTGTGTGCGCACGCGCACGTGCACGTGCTGCTCGGTCCTTTCCTGTGGCTCTGTTCCCTGTCTTGGGGTCTCCCCTCCTTGTATCTACAGCAGGTACAGACCAATCAGTACTTGGCTGAAAGCTTGAGGGGACTCAGAAGCTCTCCATATCTCTACAGCTCTCTCCTCTGCAGGAGATATCATGCCTCAACCTTTTGCCCCACAGCTGTGGCCACCCTGAGAGGGGCCTCCACCCAGTTTAAAGGAACTGACTTTAATCACTAACAAACAAGACTCGCCGTGTCTCTCTGCGTACTCTCTGATGGTGAGCAGAGAGACAGAAAATTCCAGTCTGAGAAGGCAAAGGCAGTGACAAGCTCAGGCCCCTCAGGGATGAGGGTCTGAATCGCAGTCTTAGATGGGATTCGTCCAACCAAACAAAACACTGAGATTAGCAGAGGTGTGTTGTGAGGGTGGGAAGGAACCAAACTGGCACTGAGGCAGTGGTGAAAAAATCAAGTATCAGCCATGGCCTTACCATGCGAGCAGCACCCTAGCAGGGGCGGTGGTCCATCCACTAACCCCCGCACTGACACATTCCTAGGAAGACAAGTGCCCAGTGGCCTAAGGAGCCCCTACAAAAACATCTAATAAACGTGTCTCTGAGCTGGGCTGTGGTGGTGCACACATTTTTGGGAGGCAGAGGTAGGCGCATCTCTATGTTCAAGGCCAGCCTGGTTTACAAAGTAAGTCTTAGGACAGCCGGGATGGTTACACAGAGAAACTCTGTCTTGAAAAACAAACAAAAAAGTGACTCTGAGTGAGACAAGAGAATTGTGGACTCTGAGTGGCTCCATGAGCCTCTTTCCTACAGACTCTCCTGTCGCTGCCAGTTCTCTCTGTCTCGCCCGGTCCTGCTGGACCAGCTTTTTAAGTATTCCAGGTGCTGTCCTCAGGAGGCCTCCTATGGTGTCTTCCTGTACTGGTTCTACTGGGCCTCTATGCTGCGTCTCCATGTTCAGCTCTTCTCCAGTGGCCTACAGTAGGCTGTTGGAGCCCTCGCCAATACACACAGAGCCACCAAAACCTAGGTCAGGTATAGGAGCATGAAAGCTCAGTTCCTTTAGAACTGGTTACATCTGGGTCACAGTCCGCACCCTTGCTGGCTCAGGCTGAGGCGGGCCGCCTCCACGACTGCTCCATGCTTACTTAGTGGCTCCTATATATGCTCGTGAATCCTCAGGAAGACATCAGCAAGACTGGATAAATGCTCAGCGGCAGGACTAGACTCCAGATGTTGACAAAGAGCCTGGGAAACGGAAACCAGGTACAATCCCTAATGCTGTTGCAGACAGATGTGTTGAGGAGCTCGGGCGCTGTGCCCAAACTGCTCAGAATTTGCTAGAAATGTAATAGATTCAGACCAACGCAATCATCTCAAACAAAAAGAGCAAAGTGGGAAGAGTTACAATTTCTGGTTTCAGCACTGACTTCAAAGTGACAGCCACCAAGACAGCACATGCCGGATGAGGACAGATCAATGGGCGAAGAAATTAATCCATAAATACACCCTGCTATTTATAGTCAGACTGATTTTTGAAAATGGTGCCAAGAAGTTCCATGGGAGAAAAATAGGCCTCTCAACATATCTCTGCAACCATCTGATATCCACAATCAAAAGAATAAAGACGAACCCTCCCCCGACACCACACATAAAAATCAGCTCCGAGTAGATCGCAGACATAAATACGAGACCTGGAGCTAACAACACACAGGCAAAATCCTCAAGACTACAGGTTCGGTGACTCCCCCACACAAAATACAAGCAGTGGATTCTCCCAGCAGCCCAGCATCAAAGACTCCAGCTGCAGATGACATGCCCACAAAGAAAAGACAGTCTGGCAGGAGAGGCAAGCATATAGCATCATTCATCTGATAAGCATTTGCATCAAAGAGCAAAGAAATAACTCTTAAAATGAAACAAAACCATAAAGATTTCTGCATGGGGTACTGCTCTGTAAGCAGCTTCCACGTTGCCACTCCTATTCTTTCAGCCAGAAAAAAAAGTTGATGTGCTGGAGATCAGAGGCTTTTCTTGGACCTGCCAGAGCTGAAGACAGGGGGTCAGGGTGCCCCGAAATCTACAGAGGACAACAGAGTCCCTGGAGCTGACACTAGTGGATCAAGAGCTGTAGGAGCAATTCCTGGAGGACCCCCGAGGCTGTATTCCTAGGATACGACTCACCCATTCCTTTGTGGGCTTCATTCCAGGAAGCCAAGAAGTATTCATGGAGGACCCAGAAAGGTTCCCCACTTAGAAGAAGAGGAAAGAACGGCCAGGTGAAACACACCCAGAGTCTCCCCTGTAGAAGTAGAAACTGGTTGTCCAAGGGAAAATCCACTGTAGTAGGGAGGAGAACTTTCTGAGAGCGCACTCTGCTAGCCTTGGCATCACCTGAGGGGAGGGAATGAGCTGGGAAATGTTGGTGAGGGTGCGCTCGTTAATGCAGACTACAGACTCTCCCCACCAGACTTCTGCACTGAGCGAATGGCAGGGCATCGCACATGGTGAACAGTCCTGACAGGAAGGGACTTCCCACTTGGATGAAGTCATGTTGTCTGAAGGTAAACTTTAATTGGCTGATGGCATATTGCAAATTCTACTACAACCACTGGAAATACGTTTACATTGATTTATGTGTGGGCATACACAAACACAGGTATCACGGTGCGTCCATGAAGGTCAGAGGACAACGTTCAGAAATCAGTTCTCTCCCTCCACCATGTGGGTTTCAGGAATCAACCTCAGGCTATCGGGCCTGTCAGCAGGCACTGCTCCCCACTGAGCCATCTTGCCAGCCCTCCTAAAACTGTATTGGAAGAAGCATAATGGAGGAGATGGGGGAAGATCACGTCATGCGTCATGAAAAGCAGAGAAGGCGAAGCCGGATAGGAAAGAACAAGCATGGTGAGCGGACTGGCTACAAACACAGTAGCCAGGAATCCCGGATATCAGCGTGAGTGGTGCAAACACAACAGCGAAAGACAGATGTGGGCACAGGGGACTTTGAAAGATAATCCAGCCTTAAAAGGACAGAGAGGGGCAGCTCTCCAATAAGATATGTGGTAAGCACAAAAGATGCTCATTAGTCAGTGAAATGCAAATAAAAAGCAGCCGTGGGAGCTGGGAGTGTAGCTCAGTTAGAGCACATAGCATGCACAGAACGTTGTGGGGTACGGCAGGGCATGCCCCGAATCCCAGCACTTGAGTGGTAGAAGCAGGAGATCAGAAATTCAAAGTCATTCTTGACAAGTGGGTTTAGGACCAGCCTCGGTTACAAGAGACCCTGTCTCAAAAAAAAGCAACCAGAAACCCAACAGAGAATGCAAGCAAAATACTCCATCAAACCAAACAACAACTACCAAAAAAAAAAATCTTCACTGCTTCATACTCAGTGTGGTGGTTACAACTGAAGCTGCACACTGAACATTCAGAAGCACTGACAAGGACACGAAGCATTAGAGCCTCAGAGGTGGCCAGTGGGGGCATAACATGGTGCAGCTACGGAAGACGCCATGGTGGGTTCCTGAAAACCGAGGCACAGAGGTGGCACATAAGCCAGATGTCACACTAAGGTCCCTCCCAAGGGAAACGAGAGCATACCCCCACGGGGACCTACACACAAATTTGCAGCAGTGTTAGCAATGAGTCAAGAGCAAAAGTGGCCCAAAGCCCAGTCAGGTGACAAATGGCTGAGGGAAATGTGATACAGTCGTGAATAAAATACTAAACAGAGGAGATGTTTCTCACAATCAGAAGAATGGAGGTGCTAGCCTTTAGGACAGTGTGGGTGAGTCTTGAAAACATTGTGTTGAGTGCAGAAAGTGTGCAGGACCACACACTATGATTCCATCTAGGTGAACTGTCAGAGCAGGGACTTCTACAGGGACAGAGGCGGCTGCCATGCCTGCAGGGGAAGCCTGGAGAAGAGCAGCTGATAAGGGGGGCTGTGGGAGAGCTCTCCACTCAGATTGTAGTGGCAGGTGTGCTGGAAGCCAACGATGCTGCACTTGGTGTGTGTGTGTGTGTGTGTGTGTGTGTGTATGTGTGTGTGTGTGTGTGTGTGTGTGTATGTATGTGTGTGTGTGTGTGTGTGTGTTGTATGCTATGTGCCTGTAAGAAAATAAAGGTATTCATTAAAGTGCCTCAGTCTCGAGGTTCTCAATTTTCCATAAGCATGCTGGACATTTTCCCATTGTTAGCCGACATTCAGAACACATCCCACCCTCCATCAAAAGCCCACCAATTGCTGCAGGATGGCACCGAGGTCTGCCCAGTGTAGGCGTCTACCCATTCATAGCCTCCAGAAGTCAGCACGGCAGTTAGTGTCTGTACACGCTCCACATCTGGATTCTCACACTAGACCCCCACTCCAACATAGAGCCAGTTTCGATTCCCCAAAGCCCTGGTTCTAGGCACCCCAGCCAGAACCTCTGCCATCCCTACTCTTGGCACCTGGCCCAGGAGCTATCAGACCGAAACATAACACAGACACTGGAGTGCCATGGGCAGTTGGAGGAGAGAGAGAACAGAAGCCCTACCTACCTATCTGCTTCTGAAAAATTAGGGCATTAAGGGGATAACCCCAGCCCTGTATCCCACACCCACTCAGAAACAACAGAGCCCATCAGATCTGGGAGGTCATACTCTGATGGAGGAAGGTCATTGGTTAAGTAATAAAGAAACTGCTTGGCCTCATAGGTTAAAACAGGTGGGGCAATGGAGCACCGGACATAATTCTCAAGGTCCAAATCAGGAGCGGAGGGAGAGAGAGCACAGGCAAGGAACTCAGGACCGCGGGAGGTGCACCCACACACTGAGACAGTGGGGAGGTTCTATTGGGAACTCACCAAGGCCAGCTGGCCTGGGTCTGAGAAAGCCTGGGATAAAACCAGACTCTCTGAACATAGCGGACAATGAGGACTAGTGAGAACTCAAGAACAATGGCAATGGGTTTCTGATCCTACTGCACGTACTGGCTTTGTAAGAGCCTAGGCAGTTTGGATGCTCAACTTGCTAGACCTAGATGAAGGTGGGGGTTCCTTGGACTTCCCACAGGGCAGGGAACCCTAAGTCCTCTTCGGGCTGAGGAGGGAGGGGGACTTGATTGGGGGAGGGGAAGGGAAATGGGAGGCGGTGGCAGGGAAGAGACGGAAATCTTTAATAACTAAATAAATAATTAAAAAAATAAAAAAAAAACATAGGTGGGAGGAGTAAACAGAACAGAATGCTGGGAGGAAGAGGAAGTGAGCTCAGAGGCCATGCTCCCCTCTCCCGGGAAGACACAATGAAGCAAGCCGCCAGGTCAGACATGCTGAATCTTTCCCGGTAAGCGCACCTAGAGGTGCTACACAGATTATTAGAAATGGGCTAAATTAATATGTGAGAATTAGCCTAGAAGAGGCAAGATATAATGGACCAAGCAGTGTTTAAAAGAATACAATTTGTGTGTTGTTATTTGAGGAATAAGCTAGCCAGTGGCTGGGAGCTGGGGCGGCAGGAACACAGCCCATAGCTCCTACAACAATACTCCAGAGAGAGAGGCCCAAATATAAGGCAAACACTGACCATTGATCACTACCATTGGGACGTCAGCACATGACGGTTGCTTTTGCCAGCTGCACCCTGGCATCAGGAACGAGACTGTGACTCCCCCCAAATGTTCAGGATCTAAACCCTAGAACCTGTGGATGCTCAGATTGGCAGCCACCCCAGAACCAGAGAGGCGGGGAAGGATTGCCTTCTTGGAGGCTTCTGAGAGCAGAGCTTTGACAACATTTTGATTTTGGACACTGGTACCCCTGAGCACTGATGCACCAGGACACCAGTCACCTGAGCACTAATGCCCCTGGGCATAGCATCAGGGGCTCTTCGCTCTCAGTGTGTGCCTGCCACTGGTCAGATGGTCCTCAGTTGATTGATGTCCAGAAGGAGCAAGCGGCTGAGGGCAGCTATGTGGAAAAGCCAGGTATGACCAGGGATGCTGGTAAGGATAGAGGGAAACTCCTAGGCTTCCTTGGGACTTTAGGAGACTACTGCTGGACTAGAGAGTACACGCTCTGCCCATAGGCCATGCCAGAATGCTGTGAAGTGACCTTGCACACCACATGCAGGGGTGGGGAAGACCCGCAGCCTGAACCCAGCACTCACCGACTGCGAGCTGTCCCTGCTGCTGTCCCGCGACTTGTTCTTCGCCAACCGCTTTTTCTTCTTGTGCAAGGGCCTCGACTCCAGGATCATCTCTTCCAGCTCAAAGGTGGGGTCACAGTGCAGGCGGCCTTTCTGTGTAGAGACAGGGTACTGAGCCCAGCCTGCAGGTGCCACCCCACCCCACCAGCCTGGGCTTGCCTGTCCCAGCACACGGACTTCTTACATTGGGCACAAAGCCCGGCTCCACCTTCTTCTCGCTCAGGTCATCCCAGAGCACATGGGCCAGTGATGGTGCTGTCTGCATGTCTTGGAGACTGGAAAACCGGTGCTCGGGGTTCACGGTGAGGAGCTGCAAGGAGCCCCCCTCTTAGATGCGTCCCACAAAAGAATGGCCACTTGCCCCAGGTTGAAGCAACCCTTGAAGATGTCCACGGGTTTGAGGCGTTGGAACCTCAGGATCACAAGTGGCACAAGAGGAGAGGTGGCATCAAATAATATGGCCCAAGGGGTTCTGTGATCCCAGTGTCCTGACCAAGGACAACAGAGGTCCTCCTGGGATGTCCTACTAATATTTGCCAGCAGGTGGCAGTGGTAGCCTGGTTAATGTTCTCTGATACTCGCATGTGGGCCCAACTATAGCAAAGCCTCTTGTTACCGCATAGAACCTCCAGGCTCCAGAAACCTAGGCATCCACGCTGGGTCAGGACATCAGGTCGGTAGGCCTAGGTACCTCCTGTTCAGGTCTTATATATAATAACCATTTCTCACACCTGTCCTGACGATGGGCTCTGCTATCTGGATCCACCCCTTGGGATGCTCCGATCAACAACACATTTAGAGAAAAGCTCATCATGTGATAAGCAACCCGTAGTCCAGTCCCAGGACATATGGTGTCCCTGCATCCCTGATAGCTGTTATCCTCCATCCTCCTTCCAGCAGTTATAGACAGAACCTGGCTGTGGGACAGGGAGGGGGAGAATGGCTTTCTTCTTGGTTTGCTCCCTGGGAGTGGTGACCCCAGGCCCTGTGTACCTTTCAGGGTGGGGGCAGGGGCAGAGGAGACAAGAGCACAGTTTGAGCCATGCGCCAGCTCGGTACCCTCTCCCTCCTAAAGGTGTAATGCAGAAGGCTTGATGCCTGGATTCTTTGCCTGGGTCTGAGTATCTTGCGAAGTGGGTGATGGTGGGTGAAGATGGGTCCTAACGCATGGATTCCTGACAGGATTACAGACAGGGCTATGTATGCCATTATATAAGCCACCACGAGGGAGCAGTCAGGTTGTCCGTGAGACGCTTCTCAGAACTAGAAACCCACTTGGCTGAGCCAGACAAGGTCTCAGAGTGGTTGTCCAGGAAAGGTTATGGCTATGCTAGGGAAGGGCTCTGTGCCCATGGCAAGATGGGGTACCTCTCTGTGATACTGACAAAGTGCAGAAGGGATAGGACTCTGCCGGGGGAGGGGGACGAGGAAGGAGGCTCACCTTCCGTAGCAGGGCGACCATCTCCTTGGACCAGGTGGGCACATACTGAACACTCACGGTGCTGAACAGCTGGACGAGCGACTCCACGGCGTTGTTCGAGTGGATGTCATAGGGCCTCTGTGGGCAGGGATGTACTGTACCAGGTGTCCCTCCCCGCCCCTGTACCCTAGCACAAGTGCAAACACCCTGGGAGCCCATCTGCACTCCCTGGTACAGGACCAGCTCTGAAAACAGCAACTACCTGATCCAGATCCCAGGATCTAGCTTGCACCAGGATGGAACCAGTACCACAGCCCAGAAACTCATCTGTCAAGAATATGCATGCCCTACCACCACCAAGACCAAAGGCCTGGGTGGGTCAGTCCCAAAAAATGGGAGGTCCTGTGTTCAGGAGACTGGAGTTCCATTGAATGGTGGGGGTACCCCAAGAGAGGATACAGAGGGCAATATGAGGCCTAAGCAGATCAGTATCTCTGTTCTTAGAGAAAACAAAAAGCAAAGTCCCTTCCAGGGACCTGCTGGACACATGTCCTGTCCATCACTGACCACTCAAGGAGACTCACTTGCTCGGGTATCTATCACACTTTGCTAAAAGCCTGCATCCTCTGAGGTTTGGGTGTACCATCCTCCCTCCCTGGTTCTCAACCAGTCTGGGGCGAGGAAGTGGCTAGCGTAGGGTCACAAAGTCTCCATACCCATCCACGTAGTAGCTCGTAAGCCATCACCCCCACCGACCACCAGTCCACCTCGAAGGAGTAGCCGGTCCCGCCATTGACGAAGGAGTGGAAGATCTCTGGAGCTTTCCAACAGAAAAAAGAAAGAGCTGAGCTGTGGGGCTAGAAGCCTAATAACCGGGCAGCTCGTAGCCAGGCCTGGATAGAAGGCTGCACTGGATCCAAAGAGAACCTACCCACCATGATTCTGTACTGTTCCACCTGCATGGAGAAGCCCCCTCCTGGAGCAGCCCCACAGTAGCTAAAACACTGTGCATAGCTAGACTATTTGGTTGAAACCCAGCTCCTCTGTTCTAGGGAGTGTGCAGGGATGGGCAGGGATGGAGGGGGCTATCTCATTTTTCCATCCCATGGCTCTCTTCTACACCCACAGAGTTTTCTACACATTTCCAATTGATCATATAAATCTCTCATGACTTTATGTCTGACTGCGGCAGGGGGATGGCCCTGCATGGCCAGATGTCACCTGAGGCCTTGGGCTTACCCATGTATGGTTTGGTCCCAGCTAAAGCTGTTGCCCTCTCCCCATCCTTTATGATGGTGGCGATGTTGAAGTCGGTCAGGTGTGCATGTCCTGTGAAGAGAGGGCAGACACGGTTGTCCAGGTCCTGGGCAGGGTTCCTACGCTCCTCACGGTGTCCCAGAGCTCCACACACTCACCTTGCTCATCCAGGAGAATGTTGTCAGGCTTGACATCTCTAGGAGGACAGAGGGTGACAAGAAAATTAGCTGGAACCCATGCCATTCTCGCCCTGACATCTCTGATAGTCAGGGGCTCTCCAGAAGCTCCACCAGAGGCAGAGGCTGGAAGGCGTGACTTGGTATTTAGGAAGAACCCTAACCTAGGACCTGGTGTGAGATGTGGAGGACACCCTTCACATGATTCAGAGGGCACCAAGGCCACTCAGAAGCCAGCAACAGGGAAGCCACCAGCAATCCATGTTCTGAGTCGTGGTGGCCAGAGAGCATATAGGACTTCACAGAAGGGCACATACAGCTGAAAGCCCCCAAGGACTGTGGAAGTCCTGCCAGGCCATGTTCCCTCCCCAGAACGCTGGGACCGCATGGATGTGAACTTGTGTACATTTCTCCCACAACTCGATTTTGGTCTTCTCCCCTTGACTTCCAGACACACAACTAGTAGCAGTAATGATCGCACACCCAAATTATGGTCAGATGACAGAACCCCCAGGGCAGAGAGGCAGAAATCAGGTTCCTTTGACTAATAACACACCTCAGTTTCCACTGAGGCTGCAGGATTTCAGCCTAATTTCTGCTCCCTAGGGAATTCTACCTGCTTGCTAATTAGACATTTCCCAATCCCACCTGCTTTGCAAGACCACCACAATCTGTGTGAAGTTCCATGTGGTCACGGGACAAATAAGGGTCACCTGGATGTGGCCAGGCCCTGCGATCCACCCTTGAGGATTATTAAGTCCTCTGTGTCGAGTCTCAAACTGGGCTGTTTGGACAGGGTTGAGGAACAGGTATTTGTGGGGAGGGTGGGATACAGAGCCAGAGCAGACTCTGCTGACCAGGAATATCATCCCCTTAGGTGGTGTGACCCAAGGTTATTGCCAACCATTCAACCCAGGTAGGCACGTCATCCCGCAGGTGTTCACACACCTGTGGATGATGTGCTGGCTACGCAGGTAGTCCAGGGCCAGGGCCATCTCACAGATGTACAGCCTCACGGTGTCCTCTGAGAACTGGACGTTCTGCTGTAGGTGGTAGCGCAGGTCTCCACCCAGAAGCAGATCCACCACCATGAACATGTCCTCCTCATCCTGGAAGGAATACCTGTGGGCATCAAGGGAAGACTTGGCATATGAATGACTGGAGAGCCAGAGCAACGGCTCCTGCCTCACCTGGTCTTTCCTCCTTCCAATCCGACCGCCATCCTGCCTAACGCAGCAACTACATCCTTGCTCGTAGCTGCACCAAGACACCAAGGAAAACAGAACAGCTATGCCCCTGAGGGTGATTTGGCTGTGGGGCAGAGATACCCATGAGTGACAACTGGAGAACAGAAACAGTGAAGATTCCTGGACTGTTTCAGATTTCCCTGGTTTCTTCTATGAGAATAAACAAAACAAGACAAAAGCACTGGCTGGTAAAAGAACATGAGACAGTACCAGTGAAATGCCTAGTACAGAGCTGGGCAAGAAATTGGTGTTTAATGACCAGAAGCCATGGTGATGACTGACGATGGTGACAACAATGGTCATGATAGCAATGGTGGAGATGATGGTGGTGACAGTGATGGTGGTGCTGGTAAAAGTGTTTGTTATGGTAATGGTGATGATTGCAATGGTAGTAGAGATAGGGTTGGTTGATAGTGTTGACGGTGGTAGTGGTAACTGTGATGGTGATGGTTGTGATATTGATGGCGATGGTTGCAATGGTGGTGGTGAAAATGAGAGTTGATTGGTAGTAGTGATGGTGATGGTGACAGCGGTGGTGGTCGTGGTACTGAAGATGGCTGTAATGATAGCCATGCTGGTAGTAGCAGTGGTGATGCTGATGTTGGTGATAATGAAAATGATGGTAGCAGTAGCAGAGCAATGCTTTAAGGATGTCCTTCCACTCAGTAATATCTTTTGTGAGTTCTCGGTGGTAACTCTAATTTTTACAGAACTGACTCAGAAAAAAGTTACAGAGAATTCACTTTCATGTGATGTCCCACTCTCTGCCCTCCATAGTCACCGTCTCTCATCCTCAATGGAAGGCGGCCTGGAGAGGGTGGTCTGGAGAAGGTGGCCCAAGCAGGAGTCCAAGGAAGGGGTCGGGAAGAGGGTCAAGGAGCAAAGAGAGCTGGGATGTCATGGCGGCCCCATGCACACAGCCCTAGATGG
The DNA here is from genome assembly GCF_000317375.1 of Microtus ochrogaster. Lineage (NCBI taxonomy): Eukaryota > Metazoa > Chordata > Mammalia > Rodentia > Cricetidae > Microtus > Microtus ochrogaster. The sequence goes on from NC_022015.1 coordinate 31,977,552, forward strand.
CAGGTGACATCCCTCAGAGGGATGCAGTATGGAAAGCTAGGATGTAATATCTATTTTGAACTCCCAGCTTGTGGCCCAAGTCACACCGACACCCGTTCAGCTGTGCACAGCAGCACTGGGGACCTCCTGTTTCACAGTCGAGGAGACTAACAACAAAGAGACCGGGTGTGCTGTCTACAGCATAGGAGAGGACTCGATCCAGAACCCATGTACCTGACCATTAGGCAACACTGTCTTTTAGAAAGCCTGGGGAGGTTGGCTTGCTAAGGTCCCAAACAGGAAAATCTTGGTCTTCCTTTTTTCCAGGACATCTCAGTGCCAGCACCGTGTGGCTCCCACCTGACAGCGATTCCCCTCCTTTCTCCTGGTCCACCCCTGTGCCTGGGCCTGAGCTCCTGAGCTACAGCATGACAGGATCAGGTTGGAGGGGTACTTCTCACTGAGACCTCCTCCCCACTTTAGAATGGTGCTCAGCGTGCTGACAACCAGATGGAATGTGCACCACAGAAATGCTCTCTGAATCTGTCACTCTCCAGCCTGCCTGAAAGAAAACAGCCACGGCACACTAGCGCGCCTGCGTACGAAGGAAGCCATTGAGTCATGCCACGTCACCTCTGGGAATTGACCACTGTCCACTTTGAAGTTTCTTGACCTACTGTAGCAAAAATAAAACAGCAGATTGCAGTTGGGGGGATGGTTCTGTGCTCTCCAGCAAGTCTTGGGTTCACTGTCAAACAGAATACACTTGCTTCCCACTACCCCAAACAGCAGTTAGCTGCTTCTTCCTGAAGCTCTGCTAAAGGACACAGGGTCACTGACAGGGGCAGGCACCTGTGACTTCTAAGGGCTACTTTGCCAGAGATTCCTGCTGTTGGAAACCCTGTGGTCCACCTAGCCTTTGTCCCTCATGCCTGTCCAGGAGCACAGCACAGAACGGTCTATGTGGGAAGTCTATATAGCCCACTATAGGAAGAGGTCAAGGAGAACCCCTGAGTCCGACAGATCCATGTACTGGAGCGGGGAAAGGCCCCTTTGGGTCAGGGAGCTGTCCTGCCATGGAGCGGACCCTGGGTCCTTCCTGGAGTGGAAGGAATCAACCTCCTAGCAGCTCACAGGTTCTTATGCATCTAGCCCTCATTTTGTGCTGTGTGCTGGCCTGAATGGAAATGGCCCCCAGAGGCTCATAGGAAGTGGCACTATTAGGAGGTGTGGCCTTGCTGGAGTAGGTATGGCCTTGCTGAAAGAAGTCTATCACAGGGTGGGCTTGGAGATTTCAGAAGCTCAGCCTAGGCCCAGTGGCTCACTCTCTCTTCCTACTGCCTCAGGATCCAGATGTGAAACACTCAGCTACATCTCCAGCACCATGTCTGTCTGCATGCCGCCATGCTTCCCCCATGACAATAATGGACTAAACCTCTAAACTGTAACCAACCCCAATTAAATGTTTTTCTTAATAAGAGTTGTCGTGATCACGGAATGCTAAATCCTCAGCTCCTAGCAGACCCGGGGAGAGTCTATACAAATCCCAGCACACCATGGGCCCCTGGAACCAGTAGGCTCTGAGCACAGAAGCTGAAGAGATGGTGAGAACAGGGAGGACTCAGCGGCAGTGGGGGAGGGAGAGCATCCCAGCAGTATTAGAGCCCAAGAATAGTAGGGCCCCTTGTCCCATTCCAGAGGGGCATCCCTGGCAGGCCCTCGGTGGGCTCACCAGAGGTTCACCAGGAAGACATGCTCGATCTCCTGCAGGATCTCCAGCTCCCGAAAGACGTTGCGGACCTCGTCGCGCTCGATGCATTGTTGCTTGTTCATGTACTTCATGGCATACATCTTCTCAGTGTCCCGCTTCTGCACGATGCACACCTGGGGGCCAAGGGCCAGTGAGCAGAATGCCAGAAACTGGACTCTTCAGCTGCCTCCACCCTGAAAGAGCCAGGGTTCCCAGCCGGCCATGGGACAAGGCTGTGAACAGGCCCCTTCTACAGACCCACAGAACCCAGACTCTGCACCCAGACAAGAGTCCTAGCTTCATGGTGGGCTGTCCCGTAGGGAGTGCTAAGCCTCCCCATCAGCCATGACCTGTGTGAGTGGTCACACCTGACCAAGCTTCAGCACCCTCTTCCTTCTCAGGGCTTGCATCAGCAGGCAGCTTTGAGGGATGCTGGGGACTCTGGTGTGGTTTGAGTGTGAAATCTGCTCTCCACAAGTTCCTGTGTTTAAGCACCTAGCCTCCAGCTGGTGGCACTGTTTTGGAATCTTGCAGACGCTCTAACAGGTAGAACCTCGCTAGGAGAAGTAGGTCACTGTGTTTGGGAGCAGGGGGTGGGAGGTATGGTTTGGCCCTACTTCCTGTCTGCTCTCTGCTTCCTGGAAATGCCCTCACAGACCCATCCAGAGGTGTGTCTCTTAGTTGATTTCAGCTCCCATCAAATTAACGTTCAAGATAACCATCACCTGAATAAAGGAGAACCCACTTAGCACAAAACTGTGCGTCGGGGAAGCCCTCCACCCATCACCGGATCATCCTTTCCACCCAGTAGGGACTGTCCGTGATAGCAGGGCCCTGTACAGTCCTTAAGGCACGGCGCTTTCTGAGCCCTGCACTGCCGTGGTCAACCCCCAGCGCTGACTGGCATCACTTAGCAGAGAAGAATGGGTGAGAAGAGGACAAGGTGATCAGAGCAGCTGGTATCCTTTGTGGCCAGGAAGTGTCTATCAGAACCAAGGACAAAGACTCCCAAAAGGAAACAGGAAGTTAACACACAAAAAGCTGGTGCCAAGCCAGCGCCTACCCCCACTGCAAGCCACAGCGACCCTCTTAAGGACAGGTGACTCAGGTAACCAGAGCCACTGCCGAGGGTTTCTGCACACTGTGGTCTCTAGGGCTTCGTGGAACACTAGCCGTGGGTCAGAATGATTCTGGACCTCAGGGCAGGTAGGACTCCCAGGTGTCACTGGAAAGCCTGGAGCTTGACATACACCCCAATGGCACTGGCCTCAGACCAAACCTCTGGATCCACCCTGAGGGGACCCACATTCCTTTTCCTGGGAACACACACAAGGTAAAGGTTTCTAGGACTGGTGGGTGTCCTGGCACGGCAAACTAAATGACCGCTGCTCAGCCACTGAAGAGTCACCGAAAGGATTTTTAATGACATGCAACAACTGGGACACCAAGCAAGGATACTGAGCTGTGCACTATAAGCAGGAGGGTGACACACAGTCTGCACAGAAGCTAGACATGAGCCATGGAGACAAAAGCAGCCGGGGCGGATGGAAGCTGTGCAGAGCCTTCTTGGCTACGGTTTTTGTCACTCTATTGTGAGGTTCTGGTGATAGCCGGTGGCGCTTCTGTGAACCCTGCCTTACAGTAATGGCAGTAGAGCTGTCTGGCACTCTGGTCTTGGATGAAGGGTCTGTGGAGGAAATGGCTGAACAACTTCTCTTAGTCCTGAGCCCTACACATCCTCCCACCACCCAGAGACACACCCTCTGTGTATCCACAGCTGCAGTTTCCAAGGCAACACTGCATACATAACACCTTGCCCACAGGCATCGTAAGCCCAAGGGAGCTAAGTCTGAGACTTGACGCCAACAAGGTTTGGAGGGAACATCTGACTGCCTCCAGTAGCCCATCCACCCCAGCAAAAACTCACCAGCGGCACAAGCACAGCCAGGTCCCCACGCTGGCTACAAAGATCCTTGCAAAGCTCTTCTGGAAACTTCCTCTGCAGGGGCTGATGCCCCAGGGAGACTCTGGCCCAGGGATAGGTACTCACCCTAATAAGCGTTAGCTTCTACCTCCAAGGACCACCATCACCCCTGCACCCCTACCTCAGCATTGCCTTTGAGGAGCAGGCCTATCGGAGCAGGTAAGGGGTGCAGGGCCCATAGAGGATATTCAGAGGAGGAGTCTTATCTCTGAGGTAGGTTTGGGCAAAGATCCTTCCCAAATATTTCATTAATAAAAATTTCAAAGCCAAATGGGGCTGAACTCCGTTGACAGAGCAGCTGTCTAACATGTACAAAGCTCTGGCCCAACCCACAGCATTCCATAAAACTAGATGTGGTGGCACATTCCTGCAAACTCAGCTATGAGGATATAAAAGCAGTTCAAGGCCAACCTTGGCTACTTAGTGAGTTCAAGGCTAACCTAGGTCATATAAGGCTCTCTAAAACACAAGAAAGAAAAAAAAGAAGGAAGATGTGGTGGCTTGCATAAAAATGACTCACATAGACTCATAAGGAGTGGCATTATTCAAGGTGTGGCCTTTTTGGAGTAAGTGTATCACAGTGGGGTGGGCTTTAAAGGTTTCAGAAGCTCAAGCCAGGCCCAGTGGCTTCATTGCTCTTTCTGCTGCATGCAGTTCCAAATGTAAAACTACCTCCCCGGCTACCTTCCCAACACCATGTCTGCCTCTGTGCCAACATGTTTCTTGCCATGATAATAATGGATTGATATTTTCCTTCATAACAGTTGCCATGCTCGGACCTTGGGAGAGGGTTGAAGGAGAGGGAAGAGGAGAGGAGGGGAGCAGAAAAAAATGTAGAGCTCAATGAAAATTAATTTAAAAAATATATATATATATATATATATAATGGCTAGTTAGAGCGTAAGATCCGATGTTAAGCTGCACAGCTTCAGAGTGTCTGTCTCAGCTCTATAGGCATTTGCTGAAATGCATAGACTTTGGGTCTGGCTAATTTTGATGTGTGATTTTTTTTTCTTATTTGCAAATTCTCTACAAAAAAGTTTTAATTAAAAAAAAAAGAGTTGCCATGTTCATGGTGTCTCTTTACAGCAATGAAACCCTAAACTAAAACAGAAGGGAAAAGAAAAGAGAGGAAAGACAGACACACATACACAGATGGGGGAGGGGGAAGAACTCAAAGGTTGTTTCCAAAAAACCATAAACCATAGCACTCACTAGCTGGCTGCCCAGAATATATAAGAACATAAATCTAGAATCTCCCCAAAAGGGCCTCAACGGCCAAGTTTAACTTACCTGTCTGTGTCCCGTAAGTGTTCTATGGACTGTCAAACTAAGTCAGTAACCCAGAAATCAGAATAACGCAAAGGAGAAGGTGAAAATAACAGCTACTGGGCAGTTATGCAAATGTGTCTGAATAAGCCCAGTGGCACTGAGAGCCAAATTATCCTCTTGTTCACACTCGCTCTGCAAATGCTCTCTCAGGACTTCTGAGCCTGCCAAGAAGGCAGCTGGATGCTCCTCTGGTGAGAAGACCCAGATGTCCTGAAGGGAAGCTGCAGGCAGGACCCTGGGCAACAGGCAGAGCTGAACCCCAAGGCCAGGGTTCAAAAAGAAGGAAAACTCAGAATGCCTCAGCAACCCTTCGGTAGGTAGCATCTGGTCACTTCTCAAGTCTACCCACCCCAAAATCAGCTCTGGCACAAGCCCAGCCAGTTTATGTACAGGCTACCAAGTCCCGGAAAAATCCTGTCTGCCTCTCAGACTAGTTGGGTCTCCTGGGCATTCTGAATTTGGACAGACCTTGCTACCAACCCCACTCTGTCACTCTAACTGTACAGTTGTAGGGAAGGGCCCAAAAGCTGTTGCCAGAATGAGCTTATGGGCTAGAATAGGGCACCTCAACTCAATCTATGACTCAAGTCAAGTCAGCTACCATTGGGTACTAAACAACATACCTATTCAACAGTCTTGCCCACAGGGTTTCCCTCAAGTCAAACATGGAGTTGTGACTGAGCACACTGACAGTCAGGTCAGTGAGGGAGTTAAAACTATACCACTCTGGCACACAGAATATTTTGAATTAAAGGTACCTTTAAAAAGAACAGGCATATGTTGTGGGACATTGTTCAAAGATGTGTTACATTTGTTTATGTTGTGGAACATTTGTTTAATGATGCAAAGATGGACTGTATTCTTTTATGTTGCATTTGTTTAACTCTGTGAAGCTGTGCTACTTTGCCTGCCTAAAACACCTGATTGGTCTGATAAAGAGCAGGATGGCCAATAGCAAGGCAGGAGAAAGGATAGGTCTAGCTGGCAGGCAGAGAGATAAATGGGAGGAGAAATCTGGGAGGAAGATGGAGAAGCAAAAGAAGGAAGAGGAGGACTCCAGGGTCCAGCCACCCAGCTACACAGCAAGCCACAGAGTAAGAAGTAAAGAAAGGTATACAGAAACAGAGAAAGATAAAAAGCCCAGTGGCAAAAGGTAAATGGAATAATTTAAGAAAAGCTGGTTAGAAATAAGCCAAACTAAGGCCAGGCATTTATAAGAATGAATAAGACTCCATGTGTGTTTATTTAGGTATTGGACCCAGAAGAGTAAAACAAAACCAACTACAGGCATAGGCCAGTAACTGACCATCCTGTCTCCTAAGAGCAAGAGCTAAAATCCCTTCCTTAAATTGGCAGGGAAGCAACATCCTTATTCAGAACCCAAGACCAGAATGGAAGCGCTGTCAAGACCATACTTATAGCTGTTCCTGTTTAATCCTCCTGCATGATCTGGTTGCTCCTTTGCAGGTCAGTAGGTGTGTGATGCCGGAAGCTCTTGATCAGACCACCAAGACAGTTAGCCGCCTTGGGTGCTGCCTAAGTACCGGCCTTCACCACTACTGCCCTGCAGACCACAGAACTGCAGCCCTCCTTGGGCTCAGCTCTGTCCAGAGGCTTTGCGCTATCATGGGACTGCTCCCCATTGGCACATGGGTCAGGTCAGCAGCACCCACTGTCTCCTGGGCAACAGGAAGTCCCATTTGGGGATGGCACCTGTTAGAGGAGCTTATGACATCTCTGGCTTAAGATGTCTTTAAAAGAAGGTTGTGACTCAGACATTCCAGGCGTCAGCAACCACCAAGGAGACCCAGCAACCTCACCCTCCTATCTTCTGTTTCCCTACTGGTGATAGCAGTCCCTGCAGGAGGCATGGCCTTTGGGACCAATGCAAGGGCTGAACCTCAGTCCTCTGCAGTAGCGGGAGAGATGCTTTGCAGGATTTTCTATTAATTAAGACTCCTAGACCAGGCTAGACCTCTTATCCTGTAGACAGCCTTAGACATGGCCCTCTGGCCTAGGCATCCCGGCCCCAGCTTTCTGGTCATGAGACTGGCTGTAGATGGATGTGAATGCCCCCCTAACCCCTGGAGCAAAGAAGCAGAAGTCATGTGCTCCTTCTCTAAGCTCCAGGTGTTCCTTCCTGCCTCAGCTGCCCCCAAAGCTTCTGCGCCAAGACATTTTTGGGTGTCTGTCTGTATGCACTCTGCCACCTTCTCATGTATGTGAGACTCATCCTGGACCATTCTGGAAAGCCTTAGGGGTTGTTTCTGTGATCACAGAGAAACCTGAAAAGGTCAGCCATGTGGCCCCTGGAGACGCCTGTCTGGGTCCGAGGCTAGTTCAACAGTGTTCCTGGAGTCCTCCCTCTGAGACGCACTCACCCCCCACCCCATCTCTCTTTTCCAAGGTTATGGCAGGTGGGCATACAGCAGACAGGGCAGTAGCAGAATGCTTGTCGTAGGCTGGCAGAAAGCCCTGTTGATGGCATGTGAGGGACAGCTTGTGTGGCTTGTGGGTAGGGCAGTGGGCACTGGAGAACGTTACCCAGTCACTCACCACAGGTCCTAAGCAGGTCCTCTCCAGAAAGTGGGCGACACAGATCACTTTGCCCTACTTTATGGATGTGACAGGAAGAGCCTTTGTAGGGGGCAACTACTGGGACATCAAGTGTGAGGACGGAGGGCTCCTGAGGGTTTGCGAGGCCACGCCTACTCCACGACAGAACCAGCAGCAGGTTGGCAGACCACAGCATCAGCACAGGTGACCAAGTGTGGAGCTGCAGACTCCTGTCCCCACCCCCCATCCCCAGCTAGCTACAGTCCTTTCTCAAATTACTATTTTGAAAGCCTACTGAAAATTTCAGAAGGAAAATAAGTGTCAGTCACAGCAGGCCACCCAACCTACCTGGTCCTGGCTCCAGGCCCTGCTCTGAGTGGTGCTTCATTCTGCGCCCAGTGAGCAGAATTATGGGCCTGCCAGTCTGAGCCCAGGCCAGTCAGAGCATGGACATGGAGGCTTCTTGTCTCCCCCAAATACACCCTCAAGCAGGAGGCAGAGAATGCCAATTACTTCCAAGATAGAAGTGGGCAGGCCAGGAAATTACCCAAGGAGGGCCTACCTTTTGGGGGCAGGAGAAGTCTTTGCCTGGCAGATCCAGAGTCCTAGGTTATTCTGATCCTTTTATGCCTCTCCTATGAAAGCCGCCTACATACCTCCCCCCTCCGCCTACGGTCAGTCACATACACACACATACACACCACAGGCCCTGTCTGCAGGATCCCTGGGGAAAACATATTCTCTCACTCAGCGTAGAAACCCCACAGCTACTGCCAGGGAGATAGAGTCTATAATTTTCACACTACTGGCCCCAACAAGGAGCCACCAGGAGCTGCTACTAGCTGCAGAGCCATAGAGAAGCAAAGGGAGCAGCATGCAGATGGGGTTTTCCTGGGACTTTGGGCTCATAATTCTGAGGTCTAAGGCTAGTCCAGCTATGGAGAGGGTCTCTGAAAACATGACCAAGCTGAGTGAGGATCTGCAGGTCATGGATGGGGTTAAGCCCTAAGTCAACGGCAGATATCCTCACAAAAATAAAAAAATAAAAAAGAGGTAGAGGAAGACATAAAGGATAAGGCCACGTGGAGATGGGATAGGTGTGAACACACTGGTCCTGATGATGGAAGCAGACAGTCACAAGCCAATGTTTGCTAAAGATCATGGAGACTTCAACAGCTTCCAGGAGCCAGGAGAGGGCAAGGGTCTTTCTCCCTTACCTGCAGTTTTGCTTCTACATCAGACCTCAATCTCCAGAGAGGGTATGAGTTGTGCCTGTCTGGAGCTGGCTGTGGTGGGAATTTGCCTCAGTCCCAACGGGTCAGACTGCACGCCCATCCCAAGCATACCTATCATCGATACAAGAGCTCCCTGGGGAGCCAGGACTTTGGCCTAAACTTGTAGTGCACCCTCAGCTGGGGGCACCTTCTCTCTCTTTCCTATCTGCTGATCTTGCCTCTCTTCCCTTCAGCAATCCAAACCTTCACTGTCTTTCCACACAGGCTGGCCTGCCCGTGTCACTGCTGAGTAGGGCTGGCCGCAGAGCTCTGGGCTGGGGACACACTTAAAGCTGCTAGGGACAGTGCCGAGTTTTGCCCTTAGAATGGGCTTCATTAATTGCACCTAAGTGCCCTTTGGTGAACGCAGCTGAGGAGGTTTAAGCCTAGCTAGAAAAGCCTGGCTCTGCTGGCCTCCAGCGCCAGCCCCTACAGAGAGAGACTCCATGGAGGAGTTTTTTGCTGTCCTGATTTAGAGGGACTGCAGGTGTGGCGGTTCCCGCAAAACAATGTTCCAGAAGGTGAAAGGAGACTCGTGGCCTCTTCCAGCTAAGCCCTTTCTGCAGACCCCACTGATGGTTTCCTCAAAGGAAATTGGTCTGGGCTTTCTGGGCCACTTCCTCAGTAATCCACTTACACCAGACAGAGAGGAAGTGAGATCAGATCTCAGAGGAGTGAGCCCTGCTGCTCCCGGGGCGGCAGGGCGCCCTGCAAAATGCCGCTGCACAGCCTGGAATAAGCTGGTGACTAATGGCGGTGTGAGTGCCATTCTAATTGAACACTGTTTACGCATCTTGCAGATTTAAGTGATTCACCCCAAGCTCTTTTTCTTTCCGAGTCATTTTTGTTCCCCAGAAAGCAAAGGGCTGACAACAGGTACTTAAAGCCTTGGAACACTATAATGAACGCACCTCCTGGGAGTAGAAAAGCCCAGGGAAGGCAGACTGGACCACAGGGGACCAGGTAAGGATCCTGCCTTCCCAAGGATTCTGTTGGTTGCCAATGCCAGCAGAACAAAAATCATAGGATGGGTCCCAGAGAAGGTGGCTGCCAGACCTTGGCAGGGGTATCTGGGTAAGGTTCAAAGAGAGCAGTGTCCTCGAAGACAGCCAAGAAACCCCTGCAGAAGCACAGAAGGGCAAGGGCTAGACAGGTCAGAAAAGGGTGCTCAGACGGCTCACAGGAGTCCCTGCCAGAGCAAGAGACCACACTAATCTTCTGCTTCTCCCAAGATGCTGTGATCTTGATCTCTGAGAGGTCAGCACTCCTCAAATCCCATCCGGGGCCCCTTGCTGGACCAGCTCCTGCTGTTCCCCAGTGCCCAGAATCTCTCCTCAGCCTAGACCAACTCCCTTGCCTGGGTCTGCATCCGGCTGTCCCTCAGAGACTTCAGGGGAATGCTTGCCCTTGAGGAGGCACCATTTGGCGGGGGTACCTAGCTTCATGTAGGAAGGGGAGGGACCCAAGAGGAGCACACACAAGGAAGAGAGGAGCAGGGAGACAAAGACTTGGCTTTCTCAACTCTTAAGCTCTGCTTCCTGGGCAGTGGCTGGTGGAACTAGAGAAGTTTTGGACGTCATGATGTATTAGTCACTTCTTCTCATTGTAACAAGACACCTGACAGAAGCAGCTCAAGGCTCAGAAGATTTATTTTGGCTCATAGCTTTAATAAGGCACAGTTCACCACGGTGAGGAAGGGTACAGGAGGCATGATGGAGTTCATGGTAGCAGAAACCCGAGGTGGGGACTCCCCATATCCCACAGGATCATGAAGCAGCCACACATGCGGGTGCTCGGATTTATCTTGTTTTCTTCCCTTTTCATTCAGTCTGGGTCTCCAGCTCATGGCATGGTGCTGGGCCCGTTGAGGATGGGTTTTCCTCCTGACTTAAAACTCTGGAAACACTCTCTCACACACCAAGTGGTTACCTCGTAAGTGCGGCACTGGTATGTGGAGAGACAGCAGGCCAGTGGGACAGAAGGGAAAATCAAGAAACATGCCAAGCTGCACAAGGATACTTCTTGTGCCATTACAGGTGGTATCTCAAATTTAAGTTAAAAAAATGATTTTTTTAAAAGTAATGTTGGAATCAACTAAGCCATTGTATGAAAATTTGATCCATGCCTGATGTGACAAGTCAGAATAATTAACTCCAGGTTATGAGTTTTAACCTGACACATAAAACCTAGAAGCAAGAGAAGAAAATATGAAGATGTCTCTAAATAGAAGTAGGGACAAATTGGGCTCTGAATCCAAAAGAAATTTAGAAAATGATTGATTTAAATAAATAAATAAATAGATAGATAAATAAATAAATAAATATGGTTGCATAAAAGGAAAACACTGTGTATGGGAAAGACTGTATAAATGAACTTGAAAGACAAGTAAACTGAGAAAATATGTTGGCATTCCTATTAGATATCTATTGAGCTCCAGTAACAAACAGAAATACCAACTAAAGAGGAAAGTAAAAAAATAGTCAAATTAGACTACCATATGAGAAACGCAAGGCAAAGCTAAGTGAGCTGCTGTGCCTTGTCTGTCAGGCTGGCAAAAATCCAAGCAGCTGGCAACACGCCCTATGGCAGGCACCCTGTGGACGACAACGGTGCCACCCCTATGCAGGGAGTGTTGGCAATTTCAGCACAAGTCGTGTGCACCACCCTCCAGCCCACGTACTCCATTTCTAGGAACTAGCCCAAAGACACACTGCAGAAGCACACAGTCATGGCTAATGCATGAGGCAGAAGGACGGAGGGGGCTTGTTGGCACACCTTCAGACTTAACAACAAACCATGACATAAATGGCTGGCAGAATGATGCCCTCCAGGGGTGCACAGAACCTAATCCTGGGCCTTGTGGTGTGTGCATGGGAAAGGGACTTTGCAGCTATGATGCTGATCTTGAGAGAAAGACAGCACCCTGGACCAAAGGCATCTGATGTTGCCACATGGTCCTTACCAGGCAGTAATGGAGGCAGGAGCGCACAAGTCAGAGAAGTGACCTAAGACAGAAACAAGAGGCCCTAGTGGCAGCAAGACCACCAGCCAAAGAGTAAGGACTTCCTCTAGACATGGGAGGTGGATTTAAAATGGATTCTACACAGGTGTGTCTGTCTGGAAGGATGCAATCCAGCCCACACTAGGCTGTAATATCTAAGTGGTCGGCACTCAAAGGCAATGGCTGCCAAGGTCAGCTGCACACAGGTCTCAGGCAGGAGCAAGGCTCTCTGGTGACAGTGCCTTGTTTTCAGTTACAGATGATCTGATAAAGGCATCTAGAGATGGAGCGGGCTCACAGACAGGGTCTATCAGTACAGAGCAACCTGGGCCTCAAAAAGACTACACAGCAGGGGAAGGAGGAGCAGATAGTGAGCAAGGAGAACAAACCACTCTTGTATAGAAGTACTGTCAACCTGACTCAGAGAAGTAGTAATACCAACAGTCATGAGGTCACCAGAACGCTGATCCCGACCAGTGTTCATAGGACCACACTTGGCTGTTTTGGCATGAAAAAGTTCTGTAGGTATGTTTCAAAGAGTGTCCTTGGAGACAGCAGCTGAAGCACAGAGGGAAGGGATGGGCTGCTCTCTGTAATTCAGCTGAATGCATAAAAGAGTCAAGAGAGAGGGCTGGCTTCCACAGGGGCAGTCAGGGTAGACCCAGAGCTGCTGTTCATAGTCATCAGCAGAGAGGTACAGTCAGCATCAGCACTGGGCTCTGCTCTATGCAGAGGCCTGGTTAGGAGGAGATGGGATAGCCTTCCTCTTGCTCTACTGTCTCTAGAAACTTGTGAATGATCAAGAGGCATGAGACTCCCACAAGGGGGCAGCACACAGAGGCAGCTGAATCAGCAGTCTCAAAGCAGAGATGGGCCTCTGGAGTGCCCAGGCAGAGAAGGAAATGAGGTGCACGGTGAGCACCCTAGACCTCATGTAAGGCACCCACAGCCTCCTGCGAACCTCAACGCATGAATTGTATCCTGGAAAGCTGTGCTCGCCAGCCCCGTGAGTTTCACCAGCAAGAGGAGCTCCTCCGGGCCCAACAAGCAGAGGGCAACCACCCTGCTCCTGACAATCAGGAGGGCCACCCTCAGTTGAACACCCCTATTTGGTCCTCCCAAGTCAAGGCTACTCAAGGACCAGGTATAGCAGGGGATGATAATGGCCTTCACACGCCTAAGCAGGGAAGAAAGCAAGAGCTCTCTGCCTGAGCTCGTCGCGAGGGAAACAGCTATTTTTAAGGTACCAGCACTGCCTCGGTGACCCTGAGAGGCGAGCCTCGCACATTCACATCGTGTTTTGGCCCACTTAGGAGCATGTGATAAATGTTCTGCTGCATGTTGGCTCCGTGGGGCGGTGGCCGGGAGGCTGTCTTTGTCCCGCAGCGGCAAATGGAGCTGTTAGAAGAGGGACTGGCAACAGGCCGCTGATGCCACAGCATTCCCAGACGTCAGAGTCCCCATGGCACCCTTGGTGCCCATAGTACCCAGAGCTCCTGTGACACTCTGGGCTGCCACAGCCCTGGTGGTACCCTCAGCCGAGACTCCTCTAACTGCTCTCAGGAAAACCCCTCTTCTGATCTAGTTAGGGAGGAAGCCCCTCTCCTTGGTCAGCTTCTTGTGGCTGGTGCTCACTTCACCTCCTGACCTTTGAGGAATCCCCCTGTAGCTATGCTCAGAACTCCCTGTGGGTTTCACCTCCAATCCTGGAAGGGATGGAGTCCTGTTTGATCCTTAGCATTTTCCCTTCTTCAAAGTCACTGCAGCCAGCAGCCCTGGCTTTCATGGAGAAAGGCCACTGGTGGGGACAGCCTCAGTATGGGAGGGTACAGGGAGACTCCTGGAGTGAGGATGGGGCCCAGATAGATTCTAGAAGGGTCTGTGCCTAGAGGCCCACAGAAGAGAAGTTCAAAGGACATTTGGCACATTGAGTGCACCAAGACCACTTTTCCAATGAAGGTCTGAGACAGAAAATTTCACAGTTCACTCAAAATTTAAATCTCAGAGCCTTCCTGGGCCTGAGTGGCCGAGCTCTGACACAGGCATCAGCATCAAAGGTAAGCTGCTGCCAGCACACTGCCCTCCATCCTGCTGATATCAGAATCCACTGGCTGTGAACATGGGTACCATCAGCCCAACGAAGCTGACATAGGCTGCCTCCCAATGACCTTCTCATCCTGGTGTCTTGGGTGGTCCATACAGGCTGTAGGCATAACTGGCTCCAGCAGCCTTGGGGATGATCTAGGATCCATGATTCAGCATTAACAACTGGGTCACATCCCAGAAGTCAGACATCCTCTGAGTTCTCTGTAGCTATGACTGACTCCCCGCTGCTGTGTGGAGCATCTTAGAACCAGATTCCCCACAGACAGACTCAGTGAACCATAGGCCCAGTGATGTCCCACAATACTCCTGGCAAGCCGCTGAGAGAGGTTGCCATGGCAACCACAGTGCTGTCTTGCCTCTGAGATGCTGGGCAAAGGCAAGGTGTCATCAGTGGGGGCTACATAAACAGATCCATCAGGGAAGGACAAGGGAGGCCCTGACCCAGGCTCACACCAGCTAAAAGTCCCCAAACTGCATGTCCACATCTGAGGTTGATCTTCCTCTGGCTAAAGTCTCTTCTGGATCCATCTGAGGATTTGGTGACTCAGTAAGGGGCAGAACACCTGGAGTGGTTGGGGACTATGTCAAAGGCATTTTGCACCCAACTCTCTTAATTCTTTACCCATAAGCTTAAGAACACAGAATTCGTCTGTGAATTCGGGCCTAAGCCTTCCTACTGGTATGTGCTTCCTCCTTGCCCATACAATGGCTCCATCAGTCCTTCTGAGAGCTCTGAGCCACAATGTTAGGCCCAGCTCCCTTCGCAGGGAGACTTCATGCCCAGGCTGTAGTAAGGGAGAAAGAGGCCAGGTTTCCCTCCCCAGAAATCACTGTGTCCAGGCACTCTGGAGCCTCTGTGTTGAGCTAGGACTGGCCTTAAAAGAGGGTTTAAGGAACTTGGAGTGACCAGGGCAGTAGGGGGGTTTAGAGAGAAAGATGGATGGAGAGATCCATTCAATTGGAAATGGCCATAAGGCCCTACATAGGAGGAATATTTCTGCCGAAACAGCAAATTATGCCTGTTCTTCCAAAGCCAATCAGGGTGCTAAAACCCCACTTGGACTAGGGCTCCTGCAGGACATCCAGACTTGGACGTCAGGCATCTCGTTGGGTCCTTCCTAGGGTTCCCTTGATCTTTCACTTACTGAAAACAGTTCTCAGAGGATCTTCATGACTGCCACCTTGCCCTGTTGATAGCACTGGCCTTAACATTCAGCCTTGAGCTAGTTGGCAGATCACAGGAAATGCACCTCTAAAACTCCCCACACCCACTGGAAGCTGGAACCAGGTCCCGTCTTCCCAGCAAGAAATGCCCACAGGCTGCAAGGTCACCACCTTGACTGCATGGACCCCAGATGGGGTACAAGTCCTGTATTCAAGACTGTCTAGTCTCTGCCCAGCCATAATGGAGCTTAAGGGAGCAGCCTTTCCCCTCATTCCTGGGGAGTCATTGCAGGGAGAAAGCCGATGGGCAGGACCTACACTAGGATGCTCAGACCAACCAAGTTTCCAAATGGAAAAAATGAACTGCTTACTACAAGAACCAAGCACCGTACAGAACGGAGTAGCACACGCTCTAAGAACATGTAACAAACAACAAAATATGGGGCAAGGGAAGGAAGGGTTCCGGTGACAGCCCCAAGTCTGCCGCTCTGTGGTACTGAATCTTGTGAGATAAAGGACAGAAAGTGAACAAGAGCAGGAAAGGTTTTCTAAGAATGCCCCAGGTCTGCTCAAGACACACCCTCCAGGGCCCTTCCCCTCCCCCTCACTATCAGTCTTCCCTTGTCCAGGAAGGCCTGCCCTCTACAGAGGGCCTAGAGGCAGACCTGTCCCCAGAAAGGCTTATCACACACCATGCCACGCAGCTCACTTCTACCAACAAGGGCCTCTGGGTGTTCCCAGATATGCCATGCACTCTCCGACGGAGCACTGCTTCTCAGATCTGACATTCTGGAGTACTCATTTTTGTTCGCCATGATGCCATTATACAAAAGAAATTAAAAGCTAATAAATACAGCTCTTTCTTCCTCTGTGGTCAGCGCGCTCTCTCTCTCTCTCTCTCTCTCTCTCTCTCTCTCTCTCTCTCTCTCTCTCTCTCTCGAATGTTCCAGTGATACTGGTAGCTGGGGATGGAATCCAATTATCTGGAATTAAAACAAGAAAAGTTTGGGGAGGGTGAGCTTCTTAGATACAGCCCTCTCCCAACCTGAGAGGATGCTAAGGTTTAGGTCAAAATGAGTGACAAGCGAGAGGGCGTGAGGGGAAAAGTAAGGCATTGTAGTTGAAGGGCTGGAAAGCAGCCATACCAACAGGGAAACAGATGTATTTTCTCTGAGTCCTGATTATTCTTAGAATTAGTTAGGGCCACATCACTCCCTAGGCAACAGTTTGTTGAGGAGAAGATGGGGTCAAGGAAGGACCCTAAGGGCTGTACTGCCTCCTGCAGAGGTCCTAGACCCCTGGGGAAGAGGCACACAGACCACCTACTCATAGGAGGAGCCTGAATGGTCCACAGCTCTGAAAGAGGCACCGCTGGGGACAGGAGAAGTATCCCATCTGAAGCCTCATTCCCTCCTGGTATCCTCTGAATGTAGCCAGGCTGTCATGATGCCCCAAGGACCAAAAAGGGGGGCTTTATTCCATTCCCACACCTGAGGATTTTATTCCCATGGTTGAAGAATGAAGACTGGCCCATCCCCAGCCTCCTCTCTTTCTGCTCCGAGATGTGACTTCTTCGAGTTCTCAGTAACCAGTGGATTTGATTATATCTCCTGCTCTTCCAGGCCAGCCTGTCATTCCCAGGATGGATGGAAGCCTGGCAGAAAAGCAAGTCTAACCAGTAACAGCGCCGCACCCTTCCCACAGGGATGTCCAGGATTCCAGAGGATGTTTTTTCGGGCTCTGGTTAAACAAGAAAGCTGAGTGTGAAGTTCTGACCCCTAAGTCAGGGAGCTAAGAGCCTGATGCCACCTGCGGGTGAGCCTGAGCGCCCAGTTCATGCTTGAACAAGTACCTTGCAAAGCCAATGTTCAGAGAGTGGTCAGGGTCAAGGTCATTCATTCTGGCTCAAATTGGTGACGGGCTTTTCAACCAGTCCCTTCTAGTTTTTATCTTCACCGCCATGACAGTCATTCAATGTCTATCTTTCAATTTCTATATTCCTGATTTAAGCTATATTCCCAAGCAACTGCCTGTGTGTCCCAGTTCACTCTGCCTTATGGAAACAGTTTCCATAAAATCCAGCAGCTACTTCTCCCAGGAACAACTTTCAGGGACTTCCTGCTCAGCAAACCCATCACAACAAAATCAGCCCTCAATACTCCAGCGGGAGGTCAGGAGAGCCCAGACCTTCCACGGCAGAGGCTTGAGTCCCAGGCATTTAGACATTACCCTCACAGGCTCCTACTGAGGCATAAATTTCATCAGCAAATCTGTCTGTCACCATCAGGGAAACACAAGGAGACAGCCTCTCGCTTCCAATGGGAAGGCTATGACCCAGAAACCCCGACCCTGACAAGTACAGGAAGGGATAAGGAACGGTGTGCCCTGTGTTGGGACAGTAACATGATTTAGCCTTTGCTGAATAACATGCCAGTTCCTCTAAGGTCATAAATAAGACTGCCCTGTGATATGGCGATTCCACCTGAGCAACAGAATTTAAAGCAGGAACACCCAGAGACTGTTGAACACTCATGTTCATGGCTACAGTAGAATCCACAACGGTTCATTTGTGGAAGCAACCCAAGAGTCCATCAGCAGGAAAACACTGGACCCAGGATCCATAGGCTCGCTCTGCCTTCAGAGGAAGGGGATTCTGACACACACTACAACGCAGACATACTTTGAGAATTTTGCTACAAAAACCCGACCAGAAACAAAAGACAGATTTTTGCATAATTCCACTCCCTACCTTCTATTGAATGCTTTGCACATTGAAATCTTAAGCCACGAGGTGACAGGAACAGATTGCGAGGTTGGGAGGACTCCTGAACAGGACACGCCCTGAGGCGGGACCCCAAGAAACTCTGACCTCTTTCCACCATGCGAGGACACAGCTGGGACACAGCTGGGAACTCAGTCCCCACCAGACACCATATCTGCCTTCATTCTGGACGTCTGGCATCCATAACTATGAGAGATATTTATTGCCCGAGCATCCAGTATGTGGTGCTTCCGTCACAGAAGCTAGAAATAACCAAGGCAAGGTGTCCTGGTACTCAAAACCAGAGATAGAAGCAGAACTCTGCTGCCAGGGCCCGGAACGAGGGCAAGGGAGAGTTACCACTTAATGGAGACAGCTTCATCTTTGCAAGATGAAAGTAGTCAAAGTCAGTCCCACAACAACATGGCCATGGGGACATGGGACTGTGTGCCCAAAACAGGATAGGTGATAAACATTATGCTAAATGTAGTATACCAGTTTTTTTTTTAGAAGTTGGGGGAAAAAAAGTCAAGGACTTTTATAACAAATTTGCATAGCCTATCTCCAATAGTCATAGCCCCAACAGGTGAAGCAGCCATTGGTGAAAGGAACATCTGACTGGAAACACTGGTCTCAGATGCACAAGCCCTGCTACCGCCTGGCACTCGGTGGGGCTTCAGTGGGCTCCACCTCCTATAGAAAAGTGACTCACCCTCTGAACCACACCATACAAGTGGATATATCCTCAGGTCTACCAGACATCCCAGCTTCCTTTCCTGGTCCCCACTCCTTCCTGCCCTGGTTGGGTCTACAACTGTGGCCACTGAGAGCAGCTGGAAGAACAGACCCCGACCAGTGACAGGCCTCCTTCTGACACCCAGCCTAAGACTCCCGGTGGCCTGACTGGGCAGTTAACTGGGATCAGTGTTCTAACAGTACTACCCACGAGCTCAGAAAATGTGCCTGTCTCCCCCTCCCCGGCCCCCGGCAACCTGCTTCCAGTCCAACAACTTTCAAAACCAAGACTTGGTCAAAGGACCTATAATCTTGGGGTTCTGCAAACTTGTCATAGGACAGGATACCCCAGATGCCCTCATGAGAACCAAGAATGCCTCCCGAAGGAATGTAGGGGACAGTAGGTGCAGGAAGGGTTGGGTAATGGGTACCCTGAAAACCCCCAGGGGACAGAAATAGGAAGAGTCCCAGAAAACAGCACCTACCCCTGCTCCCCACGACCCCAGGCTAGCCCACTAATGGTAATCTTCATCCTGGGATGTGACAACCCAGCCCTCTCCAGACCTAGTTTGTGACTGTCTCCCAGTTCCAGTATCCCCTTGGCTACTTTCCTGAGCCCAGTTCCAGTACCTCCATCAGCTACTTTCTGAACCCAGTTCCAGCCACTGTCCTCCACTATTCCACAACCTCCCCCCACCTGTCCTTCCTGCCTGCACCCTCTGTAGCTCTGGCAACATCAGCACAGAGGGGTCTCAACTGGTCTCAGTTAGGCTAACCATCATCACAGTCTCCAAGCAGTAGGCCTGGAGGAACCCCTGGGACCCGGGATGTTAGGGACCCTCCCTGTGGTGTTTTCAACCCTGTGCAAAGTGCTCGTCTGCTTTGACTTACATTCACCCTCGGCAACCAGAACAGCCATCCTTTGTGATCCAACGAAGTAGAGGCAATTAATCACCCTCAATCACCCTGTGCTTTGTACTCTGGTGGCTGTACAATCTCTTTAGAGAGGGCTTTCAGAGCCTAAATAGACGCAGTGCCCAGACAGCTGTGAGGCCGGAGGGGAGGGAGGTACCCGGACAGCTGAACAGAAACGTCTGTTCAGGAGGGGTCCATCCACAGCACACCATGCTGCAGAAGCCGAGGGCTAATTCCAGCCTTTTCAGAGCCCTAGTTAAGTCTCTTTGAGTTATAATTACCCCCAATCTGTAGCTATCACAAGGCAGCAATCAGGAAGTTAGATCTGGCCAAGAAAGAACAAGGCAAGTGGAGACAGGCTCAGCAAGCTGCCTGCTTGAGGGACAAGCGCTTCAGGGTTGGTCTGAGAGAAAGCAGGCTGGGCCACCACACTAAGTTCTGTCCCCTTGCACCTGAGAAACAGACATAGATACAACCTGGCCTCTGGACTCCAGTGTGACCTGAGCTGTTGTTTCGGTTGGCAGATCCATCGGATGTCACAGCAGATTGGGAAGCTGGCTACACAATGTAGCCCTTCTAAGATCCCGCCATCATTCTAGGCCACAGTGCACCCCTTACTGAGGAAATCACTCAGCCTGCAAGATGGCTACAGTATCCTGAGTGGTGGGTGTTAGGATGCAGAACGTTACAGGGTGACAAAGGTTCTATAGAGCTAAACCAGGACACTTATTCTCAGCTGAGTCAGGAGTCCAGAGACCCTGCCTGGAAGGTGGCAGAGGGTTGTGCTGACAACCCCAGAAAGGCCCAGAGTCCGCTGCTTCTTCCCTGACTGTCCTGAGCTTTTTGCCCCAGTGATGGGTCTAGCTTCTCCGAGGAGTGATGAAGCAAGTCTGTGTGGCTCTGGTCCCACATGTCCCCAGCCTCCACTGGCCCATTCAGAGGTTCTTCCTTACCTTGCCAAAGCTGCCCTTCCCAATGGCTCTCAGAATCTGGAAGTGGTCGAAGTTCACTGTGGGATGAAGCAGAGAGACACCAGGTAAGGAGGTGGAAAGGCCTGTGCCAGGCACAAGCCCCACCCTTGAGAAGTTCGCCCCTGCTTGGCAATGCTGCAGGCTATCACAGATCGCCCACTTAACCCCTCAAGAGGGCTGATCATGTCTCTGGGTGAACTCCAGGTATACAGAGGATGGTTCAGACCCTCCTTGCAGGATTTGCAGGATTGCTATGGAGTGGAGGCAAGTATATGATCACCAGCAGGACTGGGGTTAATGAGCCAACGCAGGCTCCCAGACTTCCTCTGCTGCAAACCTGCACCCCGCAACTCCCCTGATATCACACCCCATGAAAGATGTGCAACAGGAAGCCCAGGCCTCTGGGCTCTGGGAGCACAAGTCCCTGCTCTGGGGTTTTTCAGCAACAGGAGGGAGCATTGGCCCAGGCGGAGCTCGCTGGACGAGCCCAGGATTGCAATGGTCTCTGATGAACAATGGGGTGCAGAACAGGACAGCATACAACACAGCTGCTTGTCCTTTCCAGGGGTCACCAGGGCCCTGCTGATGGCGCCTCTCTGCTGTCACAGCCCTGGTGAGGGAGACACCCTAAGCCGGTGCAGCAAACCTTTGTCAGTGAAGGATTCTGATCCCCAGACTTCCTGCCGTGCCCGGCCCGAAGCTTTCCCATGGGGTCAGTACTTATCAGTTTCTCTTACTGTCCTTTTCTCAGATAAGACCTACGGGATGGGCTCAGGCAGCCTAGATTTCTGTCCAGCCCCACTGAGTCAGGCCCCTCCAGGCCTGCTAGCAGCCTAAGTCCCCAAGTGGGTGACTCCACACTCTACCACTTGGAGGGTCCACCCAGGGCGTTCAGCCTAGCTGCACAGACACTTAACTCTGGGGAAACCCTGACTGCCCGTGGCTGGTGGTGTTATTAATTCGCTTCATAACCACTTCCTCCCCCACCCCACTGGAGATTTGGGGCCGAGTGGGACTCCTATTCTAGCTTATGTGTGTAAGACAGGTACTCGGCTGCTGCCCCAGTCCGGGAACCTGATTGGTACAGGCCTAAGTAGAAACTGGGTTGGTTGGGGGGCAAGATGAAGTGGACAGGGTGCCAGCAGCTGGACTGGCAACAAGGTCAGGAAGGCCCTAGGGAATGGGTCCACTCTTCACAGATGACAACACAGTCACCTCCTCCGAGCCTGTGCAGCACCAGACACCACATACCAGGCCAGGATCACCTGACACCAGAGCTGCCTCGTTTGGGGCCACCTGCTGGAGACCTCAGCTTGTTCGGTCGTTTTTTTTGTTTTGGGTTTTGTTTTTGAGAAAACTGCACACTGCAGAGAGAAAGCAATCACAGCAGGGTGGGTGGCAGCCAGCCCCTCTGCCCCTCCTATGAGCAGGAAAGCAATGGTTGCTGGTTCCTACCAGCCGGGAGAGAAAGCCTGGTTGTCCGAGCCTAGCCACATGGCAAGGACAAAATTAAAAGGATAAAGAGAGAGGGTGGAGAGTGCATGGTGGGTAAGGTGGGACCGTGCAGACCCCATCCAGCAGAGGCTCACACGAACCTTGCTCTTCTCTTAAGCCCTAGACTGTCCCATAGACCCGGCTCTGCTCAGAGCTACGAAGCGAGGTGAGGATGCCCTATGCTGCAGGCACTCCAGAGTCTTTCCACACCTTGCAGTTTATGTTCATCCGTGACAAACACACTAGTACTGCCCGGTAATGAAGTGTTATGCAGGGTTCCAAAACGAAATGAGCAGGGGTGGGGGAAGGGATCTGGGGTCAGGTGCAGGATCAGCAAGGCTGGGAGTGGAGTTAAGGTTCTGACCTTGGGTTTTAAAATAAGGTCTGCACCTTGATGAAGGAGGGGAAGAGGCCTGGGCCAGCCATATTGCAGCTTCTGGAGATAGGCCCTGCCAGCAAGCTTTGGACCAGGGTCCCTCTGCCTCCCAATCAGAACTCAGATGCAGCTGCTGTTACCTAGAGTCCCTGGTCTCCTACAGCTGCACAAGAAACCTAGCACACTCAGGCATCCAAGTTAGGCAGCCTTGCCCACTCCCAACAGTTGATAAGAAGTATGCCCCCCATGCCCACCTTCAGAATGGTAGCATGGAGTCTGTTAGGCTCTATTCTAGCCCCATTGGTAGCCAGAGTCCAGCCCAACACCACTTGAGAAACAAGTTAGGGAAGCTCACTGGGATGTCCTCAGTAGCCAGCACAATGCAGGGCATCAAGCGTCAGCCCGAAAGCTGTGAGTTCACACAGGAACTCAGCCAAGACAACTAGCTTTTGCAGAGCCTCGGTATAATGTTCTGAGTTTAGCCTTTACTGGAGAAAAAGGATGAGAAACAAAATACATTAAATAACAGTCAGAGGTATGTGCGAGTCTCCTAGCAGCTGTCCCGTTCCATGCTCAGACACCTGCCCAGTCGAAGTCACCATCCAGGTTTGTGGGAATGAAGCCTCCTAGGAAGGCTGGGTATAATGGCACCTGCTTTTAACCCCAGCACTTGGAAGGCAGAGGCAGGTGGATCTCTATGAGTTCAAGGCCAGCCTGGTCTAAACGTTGCATTCAGGCCAGCCATAATACATAGTGAGACCCGATCTCCAAACAAAGAGACAAACACCAGAAAAGACTCCAGGCTCCTAGAGAACTGGCAGGGTCTGCTGAGGGACAGAGCCAGGGAGTGCACAGCAAGAGCTGTGGTTTGGACACCGGCTTGTCTGTGGGCTCAGCCCCCAGCTCCCTGCGATGGGCCGGAGTAGCTCTGGAGGAGCCCGCAGTGTGCCCATCTCCTTGGATCCTTGGTTTCCTCCTACGCCGAGGGCCCATGGGGATCTCACCTGCCAGCTCCTGCAATGGGTGCGGGAGACAGGTAAGCACTGCTGGCTGCAGCCCTGAGAAGATGCAGGTGCCAGGTGGCTTCAGGTTTCAGTACGCAACCCTCCTAACCTCATAGGCACATTCATTCCGTAACCAATTCATAAAAACACACAGAGATGTGGCTGCCATGGGAGTTCCCCAGGGTTGGAAATTAACGTGGCCTGTACAGGGAAAAATTCCTGCAGAGACAAAGGGTACTGGGTTCATTAAGTTGACCCACCCTCCCGGTAACTCATTGCCAACAGCTTTGTCCATCAAAGTGACCGGGCCAGTTCTACTTGCTGTCCATTTACTAACAAGCTTAGCTGGCTTCACTTCCAAAGACCCCAGAACCCAGCGCTGCTGCCACTCCCCAAATGCATGCTCCTCCCCTTCCTTTTAGGTTCCCATAGCAGCCAGGGGTCTGGCTACACATGCCAGCACCGAGAAGAAGAGTCTAAAACCCTGACGACTCTTTTCAGGCTTGTCCTTGTTGGGGAGACACAAAGAAAATTTTGCTGTGGAAGAAAACACTATAGACAAACAAATAAGTGCGGGGCAATGCAAGAAAGGGGGTACAGATGGCCTGATTTTACCACAGGGACGCTCTGAGGATGACCCTGGGCAGAAGAGCGAGCCAGGGGAGGGCTGATCAGGACAGTTTGCTCAGGCAAGGTGAGATCCCTGCCCCCTGCCCCCTGCCCCCTGCCCAGTGTTAAACACCTTGTAAATCCTCAAGCAGGTAGAAGAAAACACTAGTTCAATTCCCTACAGGTCCTTCTTACACATCCACATCTCCTGCTTGAATTCAAATTTGCAACGCAAGGAAATGGCCCAGCTCAGAGCTCCGAGCCCCCAGATGCTCTTCCATCGTACAACATACTGAAGAGCGTGGGCACAGACTCTTCCCAGGGCAGATAAATATTTCAAAAATCAAGCGTTTTTAAAATATTTATTCTTTGAGGAACACTTTCATTTTGCAGAGTGTGGCTGGAAGCAGTCATTGCCATACGGGGACAGGTTAACTCTCTTAACCTATACATATAGCTCTGCAGCCTTTTTCTCCAGGACGAGGCACCAGGTGAGGTATCAGGGAGCCATCAAGAGTGCTGTTCAAGTCATCGTCCGGGGTCCCAACTACTAAACCAAACCAACAGGAAAAGACAGGGTATCTCAGCATCCCAAGCCAGCAACTCAGAGAACATCCGGTCACGTGTTCTCCCGGGGTAGCATCTGACTACGATTCTGAGTGCCCCCTTCGATACTGAGGCTTGGCTGGGTGAGAAACTCACACCATAGGAATGACAGTCGGCACTGCCTTTCCCCCCTCTGGTTTCCCTGCGACTGCCGGATGCTCTGACTGAGCAGCCTGAGCAAGTGTTTTTACACACACGTGTCCTCGGCACCTTTGGATCACGTAAGGAGTGTCACCTGTTGGTCCTGTTGCGGCAAGCAAATCAAGGGTGGCTGGAAGAGGCAGAGGGGGGCAATCATTCTGATGACAATATCAAGACCATATGTCAGCTAAAAACAGTCAAGAGAAAGCCAAAAAACAGAGATTCGTATACAGTTGCATACAATCCTAAGCAAAATCTACAGGTCTTATTTGAATGTGCCTCTCCTCCAAACAAACACCCTGCCTACAGTTGACAGGGTCAGGCCTCCTCCCCTCTTCTACCTGGCTCCTCCGGTCTGTCACTAGGTTCAGCGCACAGACTGTGGTGGGCATAGAAGCAGTGCTCCCAAACAGGAAAGCATTGGGGAAGCGCTAAGTTACTAGGTTCTATGTTAAAGCAGACAAACGCATGACCCTGTGAGGAAGGCAGAGGGAAGATGGTCCCTGGGAAAGTAAAAATAGACCAGCGGCTGCACCGTGAGTCATGCTATTGTTATCGGTGACACAATCAATACACAGC
Organism: Microtus ochrogaster; assembly: GCF_000317375.1. Lineage (NCBI taxonomy): Eukaryota > Metazoa > Chordata > Mammalia > Rodentia > Cricetidae > Microtus > Microtus ochrogaster. The sequence goes on from NC_022015.1 coordinate 32,002,889, forward strand.
CTGAAGGCCTCCCCCACAGGCCTGGAGGAGCAGCTATGCTCGCTCTCCACAGCCCAGAGAAGTCTCTAGAGAGCCCTATCCAAATCCAGGACGGGCCCAGGAAGTTAAGTGCTGGACAGAGAAAAGCCAGGGCTGAGGGGTGCTACCCACAGCCTCCAATGGCTCTGAGGCTGGGAACCTTTCTTGGTAGAGACTGCCTCTCCTGGCCACCTATGAGAGCCTCTTGACCTCAGCACCCTCCTACAGAGTCTCTCTCACCCACAGGACAGCTGAACATGAAGGTGACACTCTCTGAAGTGACCATAAAGGATTTCAGGTTATAAGGTGAATTGGCCATATAGTCCACAACCCAGGAAGACTCTCATGAGGAAAATCTTCCACCCCAAATGACTAAAGGCCTGGTTCAGGATAGTCCTGTGACCTCTATGAAATGTGTTTACGGCCCAGGATCGTGGGCTACCTGGGGTTACAATCTCTTCCCTTTGTAGGAACCAACGAAGAGTCAGGCAGCCCAACTCGGCCCTGCAATAAGCCACCAACATGGTAGAGACGGTACCCAGGAGTGGCCCTCAGAGCTGCTCAAGACTGTGACAGGCTGCCCTTTCTTTTCCTCCATGAGGAAGCTGAGTGGGGCAGACCAGCTAGGTAGCAAAGGAAATTGGGTATTATAAGGGGTGACAAAGAAGAATGTTCTCTGACTTGACCTCAGGCAACCTTTCCTCAGCCCGAAGATGTCTCTGGCCCCAAGGGGAAAAGTTCAGGTGCAAGGGGCTGGGAAGTAGATGTGTGTTGTGGCTCTGACGCTGGACTCCTCAGTTCAAAGTATTAAAGGTGTAGGTAACCGCGAATGTTCTTGCTCACTTATGGCTCAAAAGACGCAGTCACCTTCCCCACCTTCCCCCACCCTGGCCCCAGGCAGAGCAGGGCTGCAGCCCTCTAGGGCCACGAACTTGTGGCTTATGCTACAGCCTGCATAAGCCTGTTCTCAGCAGTCACCCCAGCTAGCCAGGCCACACAGGGAAGCAAGCAGGCCCTGTGCCCCCAACTGGGAACTGCTTCTGAGAGCCTGCTTCTGCCTGGCCATCTGCTGCTCACCTCCAAGCCTTCTCTCAGAAGCTGACTGAGATCTGGCCCCCCTCAGAGCCCTGCATTTATATCTTCCTCTCTTTGTCTCCAGCCCTGGGGTTGGAGCATAGGCCTCTTCCTGCGTTTTCTTGCAGCAGACACAGGATTGAGAAGTAGCTGAGATAAAGCTGAGGTCCCAAGGGACCCTGGATCCCAGAACAATCCTGGCTTCCTACAGCCAGGATTACAGCCAACAGCCAGGAGACCTGGTGCACCCCGCCACTAGTCTCCATGGGGGCAGTGACCCGGCCCATCCCCCACCTTTTGTTTACAGTAAATGCTCCTGGTAATGGCTTCCCAGACTGCTCTGCCCACCCTGGCCCTGCCACCTGAGCCAATCTGGAATCCTGTTCCCGTGTTCCATTTTGACATCCCCCAGACTGCACCGGAAACTTCCATAAATTAATGATTAGGGCAGCAGCCGGATCAATACAATGGCTCTGGCCAGCCGCAGCTCAGTTCCTGGGGCCTGCGGGGAAGCTGCCTGGGATGGGCAGAGAGCCTACCCCACAATGGTCGGAACATGGGGTTCTCCCATTGTTGTGGGAAGCAGTGCTTCCCCTAAGATTACCCAGGGGAATCCTATTATCCAAAGTCTGACTTTTGCTAACCGCTCAAGTGATCAACACCCTTAGAACCACTAGGGACAAACTTGGGAAGCCCCAGATCCATTAGTACCCCATTAGGCAAGAATCTACCCTGTTAGACTCAGTCAATGGATACAGGACATGCTGTGATGTGTGTGTGTGTGTGTGTGTGTGTGTGTGTGTGTGTGTGTGTGTGTAGGCTTTGCTTTCCCTGGCTATGACTTAACACTGAGGCCCAGGCGAGCACCCCTGCTATAGCACCACAGCTGGCTTCAGTCACCACTAGACTTGGGCCTCCATCACCTCCTGCACTCAGGTGTTTAGGGATTCAGAGACCCCAAACTTGCCTGGAGCCTCCATCCTTCAGATCTCTGAACTGGGAAGGCAGGATAGAGTGGGGTTTTTTATCCGGGCTCCTCTCCCAAAAGACCAGAAGGATTTGGGTCCAGCTGTCTCACAGGATCCCAGAACTGTGAACTCACCTGCTGCCCCAAGTTCCTCTCGTCCCCAAGTTGATCACAGCCACGCACACTCTCTGTAGCCCTCACTGCTCGCGGCTGTCCACACCTTGACTCTACTCTCTCTGGAGCTCCCTCCACTGTGAGCCATCCTGATCCTTTCAGGACACAGGAACCCCTCTCCCCAGCAGATGTGAACCCCGGGTTTGAAGAGCATGTGCCTCCCACCTGCTGGGGTGGGGGCTGGAGTACAGCAGTGGCTTCCACAGAAAGAGTCCAGCCAAGGGCCTAGAACATTAGGCAGCTCTCCAGAAGTGGTACCTGGAATGTATTAGCCTTGCGTGAATGTATGAAGCAGACAGGCCAGCCTGAGAGAAACCTAGGATGTCCTCACGAGGGACTTATTATTTTTTTTTAATGTTGGAAGCATGGAGGATGGAGGTGGGGCATGTAGCCAGACCAAGGCTTAAAGGAATCCACCTCAAGCTGCCCTTCCACTGGCCACTGCAGGCTCTGGGCTTCTGCTGCAGCTCCACCAGGTTTCAGGCCACCAGCGCCCGCCAGAAGACAGAGGAGCCCTAGGAAGAGGCAATAGCCTGGCTGCCAGAGGCAATAGGTACTGGACTCCCAGTTGTAGACCTGGAGTGGACCTCAGAACTTCTGGACCGCTTCACATATGGGGGAGCCACACCTACTGGGCAATCTGTGATACAGAAGAGGCTGAGGTCCCACTACTGACCACCCTGCAGTGAAGGCCAAGCATAGCAAGGCCCACAGAACCCAGGGAAGCCATCTACCTGTGCTTAGCTCTGCTGCTTCTGAAATTAGTCAGGACCTGAGCTAGCAACTGCCCGAACACTCTGGCAAGCAAGTGTCTTGCAGGGGAAAAGCTGCCATTTTGATTCCCCTGCTCCTCCTAGGGGATGGGTAGGGAATGGGAATGGGGGCCCAGCTACGTAGACCCCAGGACTACAGTAGGAAGCAAAATCCAGCCGTAGGTCATGCACAGTTTTGTGCCCACCGCCTCCTCTCCACCATACCTGCAGACACTCACTGCACAGCGATGGGGGAGGGAGAACAGCCAAAGTGGTGCCAGCAGCTGCCTAGTGCAGCAGGGCTTCCGCAACCAGACAGGCGTGAACTCACATCTTACTCTCGCACATTAACACTTCCAGAGAGGCGAAAACACCTTCCCAGACTGTCAACAGCACTTTCCCCCCCGCAGCCTCCTCTTTCCTGGAATGAAGGGCACAGGGGGAGCAACTGGTGCCCTGCTGCCCAGGGCTGTGCACTGAGGGCAAGAGACACTTTTGTGCCCTTTTTGCTTGGCCTGCCAATCGCAGGAATGGCACTGCCCCCCACGCACACCCTGGCCCATGAGTGACAGGTTGAAAGCTTTTTGACCTAAGGCAATTTTCCATCAATTCCCAGGGTTATCAGTGAAGTTAGGAGGCACCCGGGGAGCAGGCTACAGTCCTCAGAAATGCAAGACCAGGCAGCCCCACATCTGGACTTCATCTCCCCGTGCTTTGACAGGTCCTGCCCCACTTCCCACTCCCATCCCCTCCCCATCTCCTCCTCCTGGAGGGTTGACCATAAAGGAAGCATCCAAGACTCAGCAGGATGCATTTCCTACATCCTTCTGCAAGACAGGGGCTTGCCAGAGCTCAGAAAGTTGCTAAGGCAACGGGCAAAGTGCAGTGTGGGAGGAGTCTGGAGCATTCATGAGCATCCGTGTCTGTACACACATCAGAGCAACATGAGGCTGTCTCCTCACACTCGTACCCATTATAACCCAGGGCCCAGAACATAAGGCACAGTCTTACACACTCAGAGCACAATTACCACCCCCCACGCTCACACATTCATCTTACCCACACTGGCATAGGCACACTCACATTTTCACACAAAGTCATATGATTTTACACCCACGACATTCACACCCGCCCAATATACACACAGACTCTATCTGCTCTCTACCCAGTCCAGAAGCCTGGGTGGTCTCATTTCCCACTGGTCACTTATGTCCGGCCTGCAACAGGGAATTTGAAATTGTGCTTCAAGTTCCCACCCTGCAGGAACAGGAAGGGACCAGGAGAGGCATCTGCTAAAGAAACACACCCCTCCATCCCCAAGGTGATGCTCCCAAATCTGACCTCAGCGACTGCTGGATGTTGAGCCTCAGCTGCTCAACCCCAAACACAGCTGGCCTTGAGAAGTCCTATCCAGTACCATGAAAATATCAGCCATGAACTGAGAACACAAAGACTGAGCAGGCTAAACTTCACACAACAGAATCAGCTCTGAACCTCAGACTTGGGACCAAAGGGAAGAATAGCTGGGATCCTGAAACCCAGGCAACGACCTCTTGGGTACTTGGGGAAAGTCTATGGCATGTGGAGGGATTGCACCATTTTATCTGATTTTTTCTGGCTCTGCCCAACAGAATCCCAAAAGATAGACACTGCTGAATTTGACAAGACTCTATTACCGCTCAGCTCACATAACTTCCTGTATTGGGGACATTGGGACACAGTAGCCAAGTTGGGAATGCTGGGATTCTCTCACCTGGGCACAGCCAACAAACAGTCACACACTCTCCGATTCACATTGGTTCCTCGGCTGGTTTTAAACATGTCAGGAAACATTTAAGGTACACATGTGTGACAGAACAGAAGAGCAAGTCCTGAGGCCAGACAGGTCCAGAGCCTGAGGACCCCTGGGTACACCCTTACTTCCCCCCTGCCAGACGTCCCTTTCCTAAGCCACCCTTTGTGTCCCAGTTTTACTCCAGAACACCAGGAGTCCGCTCAGACTCTCAGACCTTACCCAGGACCCCTCCATCACATGTGCCTCCTGGAGTCTGTTCCCCTTCACAGCTGTGGACCTACCCATACCAATCTGTGTGGTTCTTTCCACCTCTGCCTGGCTTTCTGCTGAGGGTGCACACTCTCCCGGCTCTCCTACTGGGGTATCCATACCCAGAGACACAGTCAAGAGGAACCCTTCTGTTGGGTCCCTGGGCTTCCTCTTTCCCTATGAACACTAGCCAGTGACCACATGTGGCTCAACAGAGTACACATTGCGCATCTGAGGACTGAAGTCTCAAGTGGGTCTTGCTGAGCTGAAATCCAAGTGCTAACAGGCAGAGAGCATGGGTCTGCCCAGCTACATATGTAGAACCCCCCCTCAGGGTGATGGTACTGAATAGTGGGATCCTTCAGAGGTGTCAGGGCCTAAGGATGCCTCATCCCTTGGGGGCCTAATAAAGGAAGCTACAAAGGACTCTCTGCCATGTCCACCAAGTGAGAACATGGCAGAAAAGACACCATTCATGAACCAAGAAGTGGACCTCAGCAGATAATAAATCTGCCAATGTCTTCATCTTAGACTTCCCACTTCCCACACTGTGAGATATAAATGTTTGTGACAATGGCCATGAGGATGAGGACAGCCCATCTTCCTGGGGCTCCAGTGAAGAATCCTTCCTTGCTCTCGGTTTCTAGAGGGATTGCACCCTCTGCAGCTCTTCTTCCTTCTCAGCCAGCAACCTACCTTCCTCTAGTTAGTCTCTCCCAATCTCTGTCTCTGCTCTCACAGCTCCCAGCCCTGTTGCCCTCCTGCCTCCCTGTCATGAGGGCAGCTGGTTTGCACAAAGGGCCCACCCTGGTATTGCATGGAAACCTCCTACCCTCAAGACACATTTGCAAAGTGCTCTTTGTTATGTAAGGTGACAGTCATAGCTTCTGTAGATTTAGACATGGCCACCCTGAGAGCACTGTCTGACCCCCCCAACAGCACATAAGTGTGGACGAAAGCCCCCTGGAGTTGCTGAAGGGAAGCAAACTTGGCAAGGGCAAAGAGACTGCCAATCAGAGAACTCCTCTCAGAGGGACTTTCACTTGCAGTGACAGGTGATGCTTCTGGGTGCCAGAGTCATGTGGGGAAGGGCTGCAGGGCCCTGCCTCTCCCTGGGGGTTACACAAACACACACACACACACACACACACACACACACACACACACACACACAGAGTCGGAAGACTCCTACCTCATCCCCAGGCTCTGAACTCACTGAACAAACACATCCTAAGAAGACTGTCAAGCGGTGATCTCCTCCCCAGGCAGATTTCTTAAGAGGCACTGTCCCTACCTGTCTTAGGGTTTTCAGTGCTGAGGAGAGACACCATGACCACAGCAACTCATGAGGAAAATAATTGAGGGGGCTTGCTTACAGTTTCATAGATTCAGTCCATTATTATTACAATAGAGAGCACAGCAGTGTGCAGGCAGATATGGTGCTGGAATAGCTGAGAGTCCTACACTTTGCAGGCAACAAGAAATGACTGTCACACTGGGTGGTATCCGTAGCATAGGAAACCTCAAAGCCCACCCCCACAGTGACACATGTCCTCCAACAAGGCCATACCCACTCCCACAAAGTCACACTTTCTAATGGTGACACTCTCTATGAGATTATGGAGGCCAATGACATTCAAACTACCACATTCCACTCCCTGATCCCCATAAGCTTGTAAAAATATCATAACACAAAATGCATTTAGGCCAGCTTCAAAAGTCCCCATAGTCTATCACAGTCTCAAAAAATTTTTAAAGTCCAAAGTTCAAAGTCTCTTCTGAGATTCCATATAATCTCTAAACTACAATTGCCTGTAAAAGTCAAATAAAAAAGCAGATCATATATTTCCAACATATAATGGCATAGGATTTACATTACTATTCCAAACCATAGGGAAGGGAGCATAGGAAGGAAATATTGGACCAAAGCATGACCAAAAACCAGCTGGGCGAACTCCAAACTCTGCATCTCCATGTCTGGTGTCAAAACACTCTTCAGCTTTCCAACTCCTTTCAGCTTTGTTGACTACAACACACTTTTTTCTCTTGGGCTGGTTCTACTCCCTATTAATAGCTTTCTTTGACAGGTATCCCATGACTCTGGCATCTGTAACATCTTGGCTTCTCCAAGGCAATCCAGGCTTCAACTTCACAGCTTCACACAATGGCCTCTCTACTAGGCCTCCATTCAGGGACACCCCTGACACAGGCCTGTCTCAGTTTCTTTCTTTAGTCATGGAGGCAAATTTCAAAACCCCTTTCTTCTATTCTTAATTCTAAAGCCAGAACCATATAGCCAACACTGCCAAGTTCTGCTGCTTCCTGGTGCTGGAACACGGCCCTCTTGTTCAACTACATCTTCACCAGCTTTCTGTCCTTCGCTGCCTAAGCTTGGCTGTCCTGAAACTTGATCTGTAGACCAGGCTGGCCTCAAATTCAGAAACCAGACAGCTTCTGCTTTCCCAGTACTGGGATTAAAGGTGTGTCCCACCACGTCCAGCCCTAAGTTTTTCTTAGTTCCTATTCATAAGTAGGAAACTTAGCTGAGTGGGGTCTTGCCCTGAGGTCCCCACTCCCTTTATTCCATTTCTTTATCCATTCATCTCCTTGAACACGGGATTTAGCTCTATTCTACTTCCTGGTACTCTTTTCTCCTCAAAATTTACATTTTGATATTTATCCTGTTCATCTTGCTTTTTTTTTTCCAATATAAATTTTCATTAGAGCTACCACTAAAATCTACACAACAGAGTCTATACTAACCTGTCTTAGTTTGGGTTTTTATTGCTGTGAAATATGAAACACTATGAGCATGGCAACTCTTATAAAGAAAACATTTAATTGGGGTGGCTCGCTTATGGTCCATTATCATCATGGAAGGGAGCATGATGGCATACAGGCAGACACAGCGCTAGCTACATCTTGACCAGAAAGCAGCAGGAAGTCAACTGGTAGTCACGCTAAGAGAAACTTGAGCAAGAGAGACCTCAAAGCCCACCCCCACATAAGTGATAAACTTCCTCCAACAAGGCCACACCTCCTGATAGTGCCACTCCCTATGAGATTATAGGGGCCAATTACATTCAAACTACCACACTACCCACCACTACCTGCCTGCCGAGCCGGCTGCTCTGGCAATTGTCGGCAATCAGCAAGGCTGCCATCTCCCAAACCCATCATTACACATTTAACCAGAAACCATTCCTATTTGGAGACGAATGGTTCTGAGGGCTTCTTTTCAAAATGTAAATTCGTGACTGAGATTCTAGTCCATGGGGGCAGACCCCACCTTGCCCAGCATGCTCTGGTGACTCAGGAATGTGAGAGAACTCTGCGGGATGGGCCTCAGGATCTGAGCCACCACTCACTGAGGCGGTGGCACTACACGGATGCTGGCCAGCACCCAGGAATGGAATGTGGGTTCTGGAGCCATTTGGGAGAGTTAGAGAAGGCTTCCTAGAGGAGGGGGATGGGCTGCCCTACAGCTAACTTAGAAGGGAGTCAGGCACTTCTGGGGGATCCTATGGGTGTGGCTACACTAGCAGAATGTGGGAGCACAGACTATAAAGGGAGATCCAGGATCCCAGTGCCAGGAGCAGGGCTGGACCCATTGGCAAACAGATACCAAGAGTACCAGGGCAGCAATGACTCAGGCTGTCTGACAGGTGAGACCAGAGAATTTGTGCTCATGTGTACATAACACATATACAGGTGTTTGCTTGTATGTGCACATTTGAGTATTCTGGCATGGGTTGTTGTGTGTGCCTGCATATTCATGTGTGTATATTTGTATCAAACACATGTCTGCATGTTTATGTTAAGGGTTATATTGTGTGTGTACATGTGCACAGTGTGTATGTTGGTATATATGCACGTGCAAGTGTGCTTACATGTGGGTATGTCATGTGTATCTGTATATAAATGTGTGTGTGTCACTTTTGTTTCTGCATATTGTGCTGTGACTGCCTGCGTGTGCATACACATGTTATGTGTACTCGGTGGTACATGTGTGTAAGTTTTTAGTATATATGCCTGCCTGAATCCCAGCAAATGGTTGCACCATGGGACGCTCACTCCAGAAGGACTGCCAGCAGCCAGCCTGAGCCGCAGATGATGTCCCTACAGTGCTGTGGACTTCTTTGTGAATGCTACTTTGACCCTCTTCTCCCTAGGCTTTAACCCGGGAAAGTGATCCAGACCCAGATCTCTGCCCTATGCCCCCATCCTCCAGACCCTCAGTCAGGTGAGGACACTGGCTTTGCATCTTTTCTCCTTTCCAGGACAAAACAGGGTAAGATAACTCATATGTCAAGAAAGTACCCAGAAGTCTCTCTGTTGGGGCTATAGGTCCCCATGCATTACAGTTTTTCTGGGACATGTACCCTGATGAGCAAGTCATACTAATTGGGGGGGCGGGCATGCTTTCAGCCTTCCTTAACACACATAGCTGGTCATTGGGGACTGACTGCTATAGTTCCCTGATAAGAGTGAGTCTTCCATGTGGGCTCCTGATGGAAGCCGTGTATCACCAAGGCTGCAGTAAGCACATCACGAACACAAACAGCACTGAGTTTGGCCCAAGGAAAAGAAAGTCCAGATAAAACCCTGGTGCTCAAGAGTGATCGCAAGGCTTGTGATCCCTGTACCAACACCCTCCCCTAAGTAACTGCTTGTCCTGCACTATTCAAACATAGCCACTCCCCCTGGGACTTCTTCAGATCCAGAGGGATACACCAAGTCCCACTCAAAAGGACTCAGACATTGGTTAGAGCAATGGCTGTCTGTATGAGGACAGCCAGCTCAAAAGAGAACAGGGCATGTGAAGATTGCCCTTAGTAGGGCATCATAAAGACTGCCCTTAGTGGGGCTCACAGCCAAGCCATGGCCAGTGTGAAGTCCACTTACCCAGCTTCCGTTAGCCCCTATGGGAGACAAGAATGGGTGCTACCACAAACCCCTGGGCCCTGACGCTCCAAGTAGTCAGGGCACTATCCTAAGTGTGGACATGGGGGCCTGGTTCTCACCCCTTATCTGGGAGACCACAACACTAAAGGGGACAGTGCTGCTACACAAACACTCTAATAGCAGGTCCTGTCAGAAATCATTCAGGTTCACAGTGCGCTCTCCTAGAGGACCTAGACCAAGCTTCAACCTGTGCCCTGCTTTTATGAACTAGCAGTGGTCACGGGGTACTATTTAATCCAGGGACAGTAAACGAACGTATCCAAGAGAGATCCATCACCCCAAAGCCACCAAGGTACATATGACCTTCTCTTTTTGCAAGCTGGTTACCCTAGTTAGGAGGTAGAGGCAGGACAAAGATTAACCATGAACAGTTAAAGCAGCTTTATTCTGACTTTTTTTTCTTTTGCAAAAGGCATTAAAACTGCGCTAAATCAGAATCTGAGCCCTGCTTATCAAGCCTGTACTTATACTGTATTTATACTCAGCCAAGTTTCAAGAAAATACTTGAATGCAGGGATGCAGTCACAACTGTTTGGTGCACCTCTGCATCAGAGCAACAAGGGAGGCACTGGGCACTGTGACCATGGCCTTGTAACTGTATTTCCATGATCACAGCCCTGGTGAGGGTGGGGAGCACCAGAGCATGGGGCTAGATCCTGTGGCTGCACTCCCATATGCCATCTCCCTCTACCCCCTTTCTTCCAGTATAGCCCAGTTCTCCAGAGAGGAGCTCCCTGGTCTGATGGCTTCTAGACCACCATGGTTATTCATTGAGATAATGGGCAGCATATGCGCCTGAAGGAGGCTGGGGACATTCCCTGCATCTGGGAGAACCTGCCAGAGCCTGAACCAGTAGAGAGTGCAGCTTATCTGAAATTTGGCATCAGCCACCCTCTGAGTAGTCCTTAGGACACTACCCAGGCTAACGCAGTTCCTTCTTACTGAGGCTCGAAGTGAGGTTCAGCCCCCAACAGAAAACACATCAGCAAACAGGGATTAAAAGCAAGCAAAAAACTCAAATAAGAGGAACAACAAAAGACCCAAGACAAGAGAAAAAACATTGGCCTTGGTTATTCATCAAGAATGCCAACTAGACCCCAACCACATAGTCCTGCTCCTACCGCAGCAGCGAAACCCATGCCACATGTGTGAGCAACTCAGGGCATCACTGGGACCATGCATTTTAACAGGGTGTGACAAGCTGCAGTCACCGTGTAAAAGTTGCTCAGTTTCTTAGAAAGTCAAGCATATACTGGCTGAACAGCTCAGGAATTTCATTGCTGGACATCAGCCCAAGAGAAATGAGGCGCGCTGACGGCCAAGTGCCAGAAACCACAGGGTGTGGTCACAGGACACGCGCTCAGGGGACTCCTGCTTTCTGCACTCACACAACAGACACCGCTTGAAGACTTGCTGAGTTACTACTATTACTGATACCGAACAATGAATCCCGGATGCACATGAATGACAGAAGCCAGGCTGAAGTAAAAAGGACACATCACATGGTGCCATTTGTACAAGAACAGATTCACCGATCCATGTGACAAGCCTCACAGAGTGGTGGCTCCCGGAGTTAGAGGAGGATGGAGACTTCAAGACCAGCCTGGACTACACACTGAGAAACTCTCAAAGATGGAATGAGAGCTGGAAATAAAAGCAAAGAACTGGGGTGGGGGAGGGCGGTCTCGGTGTTTGTCACTGGAGGGAGAGAAGTGCCTGGAAGAGAACAGGAGGGAACTTCCCAGGACGACGACGAAGTTCTGTACTCAGAAGGACTGTAGCTTCAGGGGACACACGCTCGCCGGGGTTTCCAGCCTGTGTGTGATTCTGATCTGCACATGTGATTCCAACTCAAAAAATGCCTGACATATTTATGGGTCTTATGGGGAACTGCTAGGTATTTAGTCCATTTCTAGAAAAGCATTTGCTGCTGATGAAAATGACCCTTAGTGGCCTCGGTAATTAGAATGACCTCTTCACAATCAACTGATGGGCAGTGCCAACAAGGCCCAAATCAATCTCCTGGATGAGCATCAGAGCCAGACAAGAAGGTGAGACAGGCAGACCACAGGGCTGATCTGAATAGGGCTGGGTTGTAGTTGGGGGCCAGTGCAGGGCGAAGAGGGAGGAAGACCAAGTGGCAGGGTGTTGACCCTAAAATCTCAGAAAGCAGAAATACTGCAGATGGGAGGGGTTAAAGGAGAGTCTCTGAAGCAGGGCTATCATGGGTCAGAGCAGCAGAATTTCTGAGCCAGTCCGGGCCTGGGATAGCAACGGAGGCTGGAAGTGTTGATGGGGAATGGAGGACAGGACTCCAAAGAGCCAAAAAACTTGGGCCGTCTGAGTGGACAGCAATGTCCACAACCCAAGGCTGGGCCTATGGTGACCTAGAAGCTCCCTCCACCCATCCCCACACTACCTCAGTCCTCTGCCCCGGGCTCAGAAGTGCAGAATGAGCCCCCTGGGAACCACGCTCCCTCTTTAGAAACAGAGTACTTAGTATAGGTTGTTGGTCTGTCTCAGGAACCCCTGAAAGACTGGCTATAATGGAGATGTCTGTGTATAGAGTTCACTAGAGTTCTTAGACACACCTCAGATCATACATGTGTGCATGTGCCAGTGAGTGCAACTCTGTCCGTGTGTGCATGTACATACTGCATCTGTGTGTCATGCATGAGTCTGAGGGTGCAGTTCCATGCCCATATCTGTGTGTGTACATGTGTATATGTGCGTGTACACGCATATACTGCACGTTCAGCGGGGCACAGAGGTCTCTGAGTGGGTTGGTTTTGCTTCAGGCCTCACCGACACATATATCCTTTCCAAAGTCTGGACATAGCTCTGTGGTCTGAGCCATGGGGGATGTGGAATGAAGATGCAGCTAGCTCAGTCAGGGTCTTCCCTGAAGATCTCAGAGGTTCCATCCCATTCCAGCCTGCTACTGAGGGAGAGCATGGGGCTCACAACCACTTATCACCATCACCGCTCTGTCTGGAGCCACCACCTCCTCCCTGGGCTAGCTGCTGAGCCACAGCCAGCCAGCTGATGAAGGCTGCTCACTAGGCCGGCAGGCAGTAGATGGCCTCACCCACCCCACCCCCAGTCTGGCTCACAAGACAGACCTCGGGCTGTTGTGTTTCACATTCAAGAGGAGCCTTCTGAACCCCTACCTCATGCTGAAAAGGGGGAGTCGCCCAGGCTCCCCTCCATCCGCTTTCTCCTATGGGATCACAAATCCTAGTTACAATGGTTACAGCCTCCAAGCCCCAGAGTTAATAGTGGGGAAAATCTAGGCAAGACCATGAGAGCTGGCATCTGAAGGTGGTCTCTCCTGAATGTGACCTGCTGCTGTTCTCTTGAGGCAGGCCCATCCCCCAAGGCCTGCACTGTAACTCAGCTCCACACCCCCACTCTCTGGTATCTGCCAGCAGGCCTCCCCACCCATGGTCACAGTTTCCTGGCAACCACACAGGAATCTGCCAGCGGATCCCTCATCCTGGCCTCATTGCCCCCCTGCTGACTAAGAGTAGCACCCATGGTCATGAGACCCGAAGGAGGCTGCCACGCTCAGCATGGGCTTGGCTGAATGATCTGCAGAAGCTCTCCAGGCCCCAATCCCTGGAGCCTGTGAGTGAGTCACCTTCCAAGGCAAAGGGGATTTTGCCGATGTGACAAAGTGAAAGATCTTGAGAGAGGATAAGGTCCCTGGATTTATCCTGCTGGGATAGAAGTAATCACAGTGTCTTTGTATGAATGATG
>NC_022015.1:32017305-32025899 GCF_000317375.1 Microtus ochrogaster
GGGGAAAAGGATGGGATGGCTCTGCAAAGATGCAGCACTGCTGACTTTGAGGATAAATGAAGAGGCCATAAGTCACAGCCCACAAAGAACGGAGCCTCCAGAAGCTACGGAAACAAGCAAGAGCGTTCCCCCAGAGCCTGTGGAAAGAGAATGGCCCTCACCACCTGATCAGTATATTGATCTTGTCCAGCCTGGAAGGCAACTGACAGCCATGTCCTGATTCCACCCAGGGGAGAGCACCTAGGGTCTTAGCCGAACATCAGCCCCACATCAAATGGGCTCAGCAGAAGTGACATATCACTACTGAGGAGGAAAAGTTGCTATTTTAAATTCTACCTCATGGTAAATATATGGTTTTATTTCAGACTTTTTTTTTTCTTTGTATATGATCTGACGGAAAGTCGATATTTGAAGATTAACAAATCACATGGTTATTTATTTTTGCAGGAAATGTGTGTTGATAAAGCCTTTCACTCGGCTGTGGAAGCTAAATCAAAGAGCTGACATTTACCCAAGGTTTGAAATCTAATAGGATTGATCGCAGACCCTACCCTGACCCTTGCCCAGCATATCCTCACAGGCATCAAACCTCCAAGTACTAGCCTGTCCAAGTGCCTTTCAGAGACAGCCCAGTTCAATGGCACCTCAGATTATAGGACATCTCAGGCTCCAGGTCACCTGAGTTCAGGCTCAAAAAAATTGGAATGGAACTGGGTCATATCCAGGGGTCCATTTTTTTTCCCCCGATACAGGGTTTCTCTGTAGCTTTGGAGCCTGTTGTGGCACCAGCTCTGTAGACCAGGCTGGCCTCAAACTCACAGACACCCACCTGCCTCTGCCTCCTGAGTGCTGGGATTAAAGATGTGTGCCACCACCACAGGGCCAGCGGTCCTTTAAAGAGAACCTCAACCTATCTTTCTCCCACTATTGGGAAAACACCCCACCTTTAAGAAAGAGACAACAAAAAGGGAGACAGTGATGACAGGGACTGTAAGAAATATACCCCAAACCTCCACCACATACAGGGCCAAAATGCACACTTCAGAGGGTGAGGCCTAACCCTACCTGCCATCACCAAAGACAGCTGAGGGCCTGGGGAGCTGTCCCTGGTGCTGTCAGTCTACCCTCCCCGGAGCCAATTCCACCCCAGCTTTCCCAGGCCTCAGCCCAGACTACCGTGGCGGTTGGGTGGGGGGGGGGTGTCTATCCTTCTCCACACACCCACTTTCTCCCAGACTACCGTGGCGGTTGGGTGGGGGGTGTCTATCCTTCTCCACACACCCACTGTCTCCCAGGACCATGCTGCCCTTTCAGGCACTCACACTCTCCACATGGTCCTACAGCACAGCAAACGGAATCTAAGATACTGGGCTCCACAGAGACAAATACAACATTGTCCAGAGACCATTACATAGCAAGGCTTGACAAGGGAAGAAGAGGGGGTGGGGTGGGGTGGGAGAGGGAAGTGAACTCTCTCATCTGCCCATGGAAGGAAACCAGGTTCCTGGCCTGGCTTTGAAAAGTCTGGCTCAACGCCAGGGATTGGTGATAAAAGGCAAGCCCCTTTTTCTGAATCTTAGCCATGGGAAAACCCTGCAAGCCCCAAAGCCCACCAACTTCCTCTAAAATCACACTGGTCTCCCATAGATTCTCTGCCTCATTCCGCTTAGGCACGCTTCCTTGAAGCAAACGAGCCAGGTCAGTATGACCACCTCAAACTAGTTACAAGGTGTTTCCGTGGGGTCCTGATAGTATCCACAAATGCCAATATACCCATCCACAAGGCACAGTTGCGGTTTATATGTGTCTAAATGCCTTTAAAATACAAATACCTTCAATCTCAAGGATTCCTCTCTGCCCTTGTCTGGCCTGATGCTTCCCGATATGTCCACAGCAAAGAAAAGAGTCCGGCTATTCCTGACGATCTCAGTCATCCTGGCCTGGTCCACCCCTCCTTGTCTGCCTAGCAAACACAGAGTGTATTGTTCTCAGTGCCATCTATTAACCTGGTCTGGCCCATCCATCCCTGGATATCAAGAGCAAACACAGCATCCAGCCAGCCCTGACAGCCCCAGTTATCCTGGCCTGGCCAATTCATCTCCAGCTGACCAGAAACCACAGGGTCTAATAGCTCTAAAGACTCAAGGCCACAGCTATGCTCCAGCTCCCTCTCCAAGTGAAAAGCCACTGGTGCCCCCTCCACCCCCTGTGCCAGCTCCTTCCCTCTCTCCTCCTCCAGCTCGGGAGATGGGATTATTGCCCTGGAAAGGGGCATACCTATTTTTAACCAACTGAATTGAATTAAGGAAAGGCATTATTTCTACACAGAGCATAAGACTTCTGTTCTCTTTGATGTTTCCAAAAATAAGAGTCAAAGCCATCCCAGAGCTAGGAGTCAGGTTGAGCCTGTGGTTTCCAGGATGAGGGTCTTGGCCAGACACAGAAGCCTGTGATAGTAGGACAAGAGCAGCCAGGAACTCTGTGATGCTTGGACAAGGGTAGCCAGGTCTGGGGGCCTTCCCTGAAAGACACTTCAGAGGCCAGTGCCGACACCAGCGCTTAGGCCTCCAGACCCCAGCACAGTGATGCTACAAAACCAGCTCCAGCTCCATCTGTTCAGGCAGGATGGTTGGGGCCACAGCTACGGTTCTGGACCTTTGGGTTGTGCCGTGCTGTCTCTCCAGCCCTCCTGAATAGGAAGCCTGCCTGACTCCAGCCTCAGTACCGCATCTCCAAATCCCACAGGCAGCTACAGTTAAATCATCTTCTGACCTACAGTCCCCACGGTTTGCGTCCCCAAGACTGCAGAGGTCTTTTTTTTTTTTTGGCCCTAACTTGGGCTGGATCACATTACCTTCATGCTTCAAGCAATGGGTTACTTATCCAGTGCTCCAACACACCAAACCAGCATCTCAGGGCCAGCCTTGTCTCTGCCAATTGTCCTGTAGAAGCAGAGCCTCTGAGATCCTCCTGGTCCTCCAGGGCCAAGAAGGGGTGGTAATGATGGATACTAACTCCCCAGGGACAGACCCTAGACACAGAGCCCTTAGAGTCCCCTCTCCATCCACTCCTCCTCACAGACACAGTCCATGACTTGGCTTCCAGCTGTGTATTCAAAGGAGATAGAGGACCAAGAGGTCACTACAGAGCAAGAGGAGGCAGGTCATCAGTCCTGCAGAGTCCAGAAAGATCCAGAATACTGGGGATTCAGTGTAGTGGGTGACAAAGGCGGCACTCTACATCAGAGAGGAAAAGCTGAAGGAAGCTGGATTTCCACCTCATTCCCAATGACAAGACAAACTGCAGATGCAGCAAAATTCATACATACACGGGGTGGGGTGGGGGGAACTGCAAATATTCTATGGCCATGAGAAGTGGTGAGTTTATCTGAAGAGCTTTGTGGCAAGACAAGGCTTTCTTAGCAAAAAGTAAACCCCAGAAGCCAAACGGGAAAACCCTGGATTTTAGATGGATGGATACCTGGAAGTACCTAAATTCTAACACTTCTGACTAGAGAAAGATCCATCCCATTCCGCAACTCATAGCACCACCAATGGGAGCACAGTCTTACCATGCAGTGCCTTCAGCCATTGCAGCCATGCGAGGATGTGCCAAGAGGCCCCACCCATAGACGGGCACAGAGCTGAGCTCTTGGGCTTCCCAGCTTCCAGAACCATAAGCCAAATTTATCTCTACTCCCCATAAACAAACAGACAAAGTGGTGGCAGTACACACCTTTAATCCCAGCATTCAGGAGGCAGAGGCAGGCAGATCTCTGGGGGCGAGCCAGGGCTACACAGAGAAACCTTGTCTCAGAAAAACCTAAATAAGATTAAATAAACAAACAAAAAGAAAAGAAAAATACTATGAGGTGGGCAAAAGTGTTTGCATAAGTACAATATATCGGAGCAATTCTCTTACAGTGTGGCAAACCTGTACAATTGACAAGAAAAAAAGCTCAGCAGAGAAAGTGAAGATGGGGTGGGGGTGGGGTAGAGATGGGAGCTGGTGGTGAATATTATCAAAATAAACTGTATCCATGTGCTAAATTCTCAAAGAAGTAATAAAATATTATGTTTTATGTTTTTATTATTTCATATGTTATTACGTTTTAAACCCATTGATTAGAAAAATCACACAGTGACAACATAAAGTGTTTATAGAAATTCAAACACGTTTCATGGGGTACCTCTCTTCATGTGCACCAGAGGCTCCCTGTAGTCAAACACAGGAGAAGAAACTTAAGAAGACACATAAAGGAATGCATGTGAAGACACACGCATGAACAAGCAAGCATGCGATGTGTGTACAGACAGTGAGAGCCTTACTTCCCATCTGCTCGCCTCTATTATGTCCGTGTCTGAGCTGGAACATGAGGGAACTTTCTCTGGGTGTGAGCCTACTGGCTCTCTTATGTCTCCAAGGAGTGTCTCTAACAAAACAGGAGCCTGCTGACCTTGTACAGAAACACCCCCACTGTCCCTAGCTTACCTTCCTTCCTATACCCCTCCTCACTGGAAAAAAAATAGCCATTTAGATATAGCTCAGTCACTGTAGTCCTGAACCAACAACTGCAGATGTTTTTAAGAAAAAAAATTAAGAATAAACATACATCCAAACTGCCTAGGCTCCCCCAAAGCCAGTACGTGCAGGAGGATCAAAAACCCATTGCCATTGTTCTTGAGTTCTCAGTAGTCCTCATTGTCCGCTATGTTCAGCGAGTCCGGTTTTATCCCAGGCTTTTTCAGACCTGGATGGAGGTGGGTGGTCCTTGGACTTCCCACAGGGCAGGGAACCCTGATCGCTCTTTGGGCTGACGAGAGAGGGGGACTTGATTGGGGGAGGGGGAGGGAAATGAGAGGCGGCAATGGGGAAGAGACAGAAATCTTTAATAAATAAATAAATTAAAAAAAAAGAATAAACATACATACTCAATTTGGAAAACACCATCTTCAGAAACTGGTTGTTTTATGATTTTTTTTTTGTTATTGTTGTGGTTTTGTTTTCTGATGGGCTTGGGGATTGAACCTAGGACCTCCTACAAGCTGGGCAACTTTCTGCCTCAGAGGTACACCCCCAGTCCTATTCTGTAAGTTCATTTTGAAACAGGGTCTTATTCTTTCAAAGTCTGGGATTCTGATAGGAATTGCACTGAATCTGTAGATCGTTTTTGGTAGGATTGCTGTTTTTACTATGTTAATCCTACCTATCCAAGAGCATGGGAGATCTTTCCATTTCCTGATATCTTCCGTAACTTCTTCAAAGACTTAAAGTTCTTGTCGAACAGGTCCTTCACTCCTTTGGTTATACCCCAAGATATTCTATGTTATTTGTGGCTACTGTAAATGGTGATGTTTCTCTGATTTCTTTATTTCTTTTTTTTTTTTTTTATGGTTCTTGTCCTACAAGCTCTTGTAGACCAGGCTGGCCTCGAACTCACAGAGATCCGCCTACCTCTGCCTCCCGAGTGCTGGGATTAAAGGCGTGCGCCAGCACCTCCCGGTTCTCTGATTTCTTTCTCAGCATCTTTATCATTTATATATAGGAAGGCTACTGATTTTTTTTAGTTGATCTTGTATCCAAGCACATTACAGAAACTGTTTATCAGCTGTAGGAGTTTCCTCGTAGAATTTTTGGGGTCCCTTATGTATACTATCATATCATCTGCAAATAGCAAAAGTTTGACTTCTTCTTTTCCAAGTTGTATCGCTTTGGTCTCCTTTTGTTGTCTTATTGCTCTAGCTAGAACTTTGAGTACCATGTTGAATAGGTACGGAGAGAGTGGACAGCCTTGTCTTGTTCCTGACTGTAGTGGGATCACTTTAAAACAGGGTCTTGTCAACTTGCCCAGGCTGGTTCTGAACTTGCTCTGCAGCTAGAAAATAAACTCGCACACTGAGACAATGGGGATGTTCTATCGGGAACTCACCAAGGCCAGCTGGCCTGGGTCTGAAAAAGCCTGGGATAAAACCGGACTTGCTGAACATAGCGGACAATGAGGACTACTGAGAACTCAAGAACAATGGCAATGGGTTTCTGATCCTACTGCACGTACTGGCTTTGTGGGAGCCTAGGCAGTTTGGATGCTCACCTTACTAGACCTGGATGGAGGTGGGTGGTCCTTGGACTTCCCACAGGGCAGGGAACCCTGATAGCTCTTTGGGCTGACGAGGGAGGGGGACTTGATTGGGGGAGGGGGAGGGAAATGAAAGGCAGTGGCAGGGAAGTGACAGAAATCTTTAATAAATAAATAAACGGAAAAAAATAAATAAACTCTTTCCTGGAGTAAATGTCTGTCAGATAGAGGTTGCTCCCATTTACGGGAAGTTCCCAGATCTGTTTGTTCCTATCAAGTGAAAACATGAACTTTGTAGAACACTTGAAGAACCTTTGGTTTTGACTCGGGGATCCACAAAAGCCGTGGAACACCAGTGAGGAAAGCACCACTGTGGTCAGCTGGGTTCCACTCAGTGGTCCTCACAGACCTACCAGAGGAACCTGGGCCAGCAAGGGGTGGATTTGAACACACTCCCTGGAGTGCACTCTGTGGGAGCTGACCCTCCAGTGAGGGCTGTGGTCAGACAAGCTCCCAACCGGCCACCTGTGCACACGGTACAGCGTGGAGTGTCTCCCGCTAAGGCGGCCCGAGAGCAGAGTCGCCATCTGTATCCTACAGGTCTGGGGGTACCACACGTGCTGGGTGGGGGAGAGGTGCTAAATTGTATAACACTCCAGGCAGTCACTGCACTGAGCAAGAGCTGGGCTGTGCTTAAAATACCCAGGCAGAACTTGAGAGGTGCCGACAAGCTAGCAGCACCCTCACGGCCTCACAGAGCCACCCACTGCTGCTCTCCAGAGAGAAGCAACACACCACGAGTAACACACCACGCAGCCCCTCCTGAGCCACGTGTCCTCATGGAGCCGAGTGCCCGTTCTGGCCTTCCCTGGGGACCAGAAACAGTTAGGCACACTGTCCACTGAATAGGCATTCTGATAGCTTTTTGTTTGTTTCTTTGATTCATTTTTATTTTTTCCTTTTTTTTTTTTTTTTTTTTTTTTGTTTGGTTTGGTTTGGTTTGGTTTTTTAAGACCAGCTTTCTCTGTGGAGCCCTGGTTGTCCTGGACTCAAACTCAGAGATCTGCCTGCCTCTGCCTCCTGAGTGCTGGGATTAAAGGCGTGCATTATCATCATGCAACAACACAGCTTCCCAGGACGCTGATTCACTCACCTGTGGAATCCCATTTACCATAGGGCTGGGGCCATGACAGTGATGCTGAGAGATGGCCCAGCAGGGCACAGCATCAGTCAGTCTTCGGGAGCCAGTTCTCATCTGTTTGTCTCAGCTGATAAGAGAAGGCCAGCCCTACCACGTTCCCAGGTCCTCCCCACAAAGGACAACCATCAACAAGGCATCCTGCACTGCGCCCCCAGGCTCCAAGAATACGCCTCGTCATCTCATTTCAACAAATGGTGCTGGACCAAATGTACACTAGACCACAAAGGGAGAGAAAAAGAAGACAGGAGGAGGGAAAAAACTCAACCTTACCTTATACAAAATACAGACAAAAATTGACGGCTATAAAACACTAACAAGAAACAGAAGTCTTTGTAATCTACAGTTGTGCAAAGGTTTCTTAGCAGAGTACAAAAAGAATAAACTATATAAGGATTGAAAAGAACAAAATAAACACTCACATACACCTTCATCACAGTTGAAAGTACCTATTTCTAAAACCAACATTAAAAAAAAAGCAATGTTGGCTGGGTGGTGCTGGTGCAGACCTTTAACCCCAGCACTCTGAGAGGCAAAGATAGGCAAATCTCTGTGAGTTCAAGGCTAGTCTGGTCTACAGAGTGAGTTCCAGGACAGCCAGAGCTGTTAAAACCCTGTCTTGAAAACAAACAAACAAAAAAAAAAGAATATTGTCCTGATCGTTTCTTGAACACAGCTTCTCAGTGGCCGGATCCACTATCTGTGGAATCCTATTTACCACAGGTGTGATAATTAGTGGACTTCTGTGTTAATTATGGCTCCTATGTGCAGTAATGAGCTAGACATACATTGGGTCAATGGAAAGAAAATGTCCAAGGGAACCTCACAGGTGACAGGAGTCTTCATGAGCTGAGAGCACCCATCATCACGTGGTGGTGTGATTCTGAGAAAACCCACTGAAAGCTGGGTGCGTCCACTCACCCCCTTACTGCCAGCACTCAGGAGGCAGAAGCAGGCAGGGTTCTATAAGCTCAGGGCCAGCTGGATCTAATAGCAAGTTCTAAGCCAGCCAAGGATACATAAAAA
This sequence comes from Microtus ochrogaster, assembly GCF_000317375.1. NCBI lineage: Eukaryota > Metazoa > Chordata > Mammalia > Rodentia > Cricetidae > Microtus > Microtus ochrogaster. The sequence goes on from NC_022015.1 coordinate 32,025,606, forward strand.
AAACACCCTGTCCTCAAAACGTAAAATAAAAAACAAACCATACTTAGAATGGATCAATTTTAGATTTTCTTTTTACAAACTATACTTCAACAAAACTGATTTTAGAAATCAGCTATATTCATATACATTGGTAACAAAAAAAATCATATGAAAATGTCACTTATAACATCAAATAACCTTAATCACTTAGGGACAAATTTAATGAGAATTGTGTATGACCTGATTACCAGAAGATACAACCCATTAGTCAAAGAAATTCAAAAAAATCTAACTAAATGGAGAGAGTTTCACTCT
>NC_022015.1:32026237-32034946 GCF_000317375.1 Microtus ochrogaster
GATGGATGGATGGGAGATATATTATGCTGATGGACTGGAAGACTTCTGGTCTCCCTAAAATTGGTTTGTATATTTAATACAGTCCCAATCAAAACATCAGCAGGTTTTATGTGGATTCAAAACAAACTGAATTCAAAATTTATATGGAAATTCTAAGGACCTAAAATGGTCAAAATAAGTTTGAGGTCTGGAGAGATGGTTCAGTGGTTAAGAACATTTGTTGCTCTTGCAAAGGACCAGTTTTGGTTCCCCCTCCTCCACTGCTGGCCTCCCCAGGACCAGACAGCTCCAGCATAGCCAGGCTGAGGAAGTTGTGGCCCCCTCTTCCACATCTGGTCACCCCCAGGTAGTACATGCCCTCTATTCCAGAGCTGGCCTCACCGGGATAGGATAGGCCCTGGGAGCCAGTCCAGGGAAGCTGTACCAGCACTCACATGCAGCTCACAAATGTATACAACTCTAGTTCCAAAGGCTTTGATGCTCTCTTCTGACCTCCACAGGCACCCAGCACACATGTGGTGCACAGACATACATGCAGGCAAAACATTGATATCCATAAAATAAAAGATCTTTTTTTTTTTTTTTTTGGTTTTTCGAGACAGGGTTTCTCTGTGGCTTTGGAGCCTGTCCTGGCACTAGCTCTGTAGACCAGGCTGGTCTCGAACTCACAGAGATCCGCGTGCCTCTGCCTCCCGAGTGCTGGGATTAAAGGCGTGCACCACCATCGCCCGGCAAAATAAAATATCTTAAAAATAAGTTTGGAAAATGAACAAACATGAAGGATACATACTGCTACTACTATTCAAGACTTACAGTAAGGTTAAATGGCCAAGTGTATTGCCAGCACAAGGAAAGACAAGAAGAGGGGACAGAGAAAATCACTTATTTGCTGAGTTTTGCCAAAGGTGAGAAAAAATCCAGAGAAGAGACGATAATACCTTTCTGTGAGAAGAGCTAAAAAGATTGGACATTCACACAGAAAACATGAACCTCCATGCACATCCATCCCAACTCGTACTCTGTGAACAGAAATAATGTCTAAATGCCTCTTAGACCTCAGGGGATGGGAGTGCAGCTCTGCATCATGTGTTTGGAATGGAGTTTGAACCTAAGTGCCACAATTGATTAAAGGACAAATAAAGATTTCTTAGACAAAAATGAAGACACCACTAACTGGAAAAGATTGGTCATCAAAAGGTAATACTACAAGAATGGAAAAGTGAGCAACAGCCTGGGAGACAGGAAATAGCACATGAGTTTAAGAAGCTCCTATGACTCAACATTGGTTCTCTCTCTCTCTCTCTCTCTCTCTCTCTCTCTCTCTCTCTCTCTCTCTCTCTCCCTCCCCACACACAGAATGCAGAAGACTTGAACAGACACTTCACAAAGTGACACTCTAAATCCAGGCTGTTAACAGATGACCTTTGACTGGGTAGCTTAATGAGTTATTTTTTTCTTCTTTCCCATGGTCTGGAGTCCAGAAACACAATGTCCAATCTAGAAGGTTCCATGACTGGTGAAGGCCCACTTTTTGGGTCATACCCATCCTCTTCTGTGCCCTCATATACTAGAAAAGAACCCTAATTCCATCATGAGGGAACCACCCATATGACCTCCCAAATGCCATACCTATTATCTCAGGATCTAGAATTTCAACATATGAATGGGGGGGCTCAAACATTTAGTCCATCACAGAAACCAATAAGCACATGAAGGAATAGTCATCAGGAAATGCAGATGCCCCCCCAAACCAGAGTTTCTAGGTCTTTACCTCTGAGAATTCTGTCAGTGCCACAGAAGAAGAAGCATTATCAGGATCACAGTATGGTCCTCTAGTAACAGCAGGACACACTACGTGTTCCATGGCATACCCTAAAGAACTCCCTAAAGAATATCATACGATATTCACGTGGCCAAACTCTCACAGGGTGCCTGGGTGTCAGTTGTCTTTTTTCTTTGCAGCCCAGCTTGACTGGGCTGTTGACTGTTGACTCATGTGCACAGACGCCTACTGTGCACAGCTGAGTGAAGTCTTGAGTAAACTTAACCTGGCCCCTGACTTCACGGCTTTCTCAACTAGGTAGAGAAATGAGATCTTGCCTCACGTGGTTCCTGAAAGAGTGTTTGTTCTCGGAGGGCATGTAGGGGTTCATGTAGCTCCTAAGAGACATCATCTCAAAGCAGAAAGCCAGATCTCATGGCTGGAGCATCTGAACTGGTACTCACAATGACGCCATCAGAAGCCAGCCCTTCAGAAGCCAAAAGCCTCCTTGGGGTGATGTCTGAGGAACCCTCTTGTCTGTTTCCCGAAACATTAGGCACTTGCTGCCCTGAGGGCCTAAGGCTTGAGCTCTTTACCCAGAACTACCCATTTCTCAGAGGTACCCAGGGGCACCACACACAAGGGATTGTGAAGGATATCACACCGAGGGTCATCAATCTAGAGATATCCATTCAGACATTCACCCAGGGACACCGAGCACCAAATGACACCCACTCAGGACACACAAGGGAGTCAGCATGGGCAAGGCATCACTGGACCAGAAAGGGGACTTCCACCTCATCCACCTCACCTGGCTGCTTTTCAGTTCCCTCCTGCTGACTCATTTGTAGCTCACTGGAGAGCAGGAAGACAGCCGAGAGCCACTGCACTAGCGAGAGCCGAGCCCGCTAGACGGCAGGTGTAATTAACAGAAACTCCTGAACTTTCCAATTAGCTCAGTCTGTGAGGAGTAGGCTCTGCTCTCTAGGGGATGACAAGGGTAATTCAGAGGAATCTTGTTCATTTTAGGGAGGTTTTTCTTGAGATTACACCATAGGAGAGCCCACTGGATACCAGCACAGACAAGACCAAAGCCTAGAAGGACCCACCTGGCTCCAAGTAACCGCTGAACCCTCTGGTCTCTATCAGTCCACGATGTATCCACTCCCAGACTGCACATATGAGGCCTTAAGGTGTGTACCATTCTTGTGAAGGGGCAGCCTCTGCCTCCCAAGGACCAGGGATCCTCAGGATGAGACACCACTCTTGTCAACCTTTAATAAGCCCATAGCTAAGCTGCGCGGAGTGAAGCTAAGATTCAGTCCTCCCTCCGAGGAACAGACCCCCAGGTGAGGACGGGCAGTGCCACGGGTCATTACCCCACTGCTGACAGAAGTAGGCTTTGGACCCCCCAGGACTCCCCTCACCAGCCTGGGGTTACTGTTACACCATAGACCATTGTCCTCCTCCTAGACCCTTGACATCTAAGACTGAGCTCCACCATGAGCAGAGGTCCTCATCACCCATACAAAGTAAAATGCCCTCTCACCTGGCCAAGTAATCCAGCACTGCCAACCCGGGCTTCTGGCAAAGCCATTGGGCCAGAACCAAGAATCATCATTACTAAGAACAGGTGTGTAGAGAAGCCACTCCTGGGGCTCTCTCTGGGTACCTAGGACCATTTCCCCTCCAGCTCTGACCATGACTGTTACCATGGAGCTCAGCTCGTAGAGCTGGTGGACTCGGAGCATGTGCCCACGTATTACCAGCCTAACTTCTTGCCTCCGGCAGCCTAAAGAGGTATATGTGTATGTGTGTTAGGGGGCATCCATATCCCACATGCCTCAGAAACGCCTGCAAGGAAAATGGGAGGCAGAGCTCCTGAGCGGAGGCTCACACAGGCTTCTCACCAGCCTCTCTTCCCCTCCCAAGCTTGGGGGAGGGGCCACACTTTAGACCCAGCTGCTCTGGGACAGAGTACCTTCTGGCTCTGGTCTCAGGTCCTAGCAGACATAGCGCCTTGATGCTCCAGCCGCTTCTTAAAGATGCACCGTGTAAATACTGCTCTGGATAGCAGGATCCAGCACAAGCCCCTGCATCAGGTATCCACACATGTGAGGGTCAAGGTAGCAGAATCTGAGTTCGGGAGCCCCAGGCTAATCCTGGCCTGCAGACCCTGGGACAATCTGCCAGCCAAGGCTCCTTGCAGACACCACTGGCCTCAGTTTCCATGCACACATGTACATACTATGAACGCTCACACTCACACCACCAGGCATGCACACAAACATCCCCACAAGAATTCTCTTGTGGATTCATTCTCATGCGTGCACAACAAGCATGCACCTTTACACACTCACTCATACCCAGGGTGACCACAGACTCTCAGTAATAGCCCTGTTCTCTGGAACCCTTCCCCCAACAAAGCAAGCCTCGTAGTTGGCAAACAGGCCAGCAAGGAGGGGGCTGTCCCATACAGCTACTGTATAAACTCTGTGGTATACACGAGGCCAGATGCTTCTCACAGCCTCTTCAGGACCGTCTCTCTCCAGTTTGCATTTAGCCCTGGAAGTCTCTGGAGGCTGTGAGCCCTAGTCAGGCTCTGGAAGCAACACCCATCTGCCACACTCAGCCACGGCTGCGACTGCACCCCTCCCCGGCAGCCACCAAAGCAGCAAGCCTCGGGCTTCTCACTTGCCTGCACAGCTGCTCTCAGGGATATGTGGCAACCAGTTGCAAACACAGAGGAGGCTGCTACTGGTGGCAGTGGACAGAGGCCAGATGCTGCCAACATTCCACAGTGCTGGAGGGAGCTTCTCCCTCATGGTGCTACCAAACACCAATACCTACATTTTGGGCCCAACCTGGGTTGAGAGGGCTCAGGAACCCACTCAGCAGGGGAGCCTCATACCCAGACATTTAGGGACACTCCTCCTTTAGTTCAGGACACAGGACCAACCCTTGAGCGTGTATCAGTGCCACCACAGTACAGGACATGAGGTTCATACCCTTTCCCTAAACCAGATTTTCAGCTCTCTTTGCTTGATAACAAGCTCCACACAGAGCTTCCTCAAGGAAACATCCAACAGTCATACTCGGCCTGTCAAAGGGTGCTGACCAGCTCAGACAGCTCCCAAAATGTTCAGGCAGCCACGCAGCAGGCCACTCTCCTAAATTGCCTTAGCACCGAGATTTGTCAGTTTCTCCATGCAATGAGAGAGCCTGTAGGACAAAGCACAGGACAGAAGACACACCCATAAAATGATGGGCAGGGAGCATGCACAGCAGCCAAAAGCTGATCTGTAGGCCCTGGGAGCCTGAGAGCTGGGAAGGCCCAGACCCACTTGACCCTTTGACCCCAGGTCCTCTCTATCTGTCATAGGAATCACAGCTCAAGTCACAGAACTGCCAGGCCCTCTGGGAAGGGACGAGGACCCTGGGAACATTTACTGAGGTCTGGCTGAGTGCTATTCCTTGGGACCTCCCATGGGAGACACAGAAAGAGAGACATTGAGGTGACAACCTCCCACTACAAGAAACAGCACCAGAGTCTCCCAAGCCATGTCCATTGCCCTGCAGACATCCCCAGCATTGTCAGGAGCAGTCGTTGCTCCAGGAACTAAGTCACTCAGGATACAGGAGTAAGAAACCCCAGAGGTCTGTGCCTCAGGAGCAACCTTCTTGAGAACACATGAGAGGCACTGTGGTCAACAGCACAGAAAAGCACGAGCAGGTTTGGCTACGCTAAGAGAAGGACAGGTGGAGCCATTCTCCAATGTCTGGCCTGGGTTTGACGAGGGTCCCTGCTGAGCTCTGAGACTGCCACTGTGGTTTTCCTGACTGCTAAACTCTAAGTTACTGTCAAGTCGGGGAAATACTTTACCAATAAGAGACCTTCCAGAGCCCAAATGCCCCTCTGACCCTCTGCTTGGGACAATGTGACAGAGACAAAGCAAGCTGTGCCCCTGGCTGGAGATGGACTTGGAATGAAAGACAGAAGAAAGTTCTGGGGACTTGTCACTGAAGTGCATCCGGTCATCCTGGCTATTAGATAAGCCAGATAGCCACCAAGCAGACAGAGCAGGAAGATGGGGGTCAGTGCCCTGGGAACACTGGGGACACCCATGAGGGCACAGCCAGAGCCTGGGTAAGGACAGTGCTGGGAACACATGAGGAAACAAGGCAGAGGGCCATGTTGTGCTGTATCTTCTGATTGTGGAGCGAGCCAAGAGAAAATCCTAAAGGATGGTTCAGGGACACATGGAAAAGGAGAGCCCTGAAGATAGGTCAGAGGCCTGGCCCAGCACGGGAAGAACAATAGAAGCCATTGCTTTGAATGGTGGTAACCCAGGGAGGTGCCAGGGAAGGACTTGGGTTTGGTCATGCTGAATGTGAGGTATTTTCAAAGACACGCAGAGAATCATACAAGGTCAGAAGCCAGGCAGAGCGTGTGGGACGTGGGAGACAGGCCCCAGCTGGGGATGTAAATTTGAAGTTGCTGGCATATAGACGACATTTGAAGCCATGAGATCACTAGCACATGAGTGGAGGGAGGAGAAGAGCAGGGTGGTCCAGCCTGATGGGGCCATGGAACCAGGGGTGGGGGTAGTCAGCCAAGAAGGCTGAGAGGGATCCTAGAGCGTCCATCACTAGCCGTTGGGGGAAAGAGAAGGGGTATCAGAAGCAAACGACCCTGCTGTGGTAAAGGTCAGTGCACCAAACATTAGCCTTAGTCACGTGGACAGGACCTTCACAAGACAGTGAGGGGGCAGCGGACGAAAGTCCCGTCTCATACTGCTGAGAAGGTGGGGGTGCCAAGAAATGGGGACATAGCATCAAGCAAATCCTCCTTACCATGAGAAAAATAAGACACTGCTTACGCACTCAGCAATCACACATTGGAATGCCACCTGGGTGACGAGTGGTATGTTCTACTCTAGGGACACAAAAATACATGGCTCACCCTCATACACCCTCTGGAGCTCGTGTCATGGCAAGTCAACAATTAATTCAGCCTGGCCCCCCAGCTAACAGTTTTGTTTTGTAGCTCCAGGCATCCCCCCAACCCCCACCTCTGCCCAGAGGATGCTCCCCCAAGCTGGTACCTTGGACAGCTCTCCACCCACTAACACCACCTTCCCCCCTAATCCTTGCACCCAGGGTTCTCTCCAGAGCCACTGACAGTACCTCCCTCGGGGGTGGTGATGACTAAAAGTCCAGGGATATCTCTGACTTGCAAGGTAGAGCTTTCAGGACAGGAAGGGCATAGAGAAAGCTCTGGTCCTAGACCCAGGGACACTGCCTGGAGGTCTAGATTCTGGGTCTGCAGCTGAGAGGGGCTGTAGCTCCACAAGAGGGGGAGATGATGTGACAGGAGGGGTCACAGAGGCACAGGAAGCACATGTGGAAGAGTTTGGGAAGTGCTGATGTGTTGGGATGGGATCTACAGAATTTGATTTTGTTTGTTTGTTTCTTGAGGCAGAGTCTCACTCTGACCCAAACAAGCCTTGATCTCACAGCCGTCATCTTGTCCCGCCTTCCTGATGACTGGGATTACAGGCATGAGTTGACAAGTCTGACTACAGGACTTGCTCTTAACCATGCTGAACTTGGGACATCTTACAGGACACACAGAGAATGATATCAAATCAGAGGCAAGGAAGTGATTGAAAGACCACTGTGAGTGGTGGTTTGAAACCCCTCCCCCTGAGCAGTCTTCAGGGTGAAGCTGGGCAGCAGGAGCCCTGTGACCAACTCCTTTTCTGGGCAGCGTGGTTACGAGATATGCCATACTGTCATGCGTCACGGGTCTCCTGTCCCATTAGGAAAGGGTTCTATGGCGTGAACACACAAGAATGTGGCATTTATGTCATCTGGTTCCCACTCAGAGTACCACTCACAGACCATGTGGGCATGCCCATCGGTGCCTCTGAGGACAAAGACACGCACATCTTGTTGGGTCTCTGCTGGAAAATATACTTGCTGGGCTCCAGACTCAACACTGCAGCCAGCCAGAAGCATCCTGTGGTTAAACATGGTGGATGTAAGGCTCATTGGAACATGAGAGAACGCACACCATGGAAAATGTGAGGTGCCTCAGGAAAATGGGACTAGAAAAGACAAGGGACAGGTTTGGGGCTTTTGGTAGGTGAACTCCGAGAGGGTTTGGGGTACCAAGGCCTCGACGTACTTAGCATACGAGGTAACCTTACAATTGGCCTCTCCATAACTCTTACATGGGAGCAATGAGGCTACCTGAAGCTATGGCTGGCAGAGCTGTCCCCATGTTAGCCAGACTGAGAGACAAGCGGCAGCTCTCGCTCAGGTCAACCCAGATGGAAGCTCGTCATTTAGGCTGACACACACCATGTGTCAGGCTGTGTTCAGAAGTGGAGGTCTCGTTTTGTCCCGGTCCTAGGTAGCACAGTATCACAGGGTGTCCTGTGAAGCTTTTGTGTTCTACAGAGACTAGCAGAGCCCCACTGGGAGTGTCAAGCCAGCTACCATTGGCGGTGGCTGCTGCCCATCCCATAGGGCATGCCGAAATGCAGCTTCAATAGACAGGCGGTTTTCCAAAGTGGGGCATCAGCCCACACTCCCACAAATAATATGCAGCGAGTGCAGAGAAACACGATGAGCTGAATGAACGGCACAATGGGAAAAGCAAGATCTAAAGCAGGTGACACAGACAGGCTTGTACTTTAAAGACAACTGTCCCCAGAAGCATGGCACATACCTGGTATATAAATCTCATCTTCTACACCGTCTTTCTAAAAACAGAAGCCAGGGTTCCTTGGAGAGTTGGCTGACCCTAGGGCTGGGTCAGGAAGCGTGCAGGCTAAGCCAGGAATAATGTGTGCCAGGATGTAAGAACATTTTCAACAAGAAGCAGCCATGGTGCTGATGAGGCATGCCAACAGAGTCAGGGGAGCAACACAGACAGCATA